>NW_006399870.1:6429769-6490486 GCF_000299155.1 Elephantulus edwardii
AATTGGGATGGGTATGTCAGAGGCAGTGCGGTTGGTGCAGGATAGAGCAGGGTTTAGGGCTGCTGTGCATAGGGTCACTATGAGTCGCAAACGACTGGACAGCACATAACAACAACAACAATTGATGTTAATGAGATATTGGTCTATAGTTTTCTAATTTTGTGGTGCCTTTGCCTGCATTTTTTATCAGGATTATGATTGTCTCATAGAAATGTAAAGGTGAAGTTTCAGTCTGTTGTTCATAAGGTTGCTATGAGTAGTAGTTGATTTCATGACTCCTAACAACAAGACCTAAATATTCTGTGAGAATTAGACTAACTAGGAGAGCTTTATTAAGAAAATCACAATAACACAATTGGGAAAAATTAGAGGTGTCAATAATTTTATTTTTCTTAGATCAATAATCATTGTCCATAAATGCCATCAGGCAATCAGTCAAATGACATTGAATTGGATGAAACTATGGTAATTTTGTTGTGACAGTGGAACTCTTTAAAGTGTTAAAAACAAAATTACTCTGATTACTAAAGTGTGTTTTACTCTAGCTATTTTTTTCAGTTCTCTCATACGTGTACAAAATGTAGACATTGAAAATAAAGATTAGAGTGGACTAGATGTATTCATTTGGGTGTTAATGAAGATCTTACATATATAAGGCAGCACCATAACACTGAACAAATAAGCCTTGGAGCAGGAACAGGTAGAATATTACTTACTTTAATCAAGGATGGTGACTCTGGTGGGGGTTTTTGTTTGTTTGCTTTGGATGTTTTGTTTTGTTTTCTGTTACACATATCATTAGAGAAGACCAATTGCTGGAGAAGAACTTAAAAGAAAACATAGAGAAATTGAATAAGATAAATTGACAGAGTTGTTCCAATAATCAGATCAAATACAATATTGTGAGAATGATGCAATACCAGGCAACATTTATTTCTGTTGTAAAATGAAAATCTCTTTGGACCAGAGCTCGCTCAACACCATCTAACTTTAACAACCATCCCTTCCTGCTTGCTGCTTTAATCACCTTTACATCTCAAAATAGAATTACTCAAGACATATCCCATCAATCCTATCTTATTAACATAGCAATGGGAACCTATCTCAAAAGAAGATTGTATTTTTGGTCTTATTGTGTACGTTGAAGTCAGCCCCAACTCCTAGCTGACCTTCCATCAAGTGTTTAGAGGCAGTAAACAGCACGTTCTCCGCAGACTGCCCATCTTTCTCCCACAGAGCATCTGGACCTCTTGCCTCTGGATTGGCAGCACAACTCCTTACCACTAGCCTCCCAGTTTTTGTTACTGTCTAACATTGAGTCAGAAACCACCTAGCGCTGACCCTCCAGCATGTATTCAAAGGCAGTAATCACACTGGAAGAGATTTCCCATCCTTTTCCCACAGAGCAATGGGCTGATTCAATGCCTATTCTTACCACAAGTCCCCCAGAGTTCCTAGTCCACAAGAGCTCCCTATTTTAGTCTTAGAGGCTAGGATTAACGAAACATATTTTTTAAAGATTCAATTCAACATGTATTAGAGCTTTGAACGTGTTCATTCTGTTGAGTATTTATATTTCCATTCTGCTGAGTATTTACATTTCCATCCACATATATTGAATCAGAATATATATTTTCTTAAGGTGATTTTTACATATCACAGCCATCAATATATTTTTTTGTGACCAAAAGTCAGTTATCTAATATCTCTATTGTTTTTAAAGCATGAAGATCAGATGCATAACCTTTGTCAGAATTCTAAAAGTATCCAGAATTCTATGAGAAGGACCAAGAAAAAACCTATATTTTCATCTTTGGAGGCTTTCTTGACTGATTCTACTTTTGTTTTCAGTTCTCATTATTGTTGAGTTGAAAGGGATCATTCATTCAATTTTCAAGCCTAAAATCACCTAGGAAGAGCTTGCACATTTTTCTATCACCAAGTGACTGTAAGATTAGAGGTCTTCATTTGTTGCTGTTGTTGTTGTTATGTGCCATTGAGTCTCTTGTGACTCATAGCGACCCTATGTACAACATCCATAAACTCTGCTCTGTCCTGTGCCAATAGCCCTGTCACCAATATACCAATCCTGATTACCCCAGTCACTGAATCAATCCACCTCATAGAGGGTCTTCCCCTCCTGTGCTGTCCCTCCACCCTTCCAAGCATGATGTCCCTCTCCAAGGACTGGTACCTCCTTACAACATGTCCAAAGTATGTCAGACGAGGCCTCAGAATCCTTGCCTTCAAGGATCAGCCTGGTTTAACCCTCTCTAGGAGAAATCTGTTTATTTTCTTAGCAGTCCATAGTACTCCCACTACTCTTCTCCAGCAACACAGCTCAAAAGCATCAACTCTCCTTCTATCCTCCTTAGTCATTGTCCAACTCGCTGATGCATAACAAGTGATAGCAAAGACCATGGCCTGTATCAGATGCACCTTAGTCTCCAGAGAGACACCATTGCTCTTTAGTACTTTGGAGAGGTCCCTAACAGCAGACTTTCCCATAGCAATATGTCTTTTCATTTCCTGGCTGCTGGTGCTGAGAGTATTGACAGTTGAGCCAAGCAAATTAAAGCTGTGAACAATCACAATCTCTTCACCATCCTGATGCTGCCAATTGGTCCAGTGGTGAGAATCTTTGTCTTCTTGACATTGAGCCTCAATTCATATTGGAGGCTACAGTCCTTGACGTTCTGCAGCAAGCGCTTCAAGTCCTCCTCCATTTCAGCAAGCAGGGTTGTGTCATCTGCATGACACAGATTGTTGATGAATCTTTCACCAGTCCTGACACCACACTTCTCCTCATAGAGCCCAGCCTTCCAGATAATCTGTTCTGCATACAGGTTGAAAAGGTACGGAGACAGGACACATCCCCGGCATACGCCCTTCCCAATTGTGAACCATGCATTGTTTCCTTGCTCTGTTCTGATGACTGCCTCTTGGTCCAAGTATAGGTTTTGCATTAGCATGATCAAGTGTTCTGTAATTTCCATTCTTCTCAGAGTCAGCCACAGTTTGTTATGATCCACACAGTCAAACGCCTTTGCATAATCATTGAAACACAGATAGAAATTCCTCTGGTACTCCCTGCTTTTGACTAAGATCCATCTAACATTAGCTACAATATCCCTGGTACTATGACCCCTTCTGCCTGGACTTCTGACAGTTCTCTGCTGATGTGCTGTTCCAATCGTTTTTGGATAATCTTCAGTAGAATCTCGCTTGCATGTGAAATAAATGATATTGTTCTATAGTTTCCACACTCTGTTGGATCACCCTTCTTTGGGATGGGAACAAATATAGACCTCTTCCAGTCAGTTGGCCAAGTGGTTGTCCTCCAGATGTCGTGACACAACTTGATGAGCACGTCCAGAGCAGCATCCAGATGATTTAATATAAGTCTTGACCTCCAGCTACATGCAACCTAAATTGTAGTGGTTAAGCACTGGACTACTAGCTGCAATGTTACTGATTTGAATGCACATAGCTGTTTCAAGGAAGGCCGAAACCACTGATTTGCTTGCATAAGGAACATTCTATGAGGCAGTTCTCTGTCACATGAGGGTCACCACTATGTTTTGAAAATCAACTTACTTGATAGTATCTAACAACAGCAGCAGAGAATAGTTGTAAGTCCAGGCTGGGTTTAGAAGGGGTCGTGGTACTAGGGATAGTGTAGCTGATGTACCTTGGCTGAGAGCAGGGAATACAAGAGGAATGTGTCTGTGTTTTATTGATTATGCAAAGGCGTTTGACTGTATGGATAACAACAAACTGTGGCTGACTCTGAGAAGAATGGAAATCCCAGAACACTTGATCGTGTTAATGAGAAACCTATACTTGGACCAAGAGGCAGTCGTCAGAACAGAGCAAGGAAACAATGCATGGTTCAAAATTGGAAAGCGCATATGGCAGGGATGTGTCCTGTCTCCATATCTTTTCAACCTATACGTGGAATAGATTATCTGGGAGACTGTGCTTTATGAGGGGAAATGTGGCGTCAGGATTGGTGGAAGGTCTATCAACAATTTGCCTGATACAGATGACACAAACCTGCTTGCTGAAACTGAGGAGAACCTGAAGTACTTGCTGCAGAAGATCAAGGACTGCAGCCTTCAATATGGATTGAGGCTCAAAATCAAGAAGACAAAGATTCTCTCCAATTCTGGACCAATTGGTAGCATCAGGATGTATGGTGAAGAGATTGAGATTGTTCACAACTTTAGTTTGCTTGACTCCACAGTCAACACTCTTAGCACCAGCAGCCAGGAAATTAAAAGATGTATTGCCATGGGAAAATCTGCTGTTCGGGACCTCTCCAAAGTACTGAAGAGCAATGGTGTCTCTCTGGAGACTAAGGTGCATCTGATACAGGCCATGGTCATTGCAATCATTTGTTATGCATCAGAGAGTTGGACAATGACTAGGGAGGATAGAAGGAGAATTTATACCTTTGAGCCGTGTTTCTGGAGAAGAGTAGTGAGAGTAGCATGGACTGCTAAGAAAACAGACAGATTCACCCTAGAGAGAGTTAAACCAAGCTGCTCCTTGGAGGCAAGGATTCTGAGGCTTCGTCTGACATACTTTGGACATATTTTAAGGAGGTACCAGTCCTTAGAGAGGGACATCATGGTTGGAAGGGTGGAGGGACAGCACAGGAGGGGAAGACCCTCTATGAGGTGGATTGATTCAGTGACTAGGGTAATCAAGATTGGTATATCGGTGACAGGGCTATTGGCATAGGACAGAGCAGAGTTTAGGACTGTTGTACATAGGGTCGCTATGAGTCTCATGTGACTGGATGGCACCTAACAACAACAAAAACTTTTAAAAAAACAGGTTGTTTTTTTGGAAATGTTTATATTGAATTGTTTTACAATTAATTCAAATGAACAGATTTTCACTTCTTTGTCTGTCTTTTAAGTGCCTTCATTCAGATCCACTAGTGTTTTATAGTAATTTTCATTTTAGTAGAACTTAAAAATCATGTAAGAGGTCAAGTTATTGCTGAAATATGTGGGCAAGTACATTCTTTGTGTAGACCAGCAGCTAATACCTTGGTTTCACCTTTAGTTTGGTGCTTGAGCTAGGTAGTTCTTTACTGTAGGGACTATCATCTGCATGGTAGGATGTTTAGTAGCATTCCTATCTGCTAGGAGTACATTCTTTGTGAATGTGATGATACTGGAGATGGAGATTAAAAATCAAGAAAATCCAAATAAATAATAGAGCAATGATACTGATGACAAAGATGTCAGTGTATAGTACTAAAGTCAATTAGATTTTATAGAAGCTTTAATCTTTTTTACAGTCATATAAGACTATCAGGAGATGTAATATTAGCCCGTTTTAAAGATTACATGAGTAAAAAAAATGAATAAATGATTTGCCAGTCCCTGGCAGAATTAGGACTAAATCAAAGACTTTTGAATGTACAAAGTTCTTTCCACATAAACTCAGAATCCTCATTGCAGGGACTTTAAGGATCATATAGTCTAACTTCCTGACAAATTCTTTCTCTCTAGAAAAGAATGAAATAATTATGTTTCAGCTTCTCCGTAACTTCAATTTTAAGAGAAGGTTGACATCCACATACCCCCCCATACCGTATCCCCGCCTGTCTTTAATTAATCCTAATCATCCGTGCCTTCTAGAACTTTACAACATATCTCTTTCAGATTAAAGTCACAGAATCTCAGGAAGCTAAAAGGTCATTCATTGTAATTATTCATGCAATACATGAGTCCTCACGAGAGTGTGTCTGAAGAGGATTCATCAAATCACAGCCTCACTACTTCTAGTAACTACTGAAGCTCACTTCTATAATGACTTAAATTCTTATTATGTAGCTGTAATTTTAAAAATTCTATTAATTTATACCTACTGCCCTAGAGAAGGTGTTGTAGACTCTCTGCAAGATAGATTGGCATGATATCCACAATGATAGTTTGAAGTATATTGGCTAGGAGGATGATACAAGACCAGGCAACATTTTTTGCTCTGTGAGTCATGGCAATGCCACAGCAGCTAACAAGTGCTTTTAAAAATCATTATAGCGCTTACAACCTGCAAGGAGTCTGATCCCACTTTCCAAATGCAAATATTTTGTCTCGTATTAATTTAGAATATGCAACTCACTGCTTGTAATCAGTTCTGAATCATAGCAACTGTCTATCTGGTTTCTGAAGCTGTTAATCACATGAGTAGATTGTCAGTCTTTCTCCTGTGGAAAAGCTCATGGGTTAGAACCTCAGAGAATCAGAGCCTTAGGGATAGAAGTGCAACTTATTATGCACTGTGTCATTTTTATTAAATTTTTCTGTCACCAGATGGAACTTACTCAGGACTCTCATTTCCTTAAATTATATCAGTTCAGTCCTACTACTTGGCATGGCTGGTTATTTTTCTCACAGCACAACCTGCGGAAGTTTACAAATACCTTTCCAAACACATTCCACATACTCAACCACTAATGTCTCTAATTTGGCATACCTTTTTTTTTTTTCTTTAGCCTTAAGTTCAGAATGTGAATTCATTATGAACTTGAACTCAACTAAATTCCCTGTGGATTTTTACAAATGCTGCTGCTTAGTTTCATCTTTCCCATCTTATATTTTATAGTTGCTGTGGAATCTGATTGCACAGTTTTGTATTTACTTCTCTTTAATGTCAACCTAGTAAACTCAGCTCACTACTTTTACCTCTTGAGATGTTTTTGGATTTTTTTTCCTTCTAAAATATCTACTATCCTATCTGGCTTCATATCATCCATAAATTTTGACAAACATTCTCCTTGTATCTTATATAAAACATTGATAAAAATATCAAATAGGTAAAAGCTGAAATTATAGTCCTAAACTCAGCACTGGAGAACTGCTTTCATATTCCCATTAAATCATTTATCAGAACACTTATTTACAGGCATTAGTTTAATTAAGATTGTCTCCACTAAACCATGATCTGAGTTACATTTCTTTATTGTGTTATAAGGATATTTGAATAATGCTTAATGATTTGATGATTCTCCCTTCTCTTAAGAGTCTAGTCATTTTCATGCTATTCCATTTCACTTTTATATATTTATTCTGAAATTTTATATATTTATCAAATAAGTATTGGCATTTTTTATATATCTGACACTCTATTACATGCTGAAACCACAAAAATATGATGCCCTGACAGCTCTCATGCAGACCATTATAACGAGAAGGGGAAGAGTTGTGATAAGCATAATAAGAGAGATGTGAACAAATTGCTCCATAAAAACAAACAAGTCAATGGTTGACTCTATCTGAAGGTGTTGATTTCCCTAAGGGAGTGACTTTCAGATTGTTCCATGAAAGATGAGCAAGATAATTCAATGTACAACAAAGCATGGCAACTACTACTGGAACTACAAAGACAAAGGGTCTGAAATAAAACTCTAAGTGTGCGAAGTTTTTTGGTTTGACTTAGAAATACCACAAGTCAAATGCTATGGCTCACCCACTATGTCCCTCTGTCACCAACAGCCCAGGGCCATTCTTGGGTCATTGATTACATTTTTAAACCATTTTCTTGATCAGAAGGCTTAGAAATCAGAAACATTTCAATAGAAGGTAAAATTCTTGGAAAACCAAAGAACCTCCAATGAATGCTGACCTCCTACAGGACCCCATGGATGAGATGAGGCTACTGTTACAGCACCTTGTAAAGTTGAAGCCTATACAAACATGTCTCTGCAATTCTGGATGAATCTTCCACGTTTCTAAATTTTTTTTTTTTAAAGAGCAAACAAACAAGCAAAAAGAAACATTTACAATGCCCCCCCAAGTATAGCACAATATATTCAAGTAACATAGACAAAAAGATTCTCTAATGGCGTTAAAGATCAACACACAAGTTAAACAAAAATGGGAAGACAAATTGAAATAAACCTGTTTCTATCTTTATATATCTCTATCTAGCTCTGGTAGCCTAGTGGTAAGAAGCTGCACTACAATCTTGAAGGCAAACGGTTCAAATCACCAGCTGTTTCATGGGAAAGGATAAATAATCTCTTCCCATGCAATTTATTGCCTCTGAAAATCTGCTTGAGGGTCAGGTATGGCTCAGTTCTGACTTAATAGTACACAATAACAACATTTATTTACATAGAAGTTTGACAGAGGCTATTTCCAAATGCTGCAAACATATGAATGAATATAGTAGAGAATCTAGGGGGGCAGCATTATGAAAACTAATTAGCCATAATCTACCACAGTGAGAGAATGAACCATTGACTCTGAGAGCTCTTGGGGATCAATTAGGATAACATAACCTAAAAAGACAATGTTCTACATTCAACTTTGGTGAGTAGTGACTCACTTGTTTTTAGGTGTCTTTTAGTACAACTCATAGTGACTAAGAACAACAGATCTGAACCTGTTCTAGCTTCATTATTTCTGACATACTCAAGCCCATTGCTGTAGTCATATATGGTTGAATATCTTCCTTTCTTTCACGAAATCTCCACTTTCCAAGCATGATGTCCCTCAAGGGACATATATCCCTTTACTACGTACCACATTGACACACCAGAGGCACAGCTTTCAGTATCACAGCAACCCCAAGTTATCTCAGGACAGAAAACCAACAGACAAGTTCTGTACCACTTAGAAAGAGCAATGTTCTTCCCAAACATAATTAACATCAGGCCTGAGGGCCTGCAATAAACTTTTAAATACAAAGGCCTGCCCACCATTTCCTGATTGAAATAAAAGGCTTCCAGTTCCATCACTTGCTATACATCTGAGAGCTGTACAGTAAATAAGGATGACAGAAAAACTGATGCCTTTGAGTTTTAGAGAAGAACACTGAATGTTCCATGGACTGCAAAAAGTACAAACAAATATGTCTTGAAGAGGGTGAAGGACAAGTGCTCTTTGGAGGCAAAAATGATGAGGTTTTACTTCACATACTTTTGGCATGTTGTTAGGAGGTACTATTACTTGAAGAAGGACTTGAAGCTGGAAAGTATGGAGGGTCTGCGAAGGAGCAGAAGAGTCCAGAACAGGTGGATTGATGAGGTGACTATGACAATTGGATCTTTGTGTCAGGAAGTATGAAGATGGCACAGGATAGATAAGGTTCAGATCTTTTGTTTGTAGGGTTGCTATGAATTGCACGTGACTTGATGCCCCCTAATAACAACAACTACATACCCAAAGTATGTGAGACAGAGCTTTGTTATTTTTGTCTCCATTTTGACTGCACTTTCTCAAGACATATCTGTTTGTTGTTTTTGCAGTCCAGAGGGTATTCAGGGCTCTTTTCTAACATCAGAGCAAAGGAACCAATTCTTCCACTGTCATCCTTGTTCCTTGTCTAGCTCTCAGATATATAGCAAGTAATTAAAGGGACCATGGCCTGAAATAGGAGCACTGTAGTCCTCAAAATGACCAGAGTCTTAAAAACTTGGGAGTATCAAATGGATAATTTCTAAAAGAGGTTCAGGGTCTATTCAAGTAAAAAACTAGAAAGATCTGACTTGGATGTACAAGAAAGACACCAATGCCAGGAAGAGGAAGAACCTGAAGTTTATTAGACATTCATAACAGACAATGAATGGGTCAGGATAGACTGACCGCAGCCTTTATCTTACAAAAAGGTTTATATATCTTTTCCCAATGGGTATTGGGGTTTACACAGCTGGTGGTGCATCTCTTCTAATAGATGTATGGTAATCTGCTTCTCTGGCCATCTTATTTGCTTTGTCCTTGAGAGTCTGTTTTTCTTGTTATATTGCCACAGTCACACGTCTTTGTCAAAAACTGTTTCTGTTTGATCTACTTTGTTAGTGTTTCCTTCAGCATTCCCTGTCAGGAGGGTTTTTTTTTGTCTGAAGTGCAATGACAGTGTATAAGTCTTAAGAAACAAATAATTGAGAATTGTTCTCTGAAATTATTTGCCAGGTCTCAGGCTCCAGCAGAGAGTACCAACAAGCTGTGTTCCTGATACAGAGGTTAATTTTGATTCAAATACAAGTTTTAAACTCACACTACAAAACAGCCACCAACTCCTATTGAGAGTCAATTTAGAGTGATTTTTTTTCTTATAAAGGGAGCTCTGGTGGCTTAGTGGTAAGGAAATGGGCTGCCAACACAGATGTGCATGGTTCAAATGTATCACCTTCTTCATAATAGGGAGATAGTTTATCTCCTCCCACACAATTGCAATTTACTACCTCTGAAAATCCTCTAATGGGTCAGCTATGGGTTAGTTCTGACTACCCATTATAAAACGCTTCTAATTGATGTTTGTTGTTGTGTGCTGGCTTTTCAGAGGAAGTAAATTGCCGCTAAGAAGATTGCTCATTCTTCTCCCACAGAGCAGCTGGCTGATGTGAACCATGTACTTTTGGGATTCAATAGATTCCTATGCATACCATAGTCATGTATATAGCTCACATTTATGTTTCTTATAAAATGTATGTGCAATGAATAAATAGTCGATTGTGCAAAATTCTATTATTCTATCTCCAGCTTCATTTCTGTTACGTTTTCCAACTACTGATCCTTCTTCTCTGTTCCCAACTTTTGCACTCCAGTCACCCATTATTATTAATGCACCGTGATTGCATGTTCGGTCGATCGCTGACAGCAAAAGTTAGTAGAACTCTTCTATTTTCTCCTTTTTGGCTCTGGTTGTTGGTGCATATATTTGAATGATAGTGGTATTCACTGGATTTCTTTGTATGCAAACAGATATTATCCTGTCACTCACAGCATTGTATTTCAATACAGATCTAGAAATTACTTTCAACTATGAAAGCAACCCCATTTTTCCTCGCCTTTTCATCTCCAGCACAATATTTAATATGATCATCTGACTGAAAATGTCCCATGCCAGTCTATCTCATTACACTACTACTTGGACCAGGAGGTAGTCCTCAGAACAGAACAAGGAAACACAGCATCGTTCAAAATTGCTAGGGATGTGTCCTATCTCCATACCTTTTCAATATATATTCAGAACAGATTATCCTGTAGCGTGGGCTCTATGAGGAGAAATGTGGCAATCAGGATTGTAGAAAGACTTATCAACAATCTATGGTATGCAGATGACACAACCCTGCTTGCTGAAACTGAGGAAGACCTGAAGTCCTTGCTGCAGAAGGTCAAGGACTGCAGCCTTAAATAAGGACTGCAGCCTTAAACATAGATTGAAGCTCAACATAAAAAAAAAAAACAACCCAAGAACAAAAAAAACCCACAAAACAATACAAAAAAACCTCACCACTGGGCCAATTGACAGCATCTTGATAGATGGTGAAGAGATTGAGATTGTTAACAGCTTTCTTTTGCTTCACTTCACAATCAACACTCCTGGTTCGGGCAGCCAGGAAATAAAAAGATGAATTGCACTGGGAAAGCCAGCTGTCAGAGACTTCTCCAAAAGAGCAATGATGTCAGTCTGGAGACTAAAGTGTTCCTGATACACGCCATGTTGTTGTTGTTATTGTTATGTGCCATCGAGCCGTTTGCGGTTCATAGAGACTCTATGTACAATAGCCCTAAACCCTGCTCTGTTCTGTGCCAATCTCACTGTCTCCGACATACTCACCGCGATTACCCCAGTCACTAAATCAATACGCTTTATAGAGGGTCTTCCCCTCCTGCGCTGTCCCTTCATTCTCCCAAACATGACATCCCTCTCCAAGGACCAGTCCCCTCCTTGCAGGAAGTCTAACGTATGTCAGGCAAAGCCTCAGAATCCCTGCCTCTAAGGAGCAGCCTGCTTTAACTTTCTCCAGGATGAACCTGTTTGTTTTCTTAGCAGTCCATGGTACATTCAATACTCTTCTCCAGCACCACAGCTCAAATGCATCAATTCACCTTCTATCCTCCCTAATCATTGTCCAGCTCTCTGATGTACAGAAAGTGATTGCAAAGACCATGATCTGTATCAGCTACACCTTAATCTCCAGAGTGACACCATTGCTCTTAAGCACTTTGGAGAGGTCCGTAAAAGCAGACATATCCATCCCAATATGTCTTTTAATTTCCTGGCTGCTGATGCCAAGAGTGCTTATTGTGGAGCCAAGCAAACTAAAGCTGTTTACAATCTCAATATCTTCACCATTCATCCTGTGCTGCCACTTGGTCCAGTGATGAGAATCTTTGTCTTCTTAATATTGAGCCTCAATCCATATTGAAGGCTGCAGTCCTTGACCCTCTGCAGCAAGTACTTCAGGTCATCCTCAGTTTCAGCAAGCAGCGTTTTGTCATCTGCATAATGCAGACTGTTGATAGATCTTCCACCAATCCTGATGCCACATTTCTCCTCCTTTGCAATTACTTGCTATGCATCAGAGAGCTAGAAAATGGCTAGGGATGACAAATGGAGAATTGATGCCTTTGAGCTGTGGTGTTAGAGAAAAGTAATGAATATACCATGGACTGCTAGGAGAACAAACAGGTTCCTCCAAGAGAGGATGAGACCAGGCTGCTCCTTGGAAGCAACAATTCTGAAGCTTCACCTGACATACTTTGAACATATTGCAAGGAGGGACCAGTCCTAGGAGAGGGATGTCATACTTGGGAGAGTGCAGGGACAGCACAGGAGAAGAAGACCACCCTCGATGAGATCAACGGATGCAGTGCCTGGGGTATTGGGGGTAGGTGTCAGAGACAATTAGATTGGCACAGGATAAAGCAAGGTTTAACGCTTTTGTACGTAGGGTTGCTATGAATCTAATTGCAGGGACTTGAAGGCACATAACAACAACCACCACAACCTTTGGGATTACAGAACAGCTATGATCACTAGGTCATAGATGTGCTAATTTGTTTAAATGTCTATGCATGGTATTTTTGCCTTACTCAGCCGGAGTCTGTTTCTGTTCTGATTATATATATTAAGCTGTTCTCAATCTAACTTCTTAGTCTATCTTATTGTGTGCTTACTATTTCCTGGGGGGGGGGGGAAAGAGAGTGAAAACATGAAATAAAAATAAACAATGAGTCTTAGCCTTCACAAATACTAACTTAAAATTTAAAGGTGTTAAGGACACAAAATCAAAGTGTGAGTCAATGCCATGGAGTTGAAACTGACTCATAGCTAAACCTCCAATGGATTTTCAGAGGCTATAAATTACAGAGGAAGAGATATCCATCTTTCTTTTGCAGAGCAGCTTGTGAATTCAAACTTTTGCCTTTGGGGTGACATTGCAACTTTTACCACTGTTGTTGTTATATGCCATCAAGTCGTTTGCGACTCATAGCGACCCTGTGTACCACAGCCCTAAACCCTGCTCTATCCTGTGCCAATATCATCGCCTCTGACACACCCACCCCGATTACCCCAGTAACTGAATCAATCCACCTCATAGAGGGTCTTTCCCTCCTGCGCTGTCCCTCCACTCTGCCCAGCATGATGTCCCTCTCCAAAGACCTGTCGCTCCTTACAACATGTCCAAAGTATGTCAGATGAAGCCCCAGAATCCTTGCCTCCAAGGAACAGCCTGGTTTAACCCTCTCTAGGATGAATCTATTTGTTTTCTTGGCAGTCCATGGTACATTCAGTACTCTTCTCCAGCACCACAGCTCAAAGGCGTCAATTCTCCTTCTATCCTCCCTAGTCATTGTCCAACTCTCATGCATAACAAGTGATTGCAAAAACCATGGCCTGTATCAGGTGCACCTTAGTCTCCAGAGAGACACCGTTGCTCTTGAGTACTTTAGAGAGGTACCTAACTACAGACTTTCCCATCGCAATATGTTTTTTTTTTTATTTCCTGGCTACTGGTGCCAAGAGTGTTGACCGTGGAGCCAAGCAAACTGAAGCTGTAAACAATCTCAATCTCAATCTCTTCACCATCCATCCTGATGCTACCGATTGGTCCAGTGGTGAGAATTTTTGTCTTCTTGACATTGAGCCTCAGTCCATATTGAAGGCTGCAGTCCTTGACCCTCTGCAGTAGGTGCATGAGGTCCTCCTCAGTTTCAGCGAGCAGGGTTGTGCCATCTGCAAAACGCAGATTGTTGATAGATCGTCCACTAATCCTAACTCCACACTTCTCCTCATAGAGCCCAGCCTTTCGGATAATCTGCTCTGCATACAGGTTCAAAAGGTATGGAGACAGGACACATCCCTGGTGTACACCCTTTCCAATTTTGAACCATGCAGTGTTATCCTGCTCTGTTCTGACTACTGCCTCTTGGTCCAAGTATAGGTTTCGCATTAGCACGATTAAATGTTCTGGGATTCCCATTCTTCTCAGAGTCAGCCACAGTTTGTTATGATCCACACAGTCAAATGCCTTTGCATAATCAATGAAGCACAGATAGACATTCTTCTGGTATTCTCTGCTTTCAGCCAAGATCCATCTAACATCAGCAACAATATCCTTAGTACCACGACCCCTTCTAAACCCAGCCTGGACTTCTGGCAGTTCTCGGCTGATGTACTGTTCCAGTCCTTTTTGGATAATCTTCAGTAGAATCTTGCTTGCATGTGAAATCAATGATATTGTTCTGTAGTGTCCACACTCAGTTGGGTCGCCTTTCTTTGGGATGGTAACAAATATTGACCTCTTCCAGTCAGGTGGCCAAGTGGTTGTTCTCCAGATTTCTTGGCACAACTTGGTGAGCACATCCAGGGCAGCATCTGTTAGCTGAAACATGTCAATTGGTATACCATCTATTCCGGGGCCCTTATTTTTTGCTATTTCCTTCAGAGCAGCTTGAACTTCTGCTTCCATCACCATAGGCTCTGGCTCAAATGCTATTTCATTAAATTCTTCTGTATCTGCCAATTGCTTTCGATACAATGACTCAGTATATTCCTTCCATCTTCTTTTGATACCTCCTGGATCATTTAAAATTCTGCCTAAAGCATCCTTGATTGTAGCAACTCCAGGTTTGAATTTGTTCTTCAGTTACTTGAGCTTAAAAAATGCTGAACGAGCTCGGCCCTTTTGATTTTCTGACTCTAGCTCTTTGCACATTTCATTGTAGTATTTTACTTTGTCATTCCATGCTGCCTTTTGGAATCTTCTGTTCAGCTCTTTAGTGTCTTGGATTCTTCCTTGTGTTTTGGCTTCTCTACGTTCCAGGCCAATACCAAAGGCACAAGCCTCTTTAAAATCTCAATTTCCCACCCTGTCTTCTAAAGTAACAGAGAATCTGCCTAAGGGACAAGTTCATTAACAGATTAATACAATAATCAGTAGGATTTTGCATGCATTTTGAAGATAATAAAAACCTGGTAACAGCACTTTTTTACTCTTCAATGGGTCTATAAGCATCAAATAGATGCTTTGTGACAAATCTAATCACACAGATCAGATGCTATTGTAGTATCAAGTATATGCTCTGTGGTTGAAATAATTAGAGATGCTATTGTTGTTGCTGGTAGGTGTAATTTAATAACTTTTAGCAATCCTATTCACTACAGGAGGAAACACTGCAAGATTCTTAGCAGGACAATCACTGCTATGCTTACACTGCAAGGTTCTTAACAGGCCAATCACTGCTATGCTTGAGCCCCTGCTTTCTGCCACTGCTTCCCTCCTCACTGAGAGTGACCTCTTTTTACACTAACCTGCTCTTTTACTGAACATGATGCCCTCTACGTAAGATGCCCTTCCTGAAAAAAGTATGAAGGCTGTGTACCCTTGCCTGCAAGAAACATTTTGGTTCCATTTCTTCCTAGACATTTGTTTGTTCTTTTGACAGTCTACGCTATATTCAGAGAGGTCTGGTGGGGCAACATAGGGAATTTTGTTGCTATTACACCAGCAACTTTAAGAAGGAAATATGGGCAGTCTCTCCCCCTGTGACTTATACCTTTGGACACTGCTGAGAGTCAGCTTTGAGTCAGTTCTGGTTTGCCAGCAATGAGAGAGTGTCAATAAGAGCGGTGGTAAATTCAGTATTTCTTACCAACACAATGCAAAGGTATCAATTCTTCAAATTTATTTTCACATAACTAAGAAGCAATTGAAAATACCATAGCTTGGATCAGAAGCACCTTAATTTACAAACTGACACCCTAGATGCTTCACATTTTAGAATGATTCTTTGTAGTAGATTTTCACAATATAACATATTGTTTGATTTCCTGACTGCTGCTTTCCAGAAGTATTTGTGAATGCAAATAAAATGAAACCATTGACAGCTACAGGCTTTTCTCCATTTATTATGACAGTGTTTATTGGTCCATTTGTGATGATTTTTTTTTCATTATATTGAGGTGTAATTCATTCTGAAGACTATAGTTTTGGGTTTGTTGTTTATTATTATTATTATTATAGTATGTTTAATTACAACATTTGCATACATTGTTTTTTGCCAGATTCTTCCAATTTCCCTCATCCCCCCCACCCATCAACTTGTACAATCCCATAATTAACTCTACCTTCTCGTGCACATCCTCATGCCTCTGCTCATACTCATTCTACAATAATGGTTTTAATACAATATTTGTCCTTGTGGGACTGACTGAGTTATCTCACTCAGCATAATGCTCTCTAGTCCCTCCCAAGTTAGGTAGTAATTTACAAAATGATGTTCCTGTGTGCTGCATATTATTCCATTCTGTGAATGTACCACACTTTCTCAATCCATTCAATTGTGGTTGGGCATCTGGACTGTTTCCATGTTCTTGCGATGGTGAATCATGCTGCTAAGAACATTGGAGTACAGGTCTCTGATTGAGCTACAGTTCTTCTTCAACATTATCTATGGTAGCTTTAATGGATAAGGAGTTACACCGCTACCCAAAGCCAGGTAGTTTGAATCCACCAACTGCTCCTCAGGACAAAGATGTGAAATCTCCTTTGTGATATACAGACCCTCAAAACCTAATGGAGGATCAACTAATGAGTCAGTTATCATTCAATGGTAATAAGTTGATGATTTAAGATTTTCTTTACATAATTTGACAACTGATTATTGACTCAGCATCTCATTTGAATACATACACTGAAAGAGTACTACTCTGACACACATCTTTCCTAATTTTAAACCAGTATATCCTTACTCTATTCAAGCAATTACTTCTTAGTTTATGTATAGAAGCCAAAAAAACACAATTTTGTGTTCTGAAACTTCCATTCTTTAAAATACTATCCATTACTTGTTATGATTCACACAAACAGCTTTATGCATTCTCTGCTTTCAACCAAGATCCATCTGATATCACCAATGATATTCTTTATTCCTATCATCTTCATAATCATGTTTTAATTTCTCTCAGCCATCTATCAATTTACTGCTTCAAAACCATTTGAATTGTCTTTTATAACGTTTTGCTCTTTGTAATGGTAATAACATTGTTTTCTGCTTTTTATGTGCTATGATTCCCTTTCCTTTGTAATGTGCACACTTATGGGCCCAATATAATCAGTTGGTCAGTAATCTGCCCTCTAAGTTTCTTGGCTAAGTTAGTAAGCAGTGGTTCATGCATTTCTTGAGACAATTCAATTCTAGCAATTTCTGGAGTCTTGTTTTTGCCAATACGTTCAAAGAAGCTTGGACTTCGTTCTTTAGCACTGCTGGTTTTGATTGTATTTTATTTCCTAAAACTGTTACTGCAGAGATTCTGTACTTCTTCCATTTCACACATATTATGGAGGTTATAGCAACCTAGAGTTTTGCTGAAGTTATCTGTAGGTGAACTTCAATCCACAGTGGCAGAAAGCCTCAGGCATTTTTGAGTATGATAAAACTTTGAACATGTCATGTTGGGTGGTGCAGACTCCACAGGACCAGGTTTTGTATTGCAGTGCCTGAATAGACGCTTGATATATTTTACATGTGGAGGATTCTTTTGATTTATATCTGCTTAGAAAGATAGAAGAGAATAGAATTTTTCTTTCCTTGCTTTTCCATCTCCTGCTTTATATTCACTTAATATAAGTGAATTTTTTGAGAATTCCAGGGTAATAATTTTTTTATTTCACAGAAAATTATTATAAAGACCTACTGCTCAAGCTTCAAAAACAAGTCTATCTGAGAAAGAGATGCTTGTATCTTTATAATTAACAAATTGTACCTTGTTCCATTCTGATGTAGTCCTCTGCTCCCATTTATTAGGTCTGTCCAAGTGTAGGTAGAGTCAAGCCAGTGGCAAAGTAGCATTTCAGTGGTAAAAAACACTTACAATCTCTGGATTTTAATAAAAATGGCTAGATCTGGAGTCCATCTAGAGGTGCCTGTGCTGTCAGACTTGTGGGGGGAAAAATTAACATGGAAATCCCTGTGGAGCACAAGTCAACTCTTAATACACATGAAGTTGTCGTGAGGCAGAATTGACCTGATGGTAATTGAGAAGAATGTCAAAAAAGTGCAAGGAAAAGTCTTTGTTGTTGTTGTTGTTGTTAGGTACCATTGACTCGCTTGCGCTGTACAACAGCCCTAAACTCCACTCTGTCCTGTGCCAATCGCACTGTCTCTGACACTCCCATCCCAATTATCCCAGTCACTGAATCAATCCACCCCTTCCTCTCCTGCGCTGTCCTTCCACCCTCCCAAGCATGATGTTCCTCTCTAAGGACCGGTGTCTCCTCACAACATGTCCAAAGTATGTTAGACGGAGCCTCAGAATACTTGCCTCCAAGGAGCCACCTGCTTAAACGCTTTGCAGGATGAATCAGTTTGTTTTCCTAGCAGTCCATGGAAATCTCAATATTCTTCTCCAGCACCACAGCTCAAAGGCATCAATTCTCCTTCTATCCTCCCTAGTCATTGTCCAACTCTCTGATGCATAACAAGTGATTGCAAAGACCATGGCCTGTATCAGATGCACCTTAGTCTCCAGAGAGACACCATTGCTCTTCAGTACTTTGGAGAGGTCCCTAACAGCAGACTTTCCCATCGCAAAGTGCCTTTTAATTTCCTGGCTGCTGGTGCCAAGACTGTTGACTATGGAGCCAAGCAAACTAAAGCTGTGTACAATCTCAATCTCTTCACCATCCATCCTGATGCTGCCAATTGGTCCAGTGGTGAGAATCTCTGTCTTCTTGACATTGAGCCTCAATCCATATTGTAGGCTGCAGTCCTTGACACCCTGCAGCAGGCACTTCAGGTCCTCTTCAGTTTCAGCAAGCAGGGTTGTGTCATCCACATAACGCAGATTGTTGATAAATCATCCACCAATCTTGACCCCACATTTCTTCTCATAGAGCCCATCCTCCCGGATAATGATCACCTTTCAGATGCTGTGCCTTTCAGTTAGATCAGACCAGGGCAGTGCATCAGTTGGCCAGTGACAATGCACAACCACTTTACTAAGACATGAAAACGTTTAGAGTTTTTTAATCCAAAAGAAAAACTGTAAAGACAACAAATTTTAAAAGAGGCAGGCACAAGCAGGAGAGATTTTTCATGAGGCTACTCTAGACCTAAGAGCGGAGCTGCATAGCAGTGCTGGCCCCATCCCAGAAAGAGATAGTGCCAATAGCTGGGGCTGGGGGGTGGGGGGCAGAGGGGGCAGGGAGGATTGGTTTCCAGCAGCACTGAACACCAGCATCACCAAGGACAATTACAAACTTTAGAAAAATTGGACATAGGCAGGAGTGATCCCCATCAGACTATGCATGAATTGAGAGAACAGTTACACAGAGGTACCTGGCCCTGCCCCTCCTTTGCTCACTCCAGGTAGAGTAAGTACAGCAATCAGGGGAGGTCAGTCTCAGGCCATACTACAGCTCACCAAGGACAATAAAAACTTTAGACATCTCACTCAGGTGAGATTCCCCCAGGGTTGTACTACAAATAAGAGATAAGTTGAAGGACTCTAGGAAAGGTGAGCTTTCCCATTTCACAAA
Organism: Elephantulus edwardii; assembly: GCF_000299155.1. Lineage (NCBI taxonomy): Eukaryota > Metazoa > Chordata > Mammalia > Macroscelidea > Macroscelididae > Elephantulus > Elephantulus edwardii. Next base: position 6,449,565 of record NW_006399870.1, read on the forward strand.
ACCAGAAAGGATTCTGAGGTTAGAGAGTTACCCACTCCCATAAAGAGAATATTTAATGTTTGTGGTTAATCAAGAGCATCATAAAGATAAAGGACTATCAACAACCTACACAGACACAATAGAAATAGAAATAGCTTAACACATTCCAAGAAAAACTTCAAATAATGTCAAGATAGCAGCAGACAGCTTCAAAGGCTGTGAATAAATAAAATAAGCCTTCTCCTAGAAAAGAAGAGCATTTTCAGACCTAATTAATATTTCAGAGACAGAGATCCAGAAGAAATATATTGACACAAAGTCATATGAACAGATATCGAAGAAGGTACAAATGACAGAAGAAAAAAATGAAATCTGTAAGCAAAGCAAATACTCCAGAGACAGAGAACAAGAAGAGCTATGTTATGTGGAGTTATATGAACAGCCTTGGAAGAAGTTGTAAATGATGAAGGAAAGAAGAAAAACTGTAAAAAAACAAATACTTCAGAGACAGGGAGCCAGAAGTAAAATGTTGATGAGGAGAAACATGAACAAGTAGGGAACAAATGGCAAAAGATGGAATAAAGAATTAAAACTATACATAAAGAGGTACAAGAACTTAAAAGAAAAACAAACATCATGAAACAGAGACAGTACAGCCAACACAATATTGGAAATAACAGAAACACATGAAAATGCAATCCAGAATATCAAGAACAAAATGGCAGAAGTTTCAAAAAAGCTTGAGGGACAAAGAAGCAGAACAGAAGAGATGCAGCAGAGAGTCAGTGAAATGGAAGAACCTCAATGGGCATATACTAGAAGAAAATACCAGAAAGGGGATGAAAGGAAAATGAAGACAACATTAGAATCATGTGGGATAATAGCAAAAGCATATGTTTGGAATTCCAGAACCTATAGTGGTACGAAAAACACTGAGAAAATTGTGGAAGAGGTGTTAGAATAAAACTTCCTAGGAATTATGAAGAATGAGAAAATCCATTCAAAAAGCTCAGTGAACCCTAAACAGATTAGACCCTAATAGAAAAACATCAAGACATATTACAGTCAAATTCTCCAAAATCAAAGACAAGGAAAGAATATTAAAAGAAAGCAAGAAAAACAAAGAGTCACCTAAAAAGGAGAACTGATTAGATTAAATTCTGGTTTCTCATAAAAAATCATGTGAGCAAGAAGGCAATGGTACGTAATATACAGAAAGAAGACAATTGCCAGTAAAGGATCCTATATTCAGCAAAGCTGTCCATCAAATACAAAGGAGAAATTAAGACATTTTCCGAAAAACATGAATTTAAGGAATTTGTGAAAACAAGTATAACTTAAGGCAGATTTTTCACAAAGAAAATGAAAGTGGATGAATTATAGTTTCACAGTAACCAGAAACAACAGAACAAGAAACACAGTAAAATGATAGTGATAAAACCTGACCTGTAAATAATCACACTTATTGTGAATGGATGAAAAGTACCAATTAAGACTGGGCAGGAGGGAGTAGCAGAATGAATTTAAAAAACAAAGCCTATCAATATGTTGCCTACAAGAGATATATCTAAGAAATGAGGGAAAAGATAGACAAAAAAATCAAAGGTTGGAAAAATGATACTATAAGGATAATCACTGAAAAACAAACAAACAAAAAACTCAGCCCATTATATTATTATAGAAAGAGCATAAAAAAGTTAATTGGAGAAGGTAAAAAGGAGAAAAGGTGTATCAATGAATGAATGAAAACTCATATTTTCTTTAAACTAACAATAAAATTACAATAAAGAAAATTTTAAAAAATAAAAATGGAAACAGCCCAAGTGTCCATCAACAAAGGAATGGATTGAGAAATTGTACTACATCCACAGGATGGAATACTATGCAATACTCAGGAGAAATACTTTTGAAAAATGCTATTTGACATTGAAAAGGCTGGAGAGCATTATGCTTAGTGAACTAACTCAGTCTCATAAGGACAACAACTACATAAGACCATTGTTAAAACAAAAGATAAATGAGAAGTAAGACGAGTAAAAAAGTCCAAGAGAAGAAGGGAAAGGGGCAGGAGGCTGAAGGTGAGAAGGAGGGGAAATCACAGGGTCCTAGAGTTTGGTGGGCAGAGGGAGAGGGTGAAGGAATTAGCAGAGATACAGTGGGGACCTGAAAACATAAGATAATAGTGGGCACAGATCAATCATGATTAATTTTATAAAACACAATGTATGTGAACCACAATCTGAATGAAGTAATGTGTAAAAAGTAATATATATGAATGAAACATTGTGCATACAAAACAGCTTTTAAAATAAATGTTGTTGTTATGTGCCGTCGAGTCATTTGCGACTCATAGCAACCCTATGTACAACAGCCCTAAACCCTGCTCTATCCTGTGTCAATCGCATTGCATCGGACACACCCATCCCAATTACCACAGTCACTGAATCAATCCGTCTCATAGAGGGTCTTCCCCTGCTGCACTGTCCCTCCACCCTACCAATCATGATGTCCCTCTCCAAGGACCTGTCCCTCCTTGAACATGCCCATAGTATGTCAGACGAAGCCCCAGAATCCTTGCCTCCAAGGAGTAGCCTGGTTTAACCCTCTCCAGGATAACTCTGTTTGTTTTCTTGGCAGTCCATGGTAAATTCAATACTCTTCTCAAGCACAACTCAAAGGTATCAATTCTCCTTCTGTCCTCCCTACTCATTGCCTAACTCTGATGCATAACAAGTGATTGCAAAGACCATGGCCTGTATCAGGCGCACCTTTAGTCTTCAGAGAGAGGTCCTTAACAGCAGAATTTCCTATCACAATACATTTTTTTATTTCCTGACTACTGGTGCCAAGAGTGTTGACTGTGGAGCCGAGCAAACTGAAACTGTGAACAATCTCACTCTCTTTGCCATCCATCCTGATGCCACCAGTTGGTCCAGTGGTGACAATCTTTGTCTTCTTGACATTGAACCTCAGTCCATACTGAAGGCTGCAGTCCTTGACCCTGGGCAGCAAGTGCATGAGGTCCTCCTCCTCAGTTTCAGCAAGCAGGGTTGTGTCATCTGCATAACACAGATTGTTAATAGATTTTCCACCAATCCTGATGCCACAATTCTCCTCACAGAACCCAGCCTCTTGGATAATCTGCTCTGTTAAAGGTTGAAAAGGTATGGAGATAGGACATATCCCCGGCGTACACCCTTCCCAATTTTGAACCATGCGGTGTTACCCTGCTCTGTTCTGACAACTGCCTCATGGTCCAAGTATAGGTTTCGCATTGTTGTTGTTGTTATGTGCCGTCGAGTTGTTTGCGACTCATAGTGACCCTATGCACAACAGCCCTAAACCCTGCTCTATCCTGCGCCAACCACTCTGCTTCTGACACACCCATCCCGATTACCCCAGTCACCAAATTAATCCATCTCATAGAGGGTCTTCCCCTCCTGTGCCGTCCCTCCACCCTCCCAAGCATGATGTCCCTCTCCAAGGACCCGTCCCTCCTGGCAACATGTCCAGAGTATGTCAGACGAAGTCCCAGAATCCTTGCCTCCAAGGAGTAGCTTGGTTTCATCCTCTCCAAGATGAATCTGTTTGTTTTCCTGGCAGTCCATGGTACATTCAGTACTCTTCTCCAGCACCACAGCTCAAAGGCATCAACTCTCTTCTGTCCTCCCTAGTCATTGTACAACTCTCTGATGCATAACAAGCGATTGCAAAGACCATGGCCTGTATCAGGCGCACCTTAGTCTCTATAGAGACACTGTTGCTCCTGAGTACCTTTGAGAGGTCCCTAACAGCAGACTTTCCCATCGCAGTACGCTTTTTGATTTCCTGACTCCTGGTGCCAAGAGTGTTGACTGTGGAGTCGAGCAAACTGAAGCTGTGAACAATCTCAATCTCTTCGCCATCCATCCTGATGCTGCCAATTGGTCCAGTGGTGAGAATCTTTGTCTTGTTGACATTGAGCCTCAGTCCATATTGAAGACTGAAGTCCTTGACCCTCTGCAGCAAGTGCATGAGGTCCTCCTCAGTTTCAGCAAGCAGGGTTGTGTCATCTGCATACCGCAGATTGTTCATAGATCTTCCACAAGTCCTGATGCCACAATTCTCCTCATAGAGCCCAGCCTCTCTGATAATCTGCTCTGCATACATGTTGAAGTTTCGCATTAGCACGATTAAATTTTCTGGGATTCCCATTCTTTTCAGAGTCAGCCACAGTTTGTTATCATCCACATAGTCAAACGCCTTTGCATAATCAGTGAAACACAGATATGCATTCTTCTGGTATTCCCTGCTTTCAGCTAAAATCCATCTAACATCAGCTACAATATCCTTAGTACCATGACCCCTTCTAAACCCAGCCTGGACTTCTGGCAGTTCTCTGCTGATGTGCTGTGCCAGTCATTTTTGGATAATCTTCAGTAGAATCTTGCTTTCATGTGAAAACAATTATACTGTTCTGCAGTTTCCGCACTCAGCTGGGTCACCCTTCTTTGGAATGAGAGCAAATATAGATCTCTTCCAGTCAGTTGGTCATGTGGTTGTTCTCCAGATTTCTTGGCACAACTATTTAAAATAAATAAAATAAACAAAAAAGTAAATTGGGGGAAAATAAGAAAAGAAAAAGAATTACATAGTTCAAGGATAGACAATGACAAAGACTAGATCTTAATATTCTGTTTTACACAGCCTCCAGTCTCACTGTTAGAAGGAATCTTCATAATCTAGAATGGCTTGGGTCACCACAGGCAGAAAGTTCACTTTTAAGGCAAGAGGAAGAAAGGAGATATTTTCACTATCCAAAGTCATTATAGAAACTGCACCTATCTTATGAGATCACAGGTAACAGCCTGAAAGACTAGAAATACAGAATTTACCTTTGAAGATGGATACATAGTGACCTGGGCTCAAGCATATTTGTGACCATGAGGATGGCACAGGGTCAGGCAAGGCTCAGATGTGTTATCTACAGGGTTGCTATGAGTCATAGTTAACTCAGTGGCACCTAACAAGAACAATATACTTACCTACCTCTGGGTCCCTGCATGGCATAAACACTTAGACTGGAAAATAAGCCCAGAAATTTGCTTCTCCAGGTCTAAGTCTTAAATATTCTACAAAGCATTTTTTCAATGCAAACACAGAGTTGTCATGAATTACAATCAACTTAAGAGCACTAACAACTAAACGATTAAGGGTTAAGATAAAATTGATAGTGAGTGACAATCATCTCCTGAAATGTAGTAATTTATGATATAATTAGATTCAAGGAAGAGATCCACTGGGGAAGGGGTTGGAGTTGGGGGTCTGGATTACCTAGTTCTAATCAATTACTTCCTGGACCATTGAACAATTAAAGAATAGTGTTGTATAGTCTTAAAGCATAGCTTTAAGTCCCGAGTCATACAAAATACCTGTGTCCTGTGACAATGCAGAGGGAACGTGTGCTCATTATTTCCCAGGGTGACATATAATGTGTTCTTAGAAAGAGCAGAGAAGGCTGAAGTGCTAGAGAGTAAATAAAGATGGACTTGGAGAAGACAGGTATTGGGGTGAGAAAACATCAGTGAGGCATAAGTCCCAGAGCCTCACTTCTGGACAATAGTAAATTGTATCTATTTTACATGTCCTGTCCCTTTAGATATACACAATGGGGGGAAAGGAATCTAACCACTGATTCATTATTCATTTGTTCCAGCATTTGTATTTTAATATGGGTGGATAATATCCTAGATATTAGATGTGAGAGGTAGACAGATACCAGACAGATACTCAAGGATTTCATGCTAAATATTTCTTTTGTGCTAAGTTGAGTGGGAGCTGTTAAGGAAACATATGCATGAAAGATCTCTCTGACTGGAGCAAGGGATAGATTTGCAAGGGAACAGGAGGAGAAGATGAGGTTTGGGTAGAAAGTGATGGTGGTGGTAGGCTAGTTTAGTGCAATGATGCTGAAGGAGTAGATAGGCAGAATAGAGGCAGTACCCAGAGAGATCATTGAGAGGATAAAAGAGAGGAAAGTACCATCAAAAGCCATTAAACTTGGAAGAAAAGTATCAAAACCAGATAAAAGGTTCAGTCAGGCAGATGCTGTGTAAAGATAACTGTGTAATCTGGGTTTGAGCCTCTTCTTGCAAAGGCTTTGGGTGAACGATGTTAGCAATCCAGGACTAGGAAGAGACTACTTGTTTTCTATGATTCCTAACCCACCAGCTGATCCGTGGGTTAAAAGAGGAAGCGGTCTTCCCCCATGTGAATTACTGCCACTGAAGACTCTCTGGAGGGTTAGCTATCTGTAAGTGCCAACCTAAGAGCACATAACAACAACAACTAACCTAACTACTGAAAATCAGTGATTTGAGTCTACCTAGTGGCAGTGCAGAGGTCATAGCACACTGCTTTTGTAAAGATCATGGGCATGAAGCTTCTGTAGAACTCAGCATTGTGACACTCCGGGTCACTGTGAGTTGACAGTATTTTTTGTTTATGTGCTTGCCTTGTCTTGGTTGGTTTTGTTTGTTTTGTTTAATTTGAAAAAATACGTAGCAGCTGAAGTCTGATCCCAAGTGTCCGCAGAGGCATTTGCAGGCAGCACTTTCTTCTGCTGAGCCCTTGGCAGTATCTTTTCCCTTGCTTCTGCTGAGCTCAGCCATCAATTGCCAGATGATAGACAACATTTCAAATGCATCAGAAGGAAGAGAGAATAGAATCATTAATAAAACATCCAAACCATAGGAGTCTAAAAGAAATCGTAAAATAAAGTAAAAATTAAATACTAAGTCAGAGATGCAGAAAAGTCACACTTTGCTTTCTTCCTAGAGTACCTAAGGAGACAGTTATAGGAGGTATTGGTTATCAGAAATAACTGTCTGGTGGCATAGATGGAGGGCTCGTTTGACAGAGCACAGAAAGTGAGACCTACTCTCTAGGATGCCGGTCTCTTTGTAAAAAAGAGTAAGTGTCCAATTTCCTGACAAACTGAAGCACAGCTGCTAATGTTCCTCCCTGCTCTTTTGCCTCTTTACCTCCTCTGGCTCGATGGCTTTTCCACCCAATTTCAGCTGGGTGAAAGGTGTGCCAGCTTCCTTGAAAAGCTGAGCTCAGGGATTCTCAGATTCTCTGCTTCATAAGAGTTGATATGGCTGACACTGTTGACTTATGCATCAACAATGCAGGTGATGGATAGATTCCAATGCTTGTCACAAAGTAAAAAAGTGATTTGTTTCATTCATTTTTCTATTTCTTTCATGTTTGTTTAGTAATTGCTACAGAGGATACTCTTGCTTCTCTGTACATAGTTCAATCTAATCTGTATCCTCTAGGAAGTTTAATCTTCAGAAATTGCTCTTAGTAGGTACCATCGAGTCAACTACAACTCCTAGCAACCTTGAGAACAGCAGAGCTGAACCTGTTTTATCCTGTGCCACCAGGAGTTTAATTCACTATAAGAAGCAACATGAGGTCATATTTAACAATAATAGTATAGACTGTTGGGACTGAAAGGATCATCTTGATCTCTGAGATGGGTGAACATTATTTAATACACCAAAACAAAGACTTGGCAGGTGGATGGACTTAAAGATTTCAGATTGCAAACTCCTCTGTATGATACAGATGAGACCTAATTGTAATCACTTAGATTTTTTTTTCTATGAGTAGGGAAGAGGGAGATTTTAGGATGCACAACAGAGAAACATTTGTAAATATAGTTCAGAGAGAAATTTGACAATCTGTCCTTGAGGACTAAAGTGTTGTGCTCACAAGCCAAGGAGTGCCAGAATTTTCCAGAAACTGGAGAGTCAAAGAATGAAATCTTTTGAAGAATCCCCAAAAGGATCATGATGTTGTACTGCAAGCCTCAGTTATTGTGAAATAATAAATCTCTGTAATATTAAGCCACCAAGTTTTTGGTAATTTTTTACAACAGTCAAAGAAAATGAATACGAATATCAATAGTGACATTTTCCCAATATACAGAAAAATATGAGATGAATAAAATATGCTTCAAGTCTTCTACTGAATTTTTATTCCCAAATTTTTGACATATGCTTATATTCACAGCAAGAAAGCAAAGAGTACTCCATATTTTATAACATATAAGAAAAAGGATTCAAGCCTTTGTAAGTAGTACCTAAACAGAACAGTTTATTCATAGAATAATCTTCAGTCAAGTTCTGTCTCTCTATTCTCTCTCTTACATCTCATTCCTCCTTATACATACTATATATAGGAAATGGTTATATATAAATATGAATACTTGAACAATAGAAATAGAATACAATGCCTTTCATTTAATAAAGTATTAGCATTTCCTGAGAACTTTAAGATCATATTTTTTAATCTTCACAACATTCCTGTCATGAATTGAATAATGTTTCCCTAAAATACATGTGTGTAAATTTATAGTAGGAAAGCTATGGATTCTCTAAGAACTAGTAACCCACTTAGTTGTAAAAAGATTAAGGGCCGACTGCAACATCTCATCATAATCCTAAGCCAGCATATGGAAAGGCTCCCTAGGGTGTGCTCTGTAATGTTTTCTTTGTCACAAGAGTTAAGAGTCATCTGAACATGGCATCTCCATTATGTTATCATATAAACTAAGCAGAAGGATGACCAACTTCCTCTGTGAGGTTAACTGCCTCTGAAAACCCACTGGAGGGCCAGCTATGGTCGGTTCTGACTTTTCCGTACACACAACAATAGCACAACAGTTCCTATGAGGTACACAGAAGCAGCTTTAAGATCTTTATTTTATAGAAGAATGCAAAGTAAGAAAGTACTTATGGTTTATTCAAGGGAGTTCTGGGAACATAATCTGTAGAATTACAACATTACCAAAAGTTATACTTCTCTGGTGGTTTAAATCCACCAACAATTCAAGGAAGAAAGATGGTCAAGCTCTTCCAGTGAGATTTACAGTCACTAAATAGCCAGAGGCTCAAGGGAAATGAGTATGAGAGATTTTTAGGTTCAGGATGGCATGAATAGTAAGCAGTGAGTCTGGTTTTGAACACCAGGTTCCATAAATGCATTTGATATAGAATTGAAAGAAATTCCTAATCTGCACAATTTAGTACAAGTGAACAGATATTTTGAGTGCATATGGACTTGAATTTGAATCTTTGCATTGCCCCTTGGAGGTTCACTAACATAGTAGTATACCCATTATGGTGCTGAAAGACTATTAAGTAGAGTAAGTTAGGGAAAATATTTGGAAATACTACTAGTCCAAGATTTCTTCTTTCAAAAGCATACATTTCTTTTAAACTTCTTCCTAACTGTGAAGGATTCAATACCTATTTTGCTTAGTATGTGATATATTTTATCCCTTTTCAATTTTATATTCAAGATCTCTTTATATCTGTTAGAAACATGTCAAAGAACTCACAATCACTTGCCATTTAACAATAAAATGTACTGCAGATGATACAACCTTGCTTGCTGAAACTGAGGAGAACTTGAAGTGTTTGCTGCAGAGGACCAAAACCACAGCCTCCAATATGAATTTTATCTCCATATAAGAAAACAATAATTCTCACCATCACCAATCCAATAGGAAGAATTATGACAAGTGAAGAAAAGATTGAAGTTCAACAGCTTTGGCACCAGCAATCAAAAAATGAAAAGATGATTTGTACTGGAAAAATCCTCTGTCAGGAACCTCTCTATTGTGTTAAAGGGCAACAATGTCCACCTAGAGGCCAAAGATGCCTCATCCAGGCCATGGTCTTCTCAGTTGCTTGCTATGTCTGTGAGAGTTGGACAATGAGTTAGGATGACAGAAGAACTTATATCTTTGAATTGTGGTGCTGGAGATGAGGACTGAAGATAACATAGACTACCAAGAGAACAAACCGGTCTATCCTGGAAAAAGTGAAATTAGGCTGCTCCTTGGAGACAAGGGGTTTTTGCTTTTCTGTTGTGTTTTTTTTTTTTTTTTAAATTTTATTATTTTTGTGTAAGTGTACCGTCAAATCAGATCTGACTGGTACAGGAGGAGATTGTCCCTCCTTCCCCGGTGGAGCATCTGGTGGATTTGAACCATGCGCCTCTGGGATTGTAGTTGCAGCTCCTTACCACTAAGCCACCAGAGCTCCCCTGGAGGCAAGGGTTTTGAAACGCTGTCAAAAACTTTTTCTGAGTAGCTGAAGCATGCTAACAAATCAGATCCATTCACTTTTGCACACAGGACCCCAGCAGGCCCCTGAGGAAAGCATCAAGAAGGTCGCAGGTAACACTCTGGACTGGTTAAAAAGTGGCCTAGTCATCACACCCACACAGCTCATAAAATTCTTTTTTTTCCTTTCTGTAACTGTTTTCTATATCCTCTTGTTCTGTTCCCTATAAGAATTTTAAATGCTTACTACAGTGTCTGTTGTTTTCTGGACACTGAAAAATCTTTCTGTGAATAAAGGTTGTTCAGTATTGCAACTATTGCCAAATAGGAAATAAATGAATACTTAAAATAAAAAAAAACCAAATTCTTTGTATGTGTTGTCAGGAGAGACCAGTCCTTGGAGAAAGACATCATGCGTGAAAGGATGGAGAATCAACAAGATAGGAAGGGTCTGGATCCCTGAATGAAAGGGATTGACACAGTGAATGTGTCAATGGTGTCAATGTATCAGAGAAAATGAGGTTGCTTCAGGATAGTTGTTGTTGTTGTTGTTAGGTGCCATCGAGTCGAGTACGACTCATAGTGATCCTAGGAACAAAAGATCTGAACCTAGTCCTGTCCTGCGCCATCCTCACACTTCCTGACACACAAAAGCCCATTGGAGCAATCACCATGTCAATCCACCTGGTTGAGGGTCTTCCTCTCCTTCGCCTACCCTCCACCCTTCCCAACATTGTGTCGCTCTCCAAGGAATAGCACCTCCTAGCAATATGTACAAAGTATGTGAGATGAAGCCTCTTCATTCTTGCCTCCGAAGAGCATTCTGATTCACCTTCTCCAAGACATATCTAACTGTTCTCTTAGGCATCCCTGGGATGTTCAGTGCTCTTCTCCAGCATGACAGATCAAAGGCATCAATTCTTTTTCTATCATCCTTATTCATTGTCCTATGAAACTCGGGATAGTTTAGGGTTCAGAACTGTTATTCAGAGAGTTGCTATGAGCCATAGTTGAGTCGACAGCACATAATAACTTTTCACTAAAAATATACCTATTTCTGTAAACACATCAGAGCAAAACAATGACACTAGGTAGTTTTGGCAAACTCTGAAGGCCACTTCAAGCATACCCCTCTTGTTCCACAGCTGCATTTTCATGGATAGGTCCTCAGTTTCCCTACAGTTCAGTAAGGCTAGGGTTCAGGACCCTAGTACTTGGAGGTTAAGGTGATCCACACACTTACAAACTATATCCTGTAATGGGGGGCAGTGTTTTATTGAAACATACCCAAATTGTTGCTATTTGTGATAGTCTAGGCTACTTATTACTCACTGGTCAAACTAAGCATGTCGTATAATTGTTTACATTTTCAAGCAAGTGGTTATGATATACTCGGCTATTGACTAGATTTTGAGTAGTAGGACTAGTTTGACATAAACCATTGCTATTTTCCCATTGTTGCTGTTGTTGCTGTTGTTATGTGCCTGCAACTGTTAGGTATCAAGTCACCTGAAACTCATAGCCACCACTACAACAGCCCTAAACCCTGCTTTATCCTTTGCCAATCTTGTCTCTGACTCACCTATTCCCATTACCTCAGTGACTGAATCAATCCATGGCATTGAAAATCTTTGTCTCCTGCACTGTCCCTCTACCCTCGCAAGCATGACATCCCTCTCGAAGGACTGATTCCGCTTTGCAACATGTGTCCAAGTATGTCATACGGAGCTTCAGAATCCTTGCCTCCAAGAAGCAGCCTGGCTTCACCCTCTCCAGGACGAACTTGTTTATTCTAGCAGTCATTGGTATATTCAATACTCTTCTCCAGCACCAAAGCTCAAAAGCATCAACTCTCTTTCTGTCATCCTCAGTCATTGTTCAGCTCTCTGATGCATAACAAGTCATTGCAAAGGCATGGTCTGTATCAGGTGCATCTTAGTCTTCAGACTGACATCGTTGTTCCTCAGTACCTTGGAGAAGTCTCTGACAGTAGACTTTCCCAATGCAATTCATGTTTTCATTTCCTGGCTGCTGGTACCAAGAGTGTTGATTGTAGAGCCAAGCAAACTAAAGCTGTCAACAATCTCAGTCTCTTCACCATCTATCATGATGCTGCCAATCAGCCCCGTGGTGAGAATATTTGTTTTGTTGCCATTTTTTTTATTAATTTTAATGAAAGTTTACAGAGACTTAGGGTTTCCAGTCATTCGTTGTTACACTTTTCTCCCTGTCCACCCCCTCCCCAAAATTCACTCTTCTCCTTGAAAAGTCAAAGAAAAACATTTTCATTTTTATGCAGTCCTTCCTCCCAAGTCCACCCCACTGTGCAGCCTTCATTCTGGGCTCTTGTAATGACAATAATAACCAATCACATACCCTTTTTAAACAGTTCTATCCCTCATCTGTTTCAGTGCAGTATATGTCATTCTTTCCCTCCTTTTCTGTCTTCCCTCAATCCTGATGTCTGTCCTGTTTTACAACAGTGGTCCTATGCAATATTTGTCCTTTTGTGACTGAGATATTTCACTCAGTATAACATCCTCCGGGGTCATCCATTTTGCATAATATTTCATGAGTTCCTTGTTTTTCAATGCTGCATAGTATTCCATTGTGTGAATATACCAGAGCTTCTCTAACCATTTGTTTGTTGATGGGCACTTGGGTTGTTTTCTTGATGATGTTGAGCTTCAATCTATATTGAAGGCTGCAATCCTTAACCCTCTACAGCAAGTGCTTCAGGTCCTCCTCGGTTTCAGCAAGCAGGGTTGTGTCATCTGCATAACGCAGATTGTTATTGAGTCTACCTCTAATGCCACACTTCTCATACAGCCCAGCCTCCCAGATAACCTGTTCTGCATATAGATTGAAAAGATAATGGAGATAGGACACATCCTTGATGTACACCCTTCCCAATTTTGAACCATGCAGTGTTTCCTTGCTCTATTTGATGACTGCCTCCTGGTCCAAGTACCATTACCAAAAAACAAAACCTGCAATTGTGTTAAAAGCTAAGAACAAAATTTAAATTAATCTAAGTAAAAACATTGTACCATGGACTTGGAACTAAATTGTAACTGACAATCCAGTGAGTTTTAAGAGGCTGGAGATTATCCCTCTTTCTCCTGTGGAGTAACTGGTTGACCTGAACTGCATATCATCAGGTTAACAGCACAACTGCTTACCTACCACTCGGCTATTATGCAGACCTCTTCTTTACCTTTGCTCTATCATGAATTCAAACTAAAAGTAGTACTTCTCTGGTTTTAATGGTCTAATCTCAGAGAAGGAGCATATTGTCTTGCATATATAAACATTGCAAAGCCTTAGAATGTAGCATGTAAAAAAAAAGAATGTAGCATGTATATGTGAGTGTGGGTATGTATAGGTACAGACCCACATCAAAATAAAGATTCTACCCTGTTGAACATAGTATGCTAACATAGTATGTGACATTAGTTAATTACATATCATTTGGTCTTTGCAGGAAATCAAATTGTATTTTCTGGTGTTCTTTATAATTTCTGCTCTTCTAGAATTCTGCTTGTTTCTTTGACAATTTTGCTAGTTCGTTGTAATTCTAGATAATAAGCCTCTTCCAGGAAAGACTTTTAAAATATTGGAGTGCTAAGCATAATTTCCTATTTATGAAATACTGGATTTGGTTAAGGGTATTTTATAGCAAATATATAAGACTATGCTTGACTTTCGAGGTTCTAGCATGTTTTTCTTTTTCATCAACATAAAATGTCTGTATAGGGAAGTGGTTTTCGAAGTTTGGAGGGCTGGGCTTTAACCACATTGTTGAGCTAGAACACAGTCATTGTAGAAGATCTGGAGAAGGAGGAATGGCTTACACTTTATGTCCTAAGATAAGAATCTGTTTCTTTTCTCCTGTGTTTTGCTGCTAGTAAAATGTAGTATGGTCGTAGTGGTTCAAATCTACCAGTGGCTCCACAGAAGAAAGAAGAAGTCTCCAACTTAGATTTACACCTGCAGAAACTCAGTGAAGAGTCAGTCAGAGCCATAATTGGTTTTATGACAGAGAATGAGTGATTGAGTTTTTCTAAGGAAGCTGCCCTGAAATGTCTTCTTTGCTGAGTGGTAGCTCTTACTTTGGGGAAAGCTTGAAGTGAAGTTGGCAGCTTCCTTGGATCTAAACCCCTAGCATTTCTGTTCTCACCTCTGGCTACATGACATGGCCTTGCTCACAGCAGCATGCAGAGCTACAAGGAACCTTAAGTTTAAATGTGAAAAAGCTTTTGTTCCTGACCAGTGGCATACTACTACATCCCACCCCCATTTGTCACTTGGAGCTGAGCTGTGAGCCTTTTAATATCAAACAAATAATAAGCTCCCTGTAAAGTGATTTTTCTGACAAGGAGCTCAATATATTAAACTTTATCTATATTTTAATAGCCAATTTCACACCAAAGTGCCTTCTTAATAATGTATTTACCACCCGGGGATATTATTCCAACCCATCTGGAATGAATTGGAAATTAACTGTCTTTAAACTAGTCTCCGTGTGCTTCACACTTGTTGTGGAAAACAGTAGTGTTATTGCTAGGGAGGGGTGGGGACAGAAGGGTTTTGCCACCTGGGAAGGGTGTGATCCTGAAAAGAAATTATAGGAGATTTAGAAATATCAATTCTTTCTCCAGAGGCAAAGCTCACTCCTGTCAGTGGGGCAGGCTTCTGGGAGCAAAGAACTAACCCAAAAGCACTTAAGAAAAAGAAAATCTTTATTTTCTAAGAGAACTCTGGCTGCATAGTCCATAGAAAATTAACACCAAGACCCTGGGTCTCTTGGTATTGGAATACACCAGCAAGTCTGAAGGAGAAAATGGAAGTCCCCTCTCATTTTTATTTACAGCCTTGGAAAATCTGCTACAGGATCCAGCAATGAGTGGGAACTGACTCAAAGAAAGTAAGAGTTGAATTTGCTACTCATCAGTTGCTATTTGACCCATTATTGTTGTTATGTACTGTAGAATCAGAACTGACTCACAGCTGACCCTGCAGTAGACTTTCAAAGGCAGTAAATTACATTGGAGATTTCCCATCTTTCTTTCACAGAGGAGCTGGTGGATTTGAAGTATGTACTTTTGAATTAGGGAGTGCTGATGGCTTCCTGTTGTTGTTGTTATGTGCCATCGAGTCACCTGTGACTCATAATGATCCTGTGTACAACAGCCCTAAACCCTACTCTATTCTATGTCAATCTTATTGTCTCTGACACACCGACCCCCATTACCTCAGCCCCTGAATCAATTAATCTCATCAAGGGTCTTCCTCTCCTGAACTGTCCCACCACCCTCCCAAGTATAACATCCCTCTCCAAAGACTGGTCCCTCCTTGTAACATGTTCAAAATATGTCAGACAAAGCTTCAGAATCCTTGCCTCCAAGGAGCAGCCTGATTGGCTTCACCTTCTCCAGAACAAACCTGTTAATTCTCTTAGCAGTCCGTGGTATATTCGACACTTCTCTAACACCACAGCTCAAAGACATCAATTCTCCTTCTTTCATCTCTAGTCATTGTTCAGCTCTCTGATGCATAGCAAGTGATTGCAAAGACCATGGCCTGTATCAGGTGCACTTTAGTCTCTAGACTGACATCATTGCTCTTCAGTACATTTTGGATGTCTCTGACAGCAGACACTGCCATTGCAGAGGTACACAGTTCACATCCATAGGTAGCTCCACAGGAGAAAGAGGAAAATCTCCTCAAACAGGATTTACCATCTCTGAAAACCCACAGAGCACCAGTTATGGTTTAGTTCTGACTCAAAAGTACTGAAAAATCCCCTTTGCTTGGCAGCACAATTCCTTAGCCCCAAAGCCACAAGAGCCTTCTAGTTGACACTCTGCAAGTTTATTACTGTCTGACTTTTAGTTCCTCTTATTAAGAAGAAAAACATTTGCCTGGAAGACTTCAGAGGTTGCTTGTGTCTATAGCATTTGTATGTATCTTGAGATTTGGGAAGTTTTTTTCAAAAAACTTCTATGCCTAATAATACATAAATTATTCTGGGGACTCTTTTTCTTATTGGTTACAATATCCATTTCCTAATGTTGCTGTAACAAAGTACTATGAATTGAGAGGCTTAAAATTGTGGAAATGTATCATCTTATAGTTCTTAAGGCTAAAAGTCTGAGCTCAATGCCAATAAGCCCATGCTGTCTCTGAAGGGTCTAGGAAAGAAGCCCTTACTTACCTCTTCTAACTTTTGTATATATAAAATGTTTCTTGGCTTGGGGTAGAAAACACATTTCTGCTTTGATCTTCACATGGCTGGATAGTGGTAGAAGCTGGGCTTCCATTCTAAAGGCACATGGTTCTAATCTACCAGCTAGCTTCTCCTTGGGAAAAGGGTGGAAATATCTTCATATGTGATTTTCTGCCTCTGAAAACGCACTGGAGTTTCAGCTATGTTCTAGTTCTTACTCTAATTCCTCAATGTGGTTGAGTGCCCTCTATTCATTAATTAAATTCAGCAAACACTACAGAATTCACATTCTATTGGTGAAGACACACAATGAAGTTCTCATATAATAATGCAATAAGTTTAAAATGAAAGAAACATTGGGAAAGCAGCAGGTACAAGGATTATTATCTGGGAATTCTGGGATAATTACAAAGATGACTGGGACACACAAGTGCCCACTGGCCATTTAAATCATGTGTTGGAATTACATCAAAATCTAAATGGATAGCACCCAACAGGGACCAGAGGAAAAATTCTTTCTAAGAGTCTTAGTTTTCACTTCTATTATAACAGACTATATATGTGTTGTTGTTAAATGCCATCAAGTCAAGTATGATTCATAATGACCCTATGAACAAAAGATCTGAACCCTGTTCTATAATTACTGCTGTTTCTCTAGTGTTTATAAGGTTTTAAAAGGCCCATTATTTAAGAAGTGAGTGCCAATCCTGCTTCCAAGTCTGTCTTAATCTGGGAGTTCTACCAAACCCTATCCACAAAGAGTAACAGTTTTGGCATTGACACACCAGAGGCACAGCTTTAAGTATCACATCAACCTCGAGTTATCTAAGTACAGCAACTGATTGACAAGTGCTGTACCACCTAGAACAATGTTCTTCCCAAACACAATTAACACCAGCCCACAGCTGATTGTTAACTAAATCCAAACAACCAATCAGTTTACACTTGGCTGTTAATGAAATTTAAAACAAACAAACAAACAAACAAACAAAAAACCCACGGAACAGTTTACACCTGACTCCCAATTAAATTAAAACAACCTACCCTCCAGAATCCAACTACTTCACAAAGGACCCTACATTCTAGAGACTCAGTCAGGGCTCGACCAACTTTTAAATACAAAGTCCTGCCCACCAGGTCCTGATTGACTTAAACAAGAGGCTTCCAGCACAGAACTGATTGTTAGCTAAATCCAGACAACCATGAAAGTTACACTTAATTGTTAATAAAATAGAAAAAGACCAAACAGTGACACAATGAATTCATTTCAACTTCTTTTGATACTTCCTGAATTATTCAGGATTTTGATCCTGGCATCCTTTGGTATTACAAATCGAGGTTTGAAACCCATTGTAGTGTCAGCAATTATCTGGTTCTTCCTTGATAACAATGAATTATGGGTAGAACTATAACAGAAATATCACCAGAGAATGGTGTTAGAAAAATCACAAGAGAATGGTGTTAATAAATTAAACACTATTATCCTTGGGTCTTGACCTTCCTCTGGGTGAAAGAAATTTCTCAATGCAGGGATCCAGAGCCACAGGATAGTCTTTGTTGCTGGTATCGGGATATGGCAATTGATAAGAAATACTGAATCCATTGGTGTTAGGAGACAAGGGCTATCTTCATCTAGAGTCAAAAGAAAGAGAAAACCTCCCCTCGAGTCAGTACCATGAATTCAAACTTCTAGACTCTTAAACCATGAAAGAATAAAACTGTTTTGTAACAATGTTGTTGTTGATTGCCATCTAGTCAAGCACAACTCAGAGTAACACCATGAACAAAAGCCTGAAGCCCTTCCACAACCATTGCCATTTATCAAAGTTCACAGAATTTCCAGAAGCATCCTGTTTAGGAAGTGGATGCCACTTCTGCTTCCAATAGTTATATATTATCTACAGTTTCTTCAGTAATCATGTCCTACATTTTTCTTTTCTAAGATAACATTTTCTGATTTTTTTATTGTATAGAAGAATGTTTCTGTAACTCTGTCAAATGTTCAATAAGACCATATTATCTCCATTTACTAGAGAAAAGATTAGTCTTTTAATAAGTGGTTCTAGGACAACTTGAGTTTCACATGCTAAAGAATGAAACTATTTTAACAACACACATCTAGTTTTGGTTTTGGTTTTACTTCTGACAATAGATCCCTAGATATGACAATATACATGTATTACTTTTTAATGGAAGTTTACAGAGACTTTTGATTTCCATTCATTCACTTTTGTACTTTTCTCCCTGCCCTCCTTTTCCCCTCAGTTCACTCTTCTTTGAAAAGTAAAAGAAAATGTCTTTCATTGTTATAGAATCCCTCCCCTCAAGTCCTCTCTACTATGCAGCCTTCGTTCTGGACTCGTGTCATGACAACAATACCTAATCATATATCCCTTTTAAACAGTTCTCTCCCTCATTTGTTTCAATGCAGTATACATTATCCCATCTTTCTCAGTCTCCCCACAAGCCCGATGTCAACAGTGGTACCATGCAGTATTTGTTCTTTTGTGACTGAGATGTTTCACTCAGCATAATGTCCTCCAGGGTCACCCAATTTGTATAATATTTCATGAGTTCCTTGTTTTGCAATGCAGTATAGTATTCCATTGTGTGAATATAACAGAGCTTTTCTATGCATTCATTTGTGGATGGGCACTTGGGTTGTTTCCAACTTTTTGTTATTGTGAACAAAGCTGCAATAAACATGGGTGTGCATATTTGATTATGACTCATGGTGACCCTCTATTGGTCTCTGGGACTGAAACTCCTTAAGGGAAAAAGTTGTCCATCTATCTATAAACTTACAGCCTATGACTTGAGTCAGGGCTTCAAAGTTTTCTCTGTCCTCCTAATTATGGCTTCTCCTATCAGTTCTTCCTCAAATTTGCACAGAGGTCCTTGGCTCTGGCTTTATGATGCAGTATTCCCAAGTCTGGTCTGTTTCATGTTGGTCTCTGGTTTTGTCTCCATTGCTGCTGCGCCTGTGTCATGCAGACTCCAGCATAACAGATCTCTGCCCTCAAAGAACATGAACTGGATTCTCTGACTCTTCCTTGCTGGTAGTGAAATTCCCTTTTTTGTTACTAAAACTAGCTCAGTTGAAACATGGTGGGATGTCAACACTGACTAAGGTCATTGCGATTAATTAAAAATGGCCTATTCAGGTTCCCATTCAATCATGTGGTGAAAATCAATGCTGATTGCTAGAAAAGCCTTTCTGAACAATAAACCAACTATGACACAGTCATCTCTCTCCCGCAGAGCTACTGGTCATTTCAAACCAACAGAGAAGTCCTAACACCACGGCATCCCTCACTTCTACTACATCCAAGTATCCTACTTGGCTTCCTTGCTGTCTAAAAGTTAAAAAGTCTCTAACCAGGTAAATGTGGATAGCACCAACATTTATCTATCCACTTGAGTTCCCAGTCATGTCTAGACTGTGCAAAACAGAGGCAAATGAGAAGCATAACATTCTCAGAAGGAGTAAATAACAGAGTATCATCTCATTGGTGTTCTTAGAAGCAACACCAGAACAGAGATTGACACAGGAAGAAGAAGTAATTTACTAGTTTGGCCTGATAACAAAAGCATAGAATAATCAGAAACTTTAGTGCCAGAAGGATGCTCTAGCTAATGATTTGTTTCTGTTCCCTTCCTAGGGGAATTCTGAGCAATCTTTGAGAATGTGTGTGAGGGTGTGGGAATAGGAATGAGAGTTTACTCTTAGGTCTTGGGGATCTACCGTCCCAAATTAATCAGCACATAAGAAGATTCACTTTGACATACAGGTCAAGTATGAGAAGGGTAAAAGGCATCTTTAATCCCACAAAAAGAGAATATGCACTGCTGGAAATTATCTGGGGACCATAAGATACCAGATTGCCTAATTTAATCAGACAGATAACAGTAGCAGTCATGGTTGAAGGCACATCAGAAACCTCAGACTAGGAGAAAGTCTTTGGTCCCATGCTGTTTGTGAGATAATAAATGACATAAAAATCTGTCACTGAGAGATAACGGATGAAGTGGAATCAATTATATGTACAAAATAATATACATCTCCCAGTTTTCTTACTAGAGACTTAGACTAGTCTCAGAGGTAGGGATACTATTTCTTCTGTATGAGGTGGCATGAAATGATGGTCCAGGCATAAATTCTGGACCAAGTTGTTTGCTTTTGGTTAAAAACAAGGCACATAAAAAAGGAGGATATTACAAACCAAGTTCCAGTATTTGCTTTATCCTCGACGGTGTATTTGTCCTCTTCTATCAGCTAGGACTCAACCGACTGATGAGTGATTGATACTCAAGTATGTCTCAGCCAAGGCTTCTGTCTACTAGGACTTAACCAACATTACCCTTTATTTTCCCCATCTAGATCCAAGATAAGGACTGATTGTTAAGCTTATGAAACATGCTAGTCTATATAGTCATTGATTTAAAGCATCCCTACCTTCAATATAGAGGAACTGTTGTAGTTCAATGGCAAGGACTTGCATTGCTAATCAGGTGATTCAAATCCACCAGCTACTCCTCCAGAGAAAGATGGGCAATCTTCTCCCATTCGATCTCTAGATTTTGAAAACCTGCTAGGGGTCAGCTAGAGGGACAGTTCTGACTCAAAACAGTACATAACAATTTTCTATATAGAATTCTTATCTACAGTAAATATATTTTGTTGAAGATATATTTGAAGTATCTTTTGAAAAATCTAAAATATTATATCAAAACTTGTTCCCTTCTATTTCCTAATTACATGAGCAGAGCCAAAATATGAAAAGTCTAAGGTCTTATAGCAATTTTAGCAATTTGGAGTCTGTGTCCAGTTTCCCAAATTCTATTTAATGATTACTGCTACTGCTGTTCTCTAACAAAAATCCTAGTGCATGGAACCTCAAAGGGCATGGACTTGAGCGATGAACTCATTCTCAGAGTCTCTACCTGTTTTCATTTTCCACGTGTGTTCACAGCAAGTTTCTTCATTGAAACGCTTCCAAAACTACTCCAAATTCGTGTTTTAGGTATAGATATGGTTTTCTCTTGCCTCCTCATGCATTAGAGGCACTAGGGCTGTCCCTTGCTTTTCTCTCAACCCTTACCTTTTCTTCCTTTTTTTTATACTTACTCTTCATATTCAATCTGACCTTGTAGATTTATTCTTCTGTAGAGTTCTGTTAATTAGAAAATTGTGCCTGCATTTCTTTGTTTAATAACTTCAGTTCCAGCCATAAAAGCACTAGCTGTGGTCTGGAGTCAGAGCTCTGGGAGTCCCACTAATGGCATAGTGCACAAGCTTGCCGGAGCATCAGCACTCTGGGAAGCCCTCCATGAATCTTATTTACATTCACGCTAACAATAGCTCTGGAGCCTTGCTATAAATAATTTCTGGGGAAGAGTTGTCTAATTAAACATGCAGTAGTAAGGAAAGCACTTTAACTGCAAGGCTGGTATCCTAATGAACAGAATAGCTGGATGGGGACAGCATAGGAATCATATCTAGACATCTCCCTGTGGATGCAACAAGATGGTAAGGAGACACTCAGAGAACGTTTCAAATCAATATTTAATTGTATAGTATGTTAGACTCATTAGAGAGCTTTCCCCCCTTTTTCCTTTTTCTCCACACCCAGAGGTAAAAAGGTTTAAAATGGAACTTAATGAGATGGTCACATTCTCAGATTTCAGGGAACAACTATCTTTGAACTGTCAGTGTTGAATTAAAAAAAAAAATCTTTGGGAACATAAAAGTGCATCAACTACTAAATGGTGGCAAACAAATGGTATAATTATGGAATTAAATTATAAGGATTGGGCAAGGTCTGATCCTAGAGTTTGTTTCTGTCATAGACTCCTTGTGTGTAGATTCTAGCCTCTTAGAATACTGGAGCTTTGTCTTTCCTGTATTCTGCTCTCTCAAGCATTGAGGATGAGGCAGTGCTCATTTGAGATAAATGCTCACTGAAGTGCACTGGGGAGAATGGAATAGACTGCTTTCTAATTTGTGTCCTTCATGGAAAGACAGCATATTATGCTGGAATCTGAGCTACTGAGAGCCAATCAAGGACAGAGGAAACAAGGCAGCCAAGTTTATTTTCACTTGATTGGAAACATAGGTAATAAACATAGGTAATAAACCATCGACAAGGTCGTAACAGGATTCAGGTCAATGCTCAACCATTTCAGGAGGTAATATAAGATAAAAAAGTCAGTGGTACTAAAGGAAGAAACTCAAATCATATGAAGGCATTATGGAGGGTGAAAAAAGATTTCAGGAATTGATGGAATACCAATTGGATGCATTTAAATGAATGAATGCACCAATGGACATGCTTTCTTATCTACAGAAATCTTTTGGATGACACTTATCTGGCCAACTGACTGGAGACATTATCACCAATATCATATGGGTCTTGATAGAAATCAAAGAGTACCAGAGGAATGTCTATCTATGTTTCATTGACTATGCAAAGACATTTGTGCGGATCACAAAAAATTGTGGTTAACCTTGAGGAGAATGGGAATCTCAGAACACTTGATCATACTTATGTGAACTCTATGCCCGGAGGCAACTGTCAGAACAGAGAGAAAATGGCATGGTTCAAAATCTGGAAATGAGTGTGTCAAGGATGTGGTTTGTCTCTATACCCTGGCACTCTATATACAAAAGAGATAATTCAGGAGGCTGGGTTTATGAGGGAAAATGTGGCATCAGGATTGGAGGAAAACTCATCAACAACCTACTTTATGCAGATGACACAATCTTGCTTGCTGATACTGAGGAAGACCTGAAGCATTTGCTGCAGAAGATCAAGGCCTATAGTCTTTAATAAGGATTGAAGCTCAATATCAAGAAGACAGAGATTCTTACCACTGAGGAAATTGATAACACATGACAGATGGAGAAGAGATTGAGGTTGTTAACAATTACAGCTTGTTCAACTCCACAAAAAACTATTGGCACCAGTAGTCAGGAAATCAAAAGACAAATTGCACTGGGAAAATATGCTGTTAGGGACCTCTCCAGAGTACTGAAAAGCAATGATGTCAGTCTAGAGACTAAGGTGTGCCTGAGTCAGGCCATGGCACATCAGAGAGCTGGATAATGACTAATGATGACAGAAGAAGAATTGATGCCTTTAAGTCATGGTGCTGGAGAAGAGTCTTGGACATATCATGAACTTCCAAGAAAACAAATAAGTCTGTCTTGGAGAAGATAAAACCAAATTTCTCCTTGGAGGTTAGGATTTTGAAGCTTTGTCTCACATACTTTATGGCCAGGAGGGACTTGCCCTTGAAGAAGGACATAATTCTTGGAAGAGTGGAGGGACAGTGCAGGAGAGAAAGACCCCAGATGAGATGAATTGATATTGTAACTGAGGCTATGAGAGTATGTGTGTCTGGGTCAATGAGTCTGGTTCAAGACAGGGCAGGCTTCAGAGATGTTGTACATAAGGTCACTGACAGCACATAACAACAATTTCAAAAAAAGTTGATCCAGCATAATGTGGAACTTACCAAAATATTATCATGACATTCACTTTCAAATGAATTTTGCTAAAGGTAATTAAAAAAATGACTAGAGGAATAAAACACTGAAGGGAAACTATCAGAAATTCGAGCTAGATTCAGAATAGACCATGAATAGAAGGATTTCTGATGGCATGTTGCTCTTGATTGAATGCACAGAATATTAAAAATTTTGTTTACTTGTGTTTTATTAATTGTGCAAATGTATTAAACTGTATGAGTCATAATAAATTATGAATTACATTACAAAGACTAAGAATTACAGAAGATCTAATTGTGATCATGTGGAACTTTGACATAGACCAAGAAACAGTTTTTTAAGAAGAACAATTAGATACTACATGATTTAAAATCATCAAAAGTGTCTATTAGAGTCATATCTTCCACTGTAACTGTTTAATATGTGTGATGGAAAAACAGCCTGATCAACAAGCATAATGAAGATTATGATATAAGGACTGGATTATGCCATTAGGATTAACCACATACAGATAATATACAAATTTGTGGAAAATGAAAATTTGAAACAACTATTGCTAAAATTCAAAGACTACAGTGTTTAGTATAGATTACACCTTAACATAACAATAAAATAAAAAAATTCTCACAAAACCAATAAAAAATTCCATATTAAATGGAGAAAATATTGACATTACCAAGGATTTAATTTACGTAGATCAACAATCAAAACCTATGAAAATAGCAGTCTAAACATTAAATGATTTATTACAACAGAAAAATCTACTACTGCCAAGGTAATCTTAAAAGTGTTAACGAGCAAGAAATTAACTTTAAAGTTCTGTCTGACTCAAGCCATAGTATTTTAAATTACTTCATATGCATGTGAAAGTTCTTAAAACTTACCACCCTTGACGTCAAATCATAGAGACTATCATTGTGTTTTCAAGATTGTAGATATTTATGGATGATGAAACTTCATCTCACATAGTTGAGACATATCATCAAGAGGGGCCAGTCCTTAGAAAAAGACACTATATTGGGAATGGTAGAGAGTGAGATAAAGAGAGGAAAACTCTCAACAAGATAAATTGACATGATAACTTGAGCATAAGTTTACCAGAAATTGAAAACACGGAACTTCACTGGGTTTTATTCTGCTGGACATAGGGTCACTATTTCATCAGCACTTATTTAATGAAACTTTGATGGCGTACTGGTAAAGAATTGTGCTGCTAATACAAAGGTATATGGTTCAACTCCATCAGTTGCTTCACAAGAGAAAAACAGACAATCTCTTAGCATGTAACTCTAAAAACTCATTTGGAGAGTCACCTATGGGTCAGTTACAATTAGATGGTACACAACAACAAGAACAAAAACAACAAGAGCAACAATCACATTCTATTGAGAACAGAAAATAATAGCAGGGGAAGGTGGCTTCATTCTTTGAAGCTAACACGGGAAATGCAAACACATGCACACATACGTACACATACATTGTTTTCACAGATACGGAATAAACACATGTATGTATGCATAAATATCACATGAAGAGCTACATGTGCACATAATATATCTATATATATCAGCATGATCATACTGAGTATTATTGTTGTTGTTGTTGTTGTTGTTATGTGTCGTTGAGTTGCTTACTACTCATAGCGACCCTATGTACAACAGTCTTAAACTCTGCTCTATCCTGTGCCAGTCACACTGTCTCTGATACACCCATCTGATTACCCCAGTCACTGAGTCAATCCACCTCATAGAGGGCCTTCCCCTCCTGCGCTGTCCCTTCACTCTACCAAGCATAACGTTCCTCTCCAAGGACCGGTCCCTCCTTACAACATGACCAAAGTATGTCAGACGAAGCCTCAGGATCTTTGCCTTCAAGGAGCAGCCTGGTTTAAGCCTCTCCAGGAAGAATCTGTTTTCTTCGCAGTCCATGGTATACTCAATACTCTTCTCCAGCACCACAGCTCAAAGGCATCAATTCTCCTTCTATCCTCACTAATTATTGTCGAACTCTCTGACGCATAACAATTGATTGCAAAGACCATGACCTGTATCAGACGCACCTTAGTCTCCAGAGAGACACCATTGCTCTTCACCTTAATTAAATCACTGTAGTAACATGAATGCTGATAAAACCAAATCAATTTGCACAGGGATTTAATCTTTAGAAGGCCCCATTGATCAATTGTATCCTCTCCAGATTGCGCATTTCTGGATGTATTTGGCAGTTTCTTTATACCATAAACTAGGCCTTTCAAGCTTGATCCCACTTGGTCCTTTATGAACTTTATGGTTTGGGGCTTTACTCTTTGGCCTCTGACCTTGAGTTGATCTTTGTGTGTGGTATGAGATGTGAATCCTGTTTCAGCTTTCTGCAGGCAGCAGTCCAATATTGCCAGCACCATTTGTTGAAGAGGTTGTCATTTCCTCATTCATTAGATAGTTTTAATTTCCTTGTGGAACATCAGTTGACCATTGATTGCTGGGTCTACTTGTGGATTCTCAATTCTGTTCCATTGGTCGATGCGCCTGTCATTGTACCAGTACCATCCTGGCTTTGTTACTATGACTGTGTAGAAGATTTTGAGGTCAGGGAGTGCTATGCCTCTCACTTCATTTTTGTTTTTCAGAAGTGTTTTGCTTATTCAGGATCCCTTGCTTCTCCAAATAAACTTGATAATTTCTCTTTTGATTTTCTTGAAAAATGAATTTGGTATCTGTATTGGGATTGCATGAAACATGTATATTGCTTTTGGTAGGATTGCCATTTAAAAATATTGAATCTTTGTATCCACAAACAGTGGACATTTTTCCATTTCTTTAGAAACTGAAAAGAGAACTACTGACTGGGAACAAACATTTGGCAATACCATCTCAGACAAGAGTCACATAACAAAAGTTTACACAATACCCCTGGGCCTCCAGAAGACTAACAATCCAGTTACAAAATGGGCAAAAGACATGGAAAGAATTCTGAAGAGGAATATATTCAAATGGCCAACAGATACACGAAGAAATTATCCAAATCACTGTCAATAAGAGAGATGAAAATCAAACTCACAAAGAGGTACCATCTCACTACAGTAGCAGTAGCAAAGTTTAATAGGATAGTAAGTAATAAATGTTGGAGAGGATGTGGTGAGATAGGAATTCTTATCTATTGTTATTGGGACAGTAAAATGGTATAACCTCTCAGGAAGGCAATTTTGCACTTCCTTAAAAAGCTGAACATAGGGAGCTCTGGTGGTCTAGTTTCAAGAAGCTGCACTGCAATTTCAGAAGTATGCAGTTTGAATTCACCAGACGCTCTCCTGGAGAAGGAGGGGCAGTGTCCTCCTATACCAGTCAGGTCCGATTTGATAGTATACACACAAAAAAAATAATAAAAAAAATAAAAGATTTTTAAAAAGCTGAACATATGAAATTCCATATGGCTCAGTTATTCCATTGCTTGGAATATACCCCAAGAAAATGAGAACTGAGGTTCAAATGGACACTTGTAAACCAATGCTCATAGCAGTGCTATTCATCATCACAAGAACATGGAAACAGCCCAGATGTTCAACCACAAATGAATGGATTGAGAATTTGTGGTACATTCATACAATGGAATACTACACAGCATGCAGCATGATTTTGTAAATTACTACCTAACTTGAGGGGACAGGAAAACATTAAGTTGAGCGAACTCAGTCCCACAAAGACAAATACAAAGCTATTATTGCAGAATGAGTATGAGGATCCAAGGGGTGAAGTGGGTGCAAGCAGAAGGATAAGGATGGGTGGGGGTAGGATGTTAATCATAAGTTGCATAATTCAATGGCTGGGGAGTTAAAGAGAAATGGTAAAGATTTTGTGTGAAAAACAATGTGTTCGAACATTGTACGTAAGTCAGTATAAAATATTTTTTTAAAAATGAACACAAAAACCACCAAATCAAGCCAGGAGGATAGCATTGCAGGGAAGTTAAAGGGAGTAAAAGCTGGTGAGGACGTGAAACTGCAGAGGAGCCCTGGGAAGACCTGAAAAATAAAGCATAAACTAGTATCTTTCCACCCTAACCTCCCTCCAACACTGCAATTAAAACACTATAAAAGAGTGCAGACACCTGTGATTAATTCAACACTGGATATCAATGCTGCCCTAGGCAATTAGAGAACAAACAGAAATCCAATATTCTTTTGTCATGTAAGAGGAAAATTTCAGCTTTAGTCACTGATTGGTTTAGGTATGAACATAGTGGGATAGGAGAGGTGAAGACATCAATTCTTTTATAAATTCCAAGAGGGAAAAATACCAGATTTCAAAAAAAGGTAATTTTTACCTTTTAGCTACCATGCCCACATTTCTCTCCTCAAAGCAGTAAATGCTGACTGCTGGCAGCCCCTTGGATGTCTAAGTTGAACTGCACAAAAGAGGAATTTTAACAACAGATTTTTCAAAAGCCAATTGTGAG
Organism: Elephantulus edwardii; assembly: GCF_000299155.1. Taxonomy (NCBI): domain Eukaryota; kingdom Metazoa; phylum Chordata; class Mammalia; order Macroscelidea; family Macroscelididae; genus Elephantulus; species Elephantulus edwardii. The sequence continues at coordinate 6,477,852 of NW_006399870.1, forward strand.
ACCTTTCTTCACAGAAGATTTTGAGTGTATTTGATCCTGCAACTTTTCAGGAAGTCCCTAAGCATGTTAGCTGTTTGCATCATTCAGAGAATCTACATATTCAATGTAGTAAGGACTTATAGCTTTATCTCCACCCCCAAATATTTTAAAGTTAAGAGTTCGATATTAATTTATATAGCAGCCATATAAACCTAACACCAATTCGTCTTCCCATATCTTTTGTACTTCAAGGCCATTGTCATTCTGAAATCTTTGTTGATCTCACACTTTCATTTTCACTATTTCATCATGTATAGATGCTACCTGAAATGTTTTATCTTGTTTTTCATCTTCATAAAAGATTATATAACTATGGTGATATCATATGCTTATTTTGAGACTTTGCAATTATATTTCAAGGATCACTCATATGTTTTTCATTTCTGTAGTTAATTTTCTGTAACTAGCATATAGTATTCCAATTTGTGAATATGTCTCAGTTGATTTATCTGCTATGATGCTAAAGTATCTTTAGGTTTAATATATATTTTTTTTCCTTTAAGCAGGGCTACAAAAAACATGCTTATGTTTATCCATGTTATAGAATGAAGAGCAGAATTGCTGTGTCATAGAGTTTTGGTATTTTAAATATAGAAAGTAATGTAACCCATTGACCAAAATGTCAGTTTATAATCATGTCAGAAGTATACAGAGATCCTGAAGAATTATGGCTTCTTTAATACTTGATAAGTCAGGCATTTATATATTTTTCTAGTTCATTTGTCATGAAAAGCTGTGTTATTACGATATAAATTTATAATTGTGTAGAACATATTCTTATGTAATTTCTTCTAATATGTCTGTTCTTCCCCCACCTCCCCTGATTTTTCTCCTATCTATGGGAGCTCTGATGGATTAGTGGGAAGGGAATGTGCTACCAACATAAACATAGGTGGTTCAAATCCATAAGTTGCTTCAGAGAAAAAAGACAAATCTCTTTCTGTGTAATTTAAGAACTCTGAAAACTAACTGGAAGGTCAGCTATGAGTCAGTTCTACCTTGACAGCAAAGAACAATAACAACCTATTTTTCCGTCAGGTTACCATAATGTTCTCATTGGCTTACTGTTGTTAGTTACTCTGGAATTGGTTCTGACTTATAGTGACATTACGCAAAAATGAAGAAAACACTGCCTGATACTGTGCATCAACCTCACAATCATCACTGTGATCGAACTCACCGTAGCAAACATATCATCAATCTATGCTATTTTGCTGAGATTCTATTTTACCCAGCATAAAGCCAGGGTCTGGTCCCTTTTGCTAACATGTCCAGAGTATAAGACAAAGTCTCACTATCCTTGCTTTAAGGAACATTCTGACTGTATTTATTCCAAGACAAGATCATCTGTTCAACAAGTCCATGACATGTATATTCCTTATCCTTCGTCAACATTGTATGTCAAAGGCTTTAATTATTCCTCTACCCCTTGTCTGCCAGTTTGACTTACTATGACTGCTTGTGAGTTGTTGTAATGCTGGAAATAATGCCACTAGTATTTCAAATACCAGCAGGGTCACCAGCAGTGGGCAGGTTTCAGTGGACTTTCTTGACTAAGACATACAAAAAAGGGGGGTTGGATATCCATTTGTGAACTAATGTGCCCTTGAAAAATCCTATAATTAATAGCAGAGAACATTGTCCAACATGAAAATTAATCCCTCATGTTAGGAGGCACTCAAAATATAGCTGAAGAAAAGCTGTCTCTTCCAAGTAGTTATTTGTTGTTCAATGTCTTTGAGCCTGGTATGATTCATAGTGACTCTGTGAACATATTTGAACCCTGGCCTATCCTATGCCATCCTTATCATGCTTGACACACTTGAGTTCATAGTCACAGACTTTGTATTAATTAATCTCATTGTCTTCTTTTCTTTTGCTGACCTTCCATTTTTCTAAACATGATGTCCTCCTCCAAGGAATAGCCTTTCCTAACAACATGCTTAAAATGTGTGAGACAAAGCATCATCACCCTTGTCTCCAAGGAACACTCTGGTTGGACTTTTCCAGAACATATGTACCTGTTCTTTTGGCACTCCATAAACTATTCAGCACTCTTTTCCAAAACCACAACTGAAAGATGTTGATTCTTCTGTCATCCTTATTAATTGTCCAGTTCTCAGATGTATATCGAGCTATTGAAAAGACTATGGCTAGAATAAGGCACATCTAAGTTTTGGAAAAGAGATCATTGCTCTCCAGGACTTTGGAAAGCAGACATTCCCATTGCAATTTCTGATCCCTCAGTGTTGGTACCAAGAATCCATTGTGGATCCAATCAAGATGAAATCATTGACAATCCATTTACTACAATGTTACATATTGGCCCATTGTTGAAAATTTTTGTTTTCTTGATGTTGAGATGCAATTCATACTAAAGGCTCTAGCCTTTGATACTCTGCAGTAAACTCCTGAAGTTTTCTTCAGTTTCAGTAAGCAAAGTTGTTCATCTGCTTAACACAGGTGGTTGAGGAGTCTTCCTACAATCCTGATGTCACAATTTTCTTCACAAAATCCAGCTTCTGGAATAATTTATTCTGCATACAGATTGAAATGTACAAAGAAAGGATACGACTTGATGTAAATCTTATTAATTTTTAAATCACGCTATGTTCCTTTGCTGTGTTTGGACAATTCTTGGCCTACATAAAGGATTCATATAAACATAATTAATTGTTCTAGAATTCCCATTCTTGTCAATCTTAATCATAGTTTGTTATGATCCACACAGTCAAATGTTTTTGCATATTTGATAAAACACAAATAGACATTGTTCTGGTATTCTTTGCTTTCAATGAAGATTCATCTGACCTTAGTCTTCTGGAAATTCTTTGTCAATGCACTGTTCTAGCCATTTTTTTATATCTTCAGTAATATTTTGCTTAATCATGCAATATCATGTGCTATTAATGCTATTGTTTTGTAATCTCCACATTGTGTTGAATGCGCTTTCTTGAAAATTGGGGAAAATATGGATCTCTTTCTGTCTATTGACCAGGTCTTTTAAAGTTTTCTAAATTTACTAGTAAAGAATGGAGAATCTTCCATTAATGATGTGTATGAAGTAAAGCTTTAAGTCAATGAAGGATCTTTGTTTGCTGATGTGACACAGCTTAAAAGGACAAGAAATAGCTGCAAATATTTATAAATAATTGGAGCATATAAGTTATAAAACATGAATCTAGAAAACTATTTTGTTGATGTTGTTATGTACTGTTGAGTCAGAACTGACCAATAGCTGACCCTCACGTGGGTTTTCAGAGGCAGTTATTTGCACAGGAGAAGACTGTCCATCCTTCTCCTGTGGAGCACCTGGTGATTTGAACTGTGTGCCTTTGGTATTATAGTGCAGTTCCTTCCCAATAGGCCACCTTCTACTGTTTATTCTACATTTTTGATTGAAAGAAGAAGCACTTTCCCCCAAGAGTCTTCCTTAACCAATTTCCTACACAAAAACTATATTTTCAGAGTATTCTGTAATTATCATGTAATAATCATTATCATTCTGCCATTATTTCTTATTTATTATCTAATCACTTGCTTAGAATGCTATTATGAGTACTTATCACTCAGTTGGCATACATTATTGTGAAAAGTCTACTTAATGATGGAAAATATGGAGAAAATAAGTGTTAAGAGTACATTGCTGTTATTATGTACTGTCAAGTTGGAATCAACTCACAGCTGACCCTCCAGAAGGTTTTCAGAGACAGTTAATCCCATGGGAGGAGAAAATGTGAGATAGTGTAGAGAATTAAAATGTTTAACAAATTCAATAATAACATGAAATGATAAATTAGATAATTGATTCAATTAACAGAAATTTCAAATCTGTTTGTGAAAACAATAATTCAGAGGCAGTAAGTGGTTTCTAGAGCAGGCTGATGTTTACTAATCAAGTCCCACTAGCATTCAGTGACTGTTGATTATAGTTAAACAAAATCAGAAGTGTAAGGTTAAGAGATAGTATACATACAGTCACTGAGCCAAACATTTAAAAAGTAATGTTCCAAATTTTACTTCTGGAAACTCTATGAACTTAGAGAAACAATAATAGTTATAGAACAAGGCTCAGGTCTTTTGTTCATAGGGTCACTATGAGTCATTCTTGACTCAATGGTAATCAACAACAACAATATATTAATACACATAGAATAACTACAATTGTATATGTAGACATAGTCAGTACACTACCTTTATCTGCAGGAGAGTATGTTTATTTATATATACACCCACAACTGTTTAGCCTACATATCTATATGCAGAACAGATCATTTTGGAGGCTGAGCTTTATGAGGAGGTATGTGGCATCAGGATTGGAGGAAGACTCACCAACAACCTATGTTATGCAAATAACACTCTTTGCTTGCTGAAACAAGAGTACTTAAAGCACTTGTTGCAGAAGGTCAAGGAATGTAGTCTTCAATATGGACTGAAGCGAAACATTGAGAATACAAAGATTCTCACCTCTGGGCCAGTTGGCAGCACCATGATAGATGACGAAGAGATTGAGGTTTTTAACAGTTACAGCTTGCTCAGATCCATAATCAACCTTCTTAATACCAGAAGTCAGAAAATCAAAAGACAAATTGCACTAGGAAAATTTGACGTCATGGACCTCTCCAGACTACTAGGAAGCAATGGTATCAGTCTAGAGACCGAGGTGTACCTTATTCAGGCTATAGTCTTCACAATTGCTTGTTGTGCTAAAAGGGCTAGGCAATGACTAAAAATGACAGAAGAAGAATTAATGTCTTTGAATTGTGGTGCTGGTGAAGTCTTGAACATACCATGAACACAAAGAAAACAACTAGATCTGTCTTAGAGAGAATGAAACCAAGTTTCTCTTTGAAAGCTAGGATTTCAAATCTCCATCTTATATACTTTGGGCCTATGGCCAGGGAGACCAGTCCTTAGAGAGGGACATCATCCTCAAGTTGGAGGGACACTGTAAGGAGAGAAAAAACCCAGATGAGATGAATTAATACAATAACTGGGACAATGGGAGTAGGTGTGTCAGTTAGAGAGAATGGCTCAGGACAGGGCTGGCTTCAGAGCTTGTGTATATAGGGTCGCTGTCAGTCACAGGTTACATGACAGCACATAGCAACAACAACAATCTACCTATGTATTTATTTGTTAATAATTGCTTGTTAATAATGTTTTTGCAGAGTAATGTAGCTATAATATTTATTGTAGTTTCCTTAATACTCTTAAATTCCTATTATTATTTTTCTTTGCTTGATCATTTGTACAGCCTTTTCCTTCATCAATTTTAACTTGTGTCTTCTATCCAGCTAGTAATTTTTCATTAGTTTCTCCCTTATCCAAGGTAACTATAAAAGTTTGTGTGGGTTCATGTGTGTGCTTTTTGTATATAAATCTATTCTTGGTTTTGTTGGGTTGTGGGTTTTTTCATTTCTTAGAAAAGTTATGGTTCTCATATAATATTTTTTATTGATCATGGCTTATTTCTCTCAGCATAATATGCTTTGAGATATTGATTCCGTATTATTCTTTATTATTGCATAATATTATGTAGCCTATGCGTACTACAATTTGTTTACCTATTTACCCGTTGAAGGGTACTTAGGTTGCTTTCATCTTTGTGTTATCAAGCATAATTCTGCAATAAATGTAAGTGTGCATAGGTCTATTACATAATGAATCTTACTACTTTAGGGTATGTACTTTAGATGAGATTGCTAGATAATATATTTCTATTTAAGGAATCCTCATAGTGTTTTCCATAAAGCTTATATTATTTTATGTTTCTACCAGCAGTATATATGAGTTTCAATCTCCCTACGAATTACTATCATTTGTTATTTTTAACTTTTATTACAGTATTATTATTAGGGTGAGAGAATATCTCATCAGAGCTTTTATATGTATCTCTATAATGGCTAATGATCATGAGTATTTCTTTGGTGAGTACTTCTCATATTTTCCACTTATTTATAAAGTTTATTTGAGTGAAAGTTGCAAATTGCATTGATTTTTAATTTTTCCAACTTAAAAAATTATTTGTATTTTTGTTCTTGATACGTTGGAGTTGTCTGTAACTTGTGAAGATTAGACCCTTGTCAGATAATCATGTTGTTATGTTCTATTGAGTCAACCGTGACTCATAGTAACCCTACGCACAATAACTCTGAACCTTACTCTACCGTGAATCAATCTCACTTTCCAACACACCTACCCCCTTATCCCAATTACTGTATCAATCCATCTCATCTGGAGTCTTCTGCACAGTTCCTTCATCCTTTCAAGCATAATGTCTTTCTCTGTTCTCGTAATATGCTCAAAGTATGTGAGATGGAACTTCAAAATCTTTTTCCCCAAGTAGCAACTTGGTTTCACCCTCTCCGGGACAGATCATACCCAGATTTCCCCACCCCCCAATCTGTAAATTCTCTTTTTATTCAGAAGAAAATATTTTTATGAGAATAAGTAAATAATTTTAGGAGGTCATGTTTGTCTAGCATTTCTTTTGCTGTTTCTGTTTGTTTAATAAAATTTCAGGGTTCTATTTTGTCATATGCTGTTGCCCCTAGCTTTGCTCTTATCTTTTTTCCCCATGAACATTATAATTTAGGGTTCAAATGTAGGGGTATTTTTTAAATCCGTTTTGAGTTGTTATTATTATGTATGGTGTGAGGTATGTTATATATTCACTTTATGGAGTGGATCATGTTTCCTTTTTCTACAGAGAGGGATTTTGTTGTAAAGGTTAGGTGTCATTGACTATGACTCATTGCAATTCTCTGAACAGATCTGGACTTTGCTTTATCCTATGTAATCCTCACAATCTCAGAGATATTTCAGCCCATTGTTACAGTCACTATGTCAATTCATTTTGTTGCCAGGCTTTCTTCTTCTGATCTTCCAGCTTTCTCAATATGATATCTTTTTCAAAAGACTAGCCCATTCTGAAAACGGACAAAGAATATGAAATAGAATTTTGCCTTGCTTGCCTCTAAGAAAGAATTTGGTTGTACTTCCTCAAACATAGACTTAATTTGTTCTTTTGGAAGTTGATGTAATATTCAATACTCTCCTCCAACACCACACTAAAAGCATTTAATTTTGTTCATTTTTAAAAAGAATTATTCTTTTGGTTGTTTGTATTAATACTGTCTATAAATATTAAAGATTATACCTTTATCAGGTAAAAATATACAATAATGTCCACACTCCCCTGCTCATCTATAATTTTCCTTTTCACTCATTTAGAAGCAAAAATAGTCTTCTGTCATTCTATTTATTGTATGATATTCATATGGATACAAAACAATTGAAATACCATTATTTGGATTAGGTACACCTTAGTGTTTAAACTAATATTCTTCTTTTTTAGAACTTTGAAGATTTCCTCGAGAGCTTAATTTCCCAATACAAACATCATTTTTTTTTCTGTTATCATGTTCATTCTAGGTATGAATAAAATTCAATCTTTGACTATTCAATCTTTTTTCCATCTATCATTATTGTTGCTTGTCAGTTGAATCACAAAGATCTTTATTTTCTTGATATTGAGATGTAATTCATAGGCAACACCATAGTCTTAATTCCCCAGTGTTTCAAATTTTCATTTTCAGTAAGCAAGATGTATCACCTACATCATGCAGGATGTTTGTGGGTCTTCCTTTAATCTTTTGCTACATTCTTGCTTGCATAGTTCAGCTTCTTGAATTATTTGTCGATACACATCTTTCCTGATTTTAAACAATGCAGTGTTCTTTTGTTTTGTTTGAACCACTGATTGTTAGTACGAATAGGGATACAGGATTTTGTTCTTTGGAGGCTTAGGGGGTGTGTTTCATGATATTTTTTTAACTGTGATTTTGCTGTGTAGATAGTCTGTTGCTCATGTTGCTGTTTCACAGGCCATTGTCTTTACTCTGATCCAGCCACCTTAGCTCTGTCTGTCTTGCAGATGGCCTTTTCTTCCTTATGCAAATAGGGCATGTTAGCATATCCAAATGGGGTTGACTAGTCTTGCTATTAAATTGAACACATTCAGCCACAAAAAATAAGAATCTGACCACGAGGGAAGAAGAGAAAGCAGAGAAGAAAATTCTTGTCCTTCAGTGTAAGAAATTTGTACACTAAGGACTGTCCTTTACTGTTAGATGAGAAGCTCTTTCAACTGAGAGATTATATCTTGTTGACTGAGCAGCTCTTTGGATTGAGGTCTTGAATCTTGTTGTTAACTGAGAAGGTATTTGGACTGAGGCATTTCATATTGCTATTAAATTATAGTTCTAATAATAAGTATCTGTATTCTGGTTTGTTTATCATTATTCTAATGAGTACAACAATTGTCTATCAGTTTGCTATACTGAGAGAAGGTGTGCATTTCTGGAAACTTTTCTGGTTTATAAGCATGATGATTGGGTGTTCATGCTTCTGTATGAGATGTGTCACCTTTAAACCTTGTTATGACAAAGCACACTACCCATCTGACATGAAAAATAAAATGAAGTTGTGCATTTCTATGATGCTTAAAGCTCAGCCACTGATCTGTCAAATCCTAGAGGATATATCCATGGTGGATAGGTTTTAGTGAAACTAAACATAAACTAGAAAAGAGGATTGACCATGCACTTCTTAAATAGCAGGGTTCTAAAAACCCTATGAACAAGAGAGAAATGTGGATGGTTATAGTATTAGAGATAAAGGACAAATTGGAAGTCAATCAAAATTGGAAGAAAAAGCTGCAAACATTCTTTAATAGTTGGAAAATGAAATGTACAGAGTATGAAAGTTGGAAAATTAGAATTTGTGAAACATGAAATAGAACATATAAACATTGACACTCTAGACATTAGGATGATGAGATGGACTGGCCTTGGCCATCTTGAATTGGATCATCACATGGTAAATCATACTGGTATTGAAAAACAGAGTGAGAATGGTGTTGAATTAACAGTTAAAAAGACAATTTCAAGTTCTATCTTGAAGTATAACATTTTGTGTGATGGGACACTATCCACTCACAAACAAGGAAGATTTGATAAACTACATTATGAATTTATGACACACAAGAGCCTATTTACCTTGGCAGTTACTGTGTTAATACATCTGACTGAGCATCCTCCTCACCTTCACCGACCTTCCACCCTACCCAGCATCATGTCTCTCTCCAAGGACTAGCCCTTCCTAGCAACATACCCAAAGTATATGAGACAAAGTCTCATCATTCTTACCTCTAAAGAGGACTCAGGCTGCACCCTAAGACATATATATTTGTTCTCCTGGCCATGCATGGGATTTCCAGCACTCTGCTCCAACACCATAGCTCAAAGGTGCCAATTCGTCTTCTACTATCCTTCTTCGTTATCCAACTTTCACCAAAAAGATAAGTAAACTCAAAAGACACTTAACAAATATGATGAAGATCTAAATTATATCATCAGCCAACTTGACCTTGTGGATATATTCAGGGTACTGCATCCAGTTAAAATTCAATTCACTTTTTTCTCAAGTGCACATGGTACATTCTCCAGAATTGATCACATATTAAGACAAAAAGCAAGCTTCAACAAATTGAAAGTATTGGAATAATACAAAGTATCTTCTCATACCAAAATGCTATAAAACTAGGAATTAACTACAAAAAGGTAAATCTTAAAAAAAAAATCACCCATGTGGAAATTAAATATCACCCTTCTAGAACACAACTGGATTATAGAAGAAATAAAAAAAGTTCCTTGAAACAGATGTAAATGCATACCAAAACCTCTGGGGCGCAACTAAGGCAGTCCTAAGCGGGGAGTTCATAGCAATAGACACAAACATTAAAAAATGAAGAAAAGAACAAATTAATGATCTAACTCAACACCTCAAACAAATAGTTGAAGAACAACAATATAATCCCTTAGCTTCTGTTGTTGTTGTTAAATGCAGTCGAGTGGTTGTAGATGACTCACAGCGACCCTATGAATGAAAGACCTGAACAATTGTATGACTTTCATCATTTCTTCAAGTTCATAGAGTTTCTGGAAGCAAGCTATTTCAGAAGTGCATGCCACTCCTGCTTCCAAACTGGTTTTAATCTGGGAGCTCCACCAAACACTGTCCACCATGGGTAACAACTATCACATTTGATGCATCCAGAATTTAAAAGAAAATAAAAATATTAGGAAAAGAGCTAAATTCAATGAGATATAAAACAGAGGAACAATTGAAACCATCAACAAAACCAGGAGATATTTTGTTTAAAGGGTTAATAAAATTGACAAGCCATTAGAAATTTAACAATAGAAAAGGAAGAGAAGACACAAATAACTCTATTAAGGAATTATAATGGTGACATCACAGCAAAAACATATGAAATTCAATCTATAATATTGAAACATTATGAAAAGCTACACTCTGACAAATTTGAAAACCTAGAGGAAATGGAAAAATTTCTTTAAACTCACACTCTACCCATACTGAATAGTCATATGTAGAACACTTGAGCAGTTCTATCACAAAAGAAGAAATTGAACAGGTTATAAAAACACACCCCCCCAAAAAAACCCTCCTGGACCAGATGCCTTTATGGCTGAATCCTACCAAATACTCAGATAAGATTTATTACGAATTCTATTTAAATTATTTTTAAAAATGGAGAAGGAAGGAACACTCCCAGAGTCATGCTATGAAGCAAACATAACCCTAATACTAAAACCAGGAAAACATATTAACAAAAAAATAAAATTACATCAATATCTCTCATGAATGTAGATGCAATAATCCTTAACAAATTCCTGTCCAATAAAATTCAATAGTATATTAACAAATAATCAATCATGACCAAGTGGGATTCATAACAAGTTTATGACAATCGTTCAATGTAAGAAAAACTATCTATATAATCCATCACATTAATAAAGCAAATAATAAGAACTATATGCTTCTAACAACTGATGCAGAAAAGGTATTTGACAAAATTCAACACCCCTTCCAGAATACAAACACTCAGTAAAAATAGGAACAAAAAGGAATTTCTTCAACACAGTGAAAAGTATATTACACAACACTAAGAGCCAATATAATTCTCAATGGAGAAAGACTTAAAACATTTCCTTTGCAAACAGGGACCAGATAAGAATTATCGTTTCACCACTTCTATTCAATATTGTATTGGAAATACTTGCTACAGCAGTATGGCAAGAGAAGGAAATAAGAGGCATCAAGAAAGGCAAAGACATGGTGAAGCTTCTATATGCAGATGATATGATAGTGTACACAGATAACCTCAACAACTCAACAACAAAAAACTATTAATTTAGTAGAGTGGTAGGATGCAAAATCAATATACAAAAGTAAGTGAGATTCCTCTATAGTACCAAGGAAAACACAGAGAAGGAAAATTTTAAAAGCAACATCATTTACAATGTAGTTGTTGTTGATTGCTGTCAAGTCGAGTGTGACTCATACCGACTCTTTGAGCAAAATACCTAATGCCTTTTTACAATTATCATCATTTCCCCAAGTTCATAGAGTTTCCAGAGGCATGTGGTTTAGAAAATGGATGCCTCTCCTGCTTCTAAATCTGTTTTACAACTGTGAGCTCCACCAAACACTGTCCACATTGGAAACCATTCTGGTATTTTATATCCCAATGTACAAGATTCAGCATCACAGCAAGACAGGTTACTTCATACTGCACATTGACAAAGAATGATTTACAAAGTAGAAGAGTGTTCCTCCAGTTATAGTGTTCCTCCAGCTCTAGTTTCACTTAGCAGTAATTAAGTGTTATCAAGTCAAATAAATTGAGAGTAAGTTTTGCACAAAAGACCTAAACTCTGTTCTAGAACTAACATCATTTCTGTACAGAACTCTGTTCTATAATTACTAGGACTTCAGTATATTTATAGAGTTTAGAGAGTTTGTAGCACTTAGAGAGTTTGTAGAGTTTACAGAGGCATATAGTTTGAGAAGTGGATGGCACTCCTTCTTCCCAGCATAAATACATCTGAAAGCTCATCCAAACACTGTACATAATGGGTAACCATGATGGTATTTGACAAGACGATGGAACAGTGTGCAGCATCACAGCAACACCAAGTTGTTCAGTTCAGCAAAATAGGCAAAAGATTGTTGTGTCATTCAGGAATATTCATTCAAAAATTAATAAATTTTTCCCAAGGGTCCTATGGAGTTTTATAGCCAATGCCTTTGAGCAGAATTCCACCTTATGCAAATACTCAAGGACACCCACTCTTGAGGGGGAAAGAACAGTAATACACATCAAACATGATCCCAAAATATACAACCTCAAAACTTCCCTTTACTTGCCCATCAGAACCACGTCTAAAAACACCAAAAAACCAAAATCCCAGAGTGGAGTCTCCCAATCACAAATTAAAATGTTGTTGTTGTTGTCATGTGCTGTCGAGTCGCCTGCGATTCATAGCGACCCTATGTACAACAGCCCTAAACTCCGCTCTGTCCTGTGCCAATCTCACCGTCTCTGACACTCCCATCCCAATTATCCCAGTCACTTAATTAATCCACCTCATAGAGGGCCTTCCTCTCCTGCACTGTCCCTCCACCCTACCAAGCATGATGTCCCTCTCCAAGGACCGGTCTCTCCT
>NW_006399870.1:6490586-6500233 GCF_000299155.1 Elephantulus edwardii
CCTCCAAGGAGCCACACAGTTTAACCCTTTCCAGGACAAATCTGTTTGTTTTCCTAGCAGTCCAAAAGGCCTTTATCATGAAAACTACAAAATACTTCTACAAGAAACAATACAAGACATAAATAAATGGAAAAATGTTCCCTGTTCACAGAACATTGAGAATACTTTATTGAGAAGACTCAATATACTGAAAATGGCAATCCTACCTAAAGTCATCTACATGTTTAATGTAATCTGAATGCAGATACCAAGTTTATTTTTCAAAGAGATACAAAAGGCCACTGGTAAACATTTTTAGAGAAAAAGAGACCTCAAATAAGCAAAGCAATTCTGAAAAAAACAATAATGAAGTGGAAGGCATAGCACTCCCTCATTTCAAAACCTACTATACATTTGTAATAACCAAAACATCATTGTGCTGGTACAATGACAGGCATGTAGGCCAATGGAACAGAATTGAGAACCCAGAAATTAATCCACCTACCTATGGTCAACTAATATTTGACAAGGAAACAGGAAATACCAAAAGAGGAAATGAAAACCTCTTCAACAAATGATACTGGCAAAACTGGACTACTGCCTGTAGAAAACTGAAGCAGGATTCACACCTCTCACCATACACTGTAATCAACTCAAGACCTTCAGAGATATAGGGATAAAGCCCCAAATCATAAATATCATAAGAGGAAAAAGTGAGACCAAGCTTATAATGCCTAGTCTATGGTATAAAGAAGCTGACAAATACAGCCAAAAAATATACAACCAAGAGAGGATAAATTAATGAATGAGACCTTCAGATTAAATTCCTGTGAGCATCAACCAACAAGGTAAAAAGTAATAATATAGCCTGGGAAAAAAACATTCGGCAATATCATCTCAGACAAGAGTCTTATAAACCAGTTTACAGAATCCTACAGGGCCTCCTCAAGAAGAAGACCGAAACTCAATTACAAAATAGGCAAAACACATGGAAAGACTTTTCACAGAGAAAGTCATGGGGATGGCCAAGAAATAATGAAGAAATGCTCAAAATTACTGGCAATAAGAGAGATGTAAATCAAAGCCACAGTGAGATACTATCTGACTACAGTTGTTGTTAGGTGTCATTGACTCAAGTATCATAGTGACCCTATGAACAACAGATATGAACTCTAGTCTATACATTGGCATCGTCACACTTTGTGCCACACAGGAGCCCATTTCAGTAATCACTGTGTCAATCTACCTGGTTGAGGGTCTTACTCTTTTTCATTGATTCTCCACTCTTCCAAGCATCATGTCCTTCTCTAAGAAATAGCCCCCCTAGCAACATGCCCAAAGTAGGTGAGATGAAGCCTCATCATTCTTGACTCAAAAGAGCACTCCAGCTTCACTCTCTCCAAGACATATCTGTTTGTTCTCTTGGCCATCCATGAGATGCTCTGTGCTCTTCTTCAACATCACAGCTCAAATGAGTCAACTTTTTTTTTCTGTCATCCTTATTGTCCAGCTCTCAGATGAAAAGCAAGTAATTGGAAAGACCATGACCTGAATCAGATGCACCTTACTTCTCAACCTGACATTATTACTCCTCAACAATTTAGGGAGGTCCCTAACTGTAGATTTTCCAAGTGCAATGTGTCTCTTTGTTTCCTAATTGCTGGTACCAAGTGATCTAATTATAAATTCAAGTAAGATGAAGATGTTGACAGTGTCAGTATCTTCTTCGTTCATTATGATGTTGCCTATCAGTCCAGTAGTAAGAATCTTAGTTTTCTTGACATTAAAATACAATTCATACTAAAGACCGCGTTCCTTGATCTTCTGAAACAAGTACTTCAAGTCCTGCTCGCTTTCGGCAAGCAAGGTTGTGTCATCTGTGTAATGCAGGCTATTGATGAGTCTCCCTTCAATCCTCATGTCACATTCCTCTCATAGAATTGAACTTCTAGAATGATTTGCTCAACATACAGACTCAATAGGTATGGAGAGAGAATACAACCCTGATATCATGCTTGGAAGGGTGGAGAAACAGTGCAAGAGAGAAAGACCCTAGATAAGATGGATTGACTTAGTGACTGGGGTTTTGGAAGTAGGTGTGTCAGAGACAGTGAAATTGGTTCAAGATAGAGCAGGTTTGAGAGATGTTGGACAGAGGGGGTCTCTATGAGTCGGAGTTCCTTTGACAGTACATAATGACAACAACAAACTTTGTGAAGTAAAAGTAAATTTCAGAGACTAATATGCACCTGATGCAGACCATGGTTTTCTCAATTGCTTACTCTCCATCAGAGACCTTGGCAATGATTAAAGATGGTGAATAAGAATTGATATCTTTGACTTGTGATATTGGAGAAGAAAATTGAATATATAATGGATTGACAAGAGAACAAACAGGTCTCTCCTCGAGAGGGAAAAGTGAGATTACTCTTTAGAGGAAAGGATTTTTAAATTCTGTCTCACATAGTTTGGCCTTATTTCCAGAGAATACCAGAAGAATGTCTATCTGTGCTTCATTGACTATGCAAAGGCTTTTGACTGGGTGGACAACAAGCTATGGCTGACTCTGAGAAGAATGGAAATTCCAGAACATTTAATTGTGCTAAAGTGAAACCTATACTTGGACCAAGAGGCAGTCATCAGAACAGAGCAAGAAGACACTACGTGCTTCAAAATCAAGAAGGGGGTTCATCAGGGATGTATTTTGTCTGCATACCTTTTCAATCTGTATGCAGAACAGATCATCGGAGATGCTGGGCTGTACAAGGAGGAATGTGGCATCATGATTGGTAGAAGAATCATCAACAACCTGCGTTATGCAGATGACACAACCCTGCTTGCTGAAACTGAGAAGGTCCTGAAGCGTTTGCTGCAGAAGGTCAAGGAGTGCAGCCTTCAATATGGATTGAAGTTCAACATCAAGAAAACAAAGATTCTCACCACTGGACCAATTGGCAGCATCATTATGGATAGTAAAGAGATTTAGATAGGTAACAGTTTTTGTTTACTTGGTTTCACAGTCAACACTCTTGGTAACAGTAGGCAGGAAATCAGGAGATGAATTGCATTGGGAAAGTCACCTGTGAGGGACCTCTCAAGAGTACTGAAGAGCAACAAGTTCAGGCTGGAGACTAAGGTGGACCTAATCCAGGCTATAGTTTTCGCAATTACGTGCTATGCATCAGAGAATTGGACAGTGAATAGGGATGATAGAAAGACAATTGATGCCTTTGAGCTGGGGTACCAGAGAAGAGTGTTGAATATACCATCACTGCTAGGAGAACAAACAGGTTTGTCCTGGAGAGGTTGAAGCCAGAATGCTCCTTGGAGTCAAGGATTCTGAAGCTTCGTCTGACAAACTTTGGGCATGTTGCAGGGAGGGACTGGTCCTTGGAGAGGGACATAATGTTTGGGAGGGTGGAGGGACAGCGCAGAAGAGAAAAACCCTCGATGAGATGGATTGAATCTGTGAGTGGAGTCGTGGGAATGAATTTGTTTGAGATGGCGAGGTTGGCACAGAATAGAGTGGCATTTCGGGCTCTTATATAGGGTTGCTATGAGTCACAAGTGACTCGCTGCCACATAACAATAACAAGTCCTTGAGAAAAACACCATGCTTTGTTGAGCGGAGGGTCAGGACAGGTAAGGAAAATCCTGAATGAGTTGGTTAGACAAAGTGACTGTGGCAATGAGGGCAGATGTGTCAGAGATGGTGAGGTTGTCTTAGGATAAGGCAAAGTTCAGAACTGTTGTTCACAGAGTAGTCATGAGTCAGGGTCAACTCGACAGTAAATAAATAACAGCAACAACAATGACAAGATTCTAAAATACATGAAATAAACTCTGCTAGCATTGAAAAGAGAAAAAAAGATACTTCCACCACAATAGTAAGAGAAATCAACATACCACTTTTAGTGAAGGAAAACACAGCTAGAAGAAATACCTTACAGATAAAAAATAAAATATCTATATACCAAAACCAGCCAAGTACCTCCATATATATATATATATATACCTTCATACATATATACATATATATATACCTTCATATATATATATATCTTCATATATATATATCTTCATATATATATATACCTTCATATATATATTTTCATGGATTATATATTATTAATGGATTATTTTCCAAATTAGGCTACATTTTATATTTGAGGCAACGAATAAAGCCTTAACACAATCCAAAACATCAGTATTTTCCCTTATCATAATGCTGATATAAAAGTAGAAATCAGTAACAGGAAGAACAAGAGAGAAAAACCAAATACATGAAAATGAAATTATGTCTTCATTGAAAACATTGGATGATTAGACAAAGGGAACAAATTACATAATCATTTCAATAGATGTAGAACCTGTTGGATCCCTTCAATCAACCCTAGCCCCACATGGGCTAAATCAGTAAATCTGAGATTCTCAAAATTCCCTTCTCTTAAAGCTTTGCTACCCTTCTTAACTCATTCATACATCTGTGTATGCTATGTCTTCAGTGACAATCGAATAAGTCCAACTTCAGCCAGTCTTTTTACTGCTGGGTACCTTCCACTTTCACTTTGGTAGATCCAAGAGGTCATCACAAGTGAGCATACCCCCAGGTTTTTTTAACTTCAAGTCCTGAAAAGAGGCTATCATGAGCAGCAACCTTACCTTGCCTCAGAAGCCAAAAAGCATGGTTCCTTTTTCTATTCTCACCCCCTCACACTTCTTGTTTCCCTTTCTTTCAAATATAAGTTTCTTCAATCAAACGTCCAAGGTGAGTTTATAAATATGTTCAAATGTGAGTACTGTGTGGGGCTTTTTTTTCCTCCAGGCTTGGCTTCATGCTTTTAACCAAATACTACTATTTTCACAAAATGTTTTTCCAGGACAAATTTCCCTTGTTAGTGTATTCAATCAATCTCTAACTGAAGGTGAATTTACATGGTCTCTATGCAATAAAATATTCAATATTCATGCTTTCAATATACTGTAAGATCCAGAATTCATCTTTACAATATATATATATATGAAACATCAATATCCTTTTAATATCAATATCCTTTAATTTACATCAACAAAATATTAATACCTAAATTATTAAATGAATTCCCAATTTCATTTTTATTCTCCATCTTTCAATACTACTGTTAATTATAGCTCATTCATGTGCATATATCCTGGGGTCTTTGGTTTACATCTCAGCCCAAAAATAGTTTTTCTTCCACCATTTGTAAAAACAAAAATGACCATTTGATGTATATTTTCCAAGGTCCAAATTTACAAAAAATATTTCAAAAACTTCAGAGCCATTGTAACAGACCCTACTCCTGGTACCAATTCTAAAAAGAACAATATTCATAAAAGCAGTATGGAGAAGGCTGAGTCCAAACTCCAAGGACTCCACAAGGGAGCACTGGACTCATCAACAACATCCACAACACAAAACATTCCCATGACAGAAACTATGTCCTTTCATTGTCCTAAATTTACTTTCTAGGGCCAAAGCATGTTGCAGTGACAACATTGACTTCACAGAACCATGCTCACAGTTAAGGGGTTTATTGTTGTTGTTAGGTGTCATAGAGTCAAGTATCACTTGTACTAACCCTATGCAAAACAGACCCGAACCCTGTACTACCTTGTGCCATCCTCACAATCTTGGAAACACTCAAACCCATTGTTACAAACATTGTGTCAGTCCACCTGGTTGAAGGTCTTCCTTTCTATCACTGTCCCTACAACTTTTCACCCATGACGTCCCTCTCCAAATAGTAACCTCTCCTAGCAGCATATCCTAAGTATTGAAGTCAATTTACCATTTTTGCCTCAAAGGTTGACTCTGGCTTCACTTTCACCAAAACATATATTTTTGTTCTTTTGGCAATCCATGGGATATTCAGTACTCTTCTCCAACACCACAGTTCAAAAGTATCAATTCTTCTTTTGCCATCCTTATTCATTGACCAGCTCTCAGATGGATAGCCTATGACTGAAAAGACCCTGATTTGAATCAGGTGCATCGTCGTTTTCAAAATGACATCATTGTTTCTCAATAATTTGTAGAGGTGTCTAACTGCAGACTTCACAGTGAAATATTTAGCCTGATTTCCTGGCTACTATTACCAAGTGTGTTAATTGTGGACCAGTGAAAGAAAATTGTTGACAGTTTCAATCTTTATCTGTCATGATGCTGCCTATTAGTCCAGAGGCAAGGATTTTTGTTTTCTTAAAAGTTGAGATTAAATTCATATGGAAGTCTGCAGTTTTTGATCATCTGTAGCAAGCTCTTCAAGACATTCTCACTTTCATCTGTACATTTTTGATGAGTCTTCATCCAAACCTGATATCACATAGTTCTTCATGTAGTTTAGCTTCTAAAATAATTTTCTCAGAATACAGATTAACACACATGCTGTGTTTGCACAACAATCTCTTGGTTTAGATATAAGTTCCACAATTAAGTTTTCTGGAATTCCCATTCTTAACATTACGAGAAATAGAAAATATCATTATTTGCTATGATATACACAGTCAAGTACCTTTGCATAGTGAATAAAACAAAAACTGACATTCTTCTGATAGTGTCTGTTTTCAGCCAGGATATATCTAACAACAAAAATTATATCTCTGGTGCCATAACTTCTTCTAAATTCAATTTGAACATCTGGCTGTTCTTGGTCTAAGTATTATTCTAGTTCACCTTGAAGATCTTCATAATTTCCTTGTATGTGATATAAATGACACTGTTTGTATGTTATATATAATATAATTTGCTTGGATGATATATAAATGATAATTCTCACATTCTGGTAGAACACCTTTCTTGAGAATGAGACCAAATGTGGATCTCTTCCAGTCTGTCAGCCATGTAGCCATATTCCAAACTTCCTAGCACAGACCAGTGACTACGTAGAGAGCTGCGTTTGTTCTTTGAAATATGTCTATTAGTATACCATCAATTCCTGGGGCCTTGTTTTTCGACTTTATCTTCAGTGAAGCTTGAAAGTCTTCTTTCACTATCATTGGCTCTTAACTATGTGGTTGTTATTGTGTTGTGTACCATAGAGTCAGAAACAACCCATAGTTGACTCTCTGGTGGGTTTTCATAGGCAGTAAATGTGCAGGAGGAGATTGTTCATCTTTTCCCCTTAGAGTAGCTGGTGGCCTCAAACTGTGTGCCTTCAGTATTGCAATGCAGCTTCTTGTCACTAGGCCACCAGAGCTCCCTGACTTTATGGTACTTCCTGAAATATTTCATTGTTGGTCAATTCTTTTTCAGCATAGTGATTACATGTATTCCCTCCATCTTCTTTTGAGGTTTCTTGGCTGATTTATAATTTTGTACATAGTATCTCTTAAATATTGCAACTCAAGGTTTGAATTTGTTTTCTCAGTTCTTTCAGCTTGAAAAACACTGAGTTGGCTCTTCGCTTTTTATTCTTCAAGATCTCTGTATATTCTGTTGTAGTAGTTTGCCTTGTCTTCCTGAGTTTTTTAAATCTTCTGGTAGATCCTTCACTTCAGCATCTTTTCATTTTGTTTTTGCTTCTTGACACTCTCCAGTGTCAGTTAATTATTTTTGGTACAGTGACCCTGTGTATCCCTTCCATCTTCTTTTTTATGCTGCTTGGATCTTCAACATACTACTCATAGCCTCTTTCAATATTGTGACTTGAGGCTTAAATTTATTTTTCCGTTCTCTCAGTTTGAAAAAGAAATGCCAAGTGAGTTAATTCCTTTTTATTCTCCAATTACAGCTTTGTGCACATTAAATTATAATACTTTGCTTTGTCTTCCCTTTGGAATCTTCTATTCAACTCTTTACTTCAGCATCTTTTCCTTTTGTTTTGGATTCTAGATACTCTAAAGCAATTTTCAGATTCTCTCTGACATCCATTTTGTCATTTGGGTTTGTTTGTTTTGTTTTTGTTAGTTTGGTTTGTATTTTTCTTCTCTGTCTTTGTAATGACTTTTTGTTCTCTACATGGAAGATGTTGTTGATCTTATCCCACTAGTCATCTGGTCTTTGATCATTGTTCAATGCTTCAAACTGATTTTTATAATGATTTTGAAATTCAGGTGGAATAGACTCATGATAATATTTTGGTTCTTGTGGACTTGTTTTCATTTTCTTCAGCCTCAATTTGAACTTGTCCATAAGTATTTGATGCCCTGTTCCCTAGTCCATCCCTGACCTAGTTTTGGCTACTGATGTTGAGCTTCTCCAATGCTTTCTTTCACAAATGTAGTCATTCAATTACTGTGCAGTTAGGTGAGGTCCACGTGTAAAGTTGTTTTTATGCTTCTACTTGCAATGGATAATAATTGCACTTATTAAATTCTATTGTTCTATTTCTGACCTCTTTTCTTTCACCATACTTCTTGACTACCCTTCCTTTTTAAGCATTCCTAACTTTCTCATTCCAATTAAATAATGCATCTTTTTCCCCCAGAAAAATTTATTTTATATTAGTTTACTTACAAAATTATTATACATTGTTTTTCACTCTATCTTTGATTCACACTGTATTTTATACAGTTATTCCCATTCATTAATATTAATCACCACTGAAGTACACTCACATTACCCTGTCTTTCAAGCTGAATCTTTCCCATGATTTTATCTCCACCCCTCCACCCACCAAATTGTGTAATCTTATGATTACCCCATGCCCATCCTCACCATTCTGCTCACACTCACACTCACTTGGATACCCATACATGTTTTGCTAGTTATCTTTCTATTTCTACAATAATGGTCTTATGCAGTATTTGTCCTTAGGAGATTGAATTAGTTCACTTATCAAAATGCTCTCCATTCTCTCCAAAATTATGTAGTAATTTTTGAAATTATTGTTTTTGAGTGCTGGATAGTATTCCATCATGTGACTATACCACAATTCTTCAATATATTCAATTGTTTCTGGACATATGGGCTGTTTACATTTTCTTGCAATGATGAATAGCATTGCTATGAACACTAGTGTACAAATCTTTGTGTCTCATTTCTAATTTTCTTGGGATAAATTCCTAGAAATGAAATATCTGTGGCAGACGGGATTTCTATGTTCAGCTTTTTGAAGAAACATCAAATTGCCTTACAGAGTGCTTGTACCATTTTACAATCCCACCAACAGAACATGAGAGGTCTTATCTCTTCACATCCTCTCCAACATTTATTGTTATTTGTCCTGTTAAACTTTGACACTGCTACTGGGGTGAGGCAGTTTCTTACTGTGGTTTTGATTTGCATCTCTCTTATTGTCAGTAATTTTGAACATTTCTCCATGTGTCTGTTGACCATTTGAATGCCTCCCTCTATGAAAAACTTTTTCATGTCTTTTTCCCATTTTATAATTCGACTATCAGACTTTTAGATCAAAGAGGTATGGAGATTGGATGCATCCTTGGTGTATACCTTTTCTGATTTTGATCAATGCAGTGTTTCCTTTCACTGTTCTGATGACTGCCTCCTGCTTCAAGTATAGGTTTCAAGTAAGCCCAGTCACCTCTCACTCAAAGAGAACAGCTCTTCAGGGACACTAGGCTCTATGAGGAGAAATGTGACATCAGGCTTGGAAGAAGATTCATCAACAACCTTTGTTATGTAGATGACACAATCTTACTTGCTAAAACTAAGGCATTTGCTGCAGAAGGTCAAGGAATGCAGCCTT
>NW_006399870.1:6501480-6504303 GCF_000299155.1 Elephantulus edwardii
TTTCAGCCAAGATCCATCTAACATCAGCTACAATAAATCTAGTACCACGACCCCTTCTAAACCTAGCCTGGACTTCTGGTAGTTCTCTGTTGATGTGCAGTTAGGAAGTAAAAAAATATTAATTAGTTGGGAAAATATACAGTCAGAGACCTCTCCAGAGTACTGAAGAGCCATGACGTAAGCCTAGAGACTAAGGTATATGTGATCCAGGCCATGGTCTTCACAATTACTTGCTTTGCATCAGAGAGCTGGATAATGATTAAGGCTTATAGGAGAAGATTTGTTTCCTTTGAATTGTGGTACCATATACTTCCAGGAGAACAAATAGGCAACTATGTAAATCATAATAAATATTTAACTTTGTGAATCATAATAAATATGGATAACTTGGAAAAGAATGGAAATTCCAGAAAATGCAATCTGAACATATATCAAGAAACAATCATTCAAACGGTATTAGTAGGTAGTGAAATAAAGAAAAACGTATGTTTAAGTTATCTTTTTTTTTATCATATTATTCAATTGGTATGTTTGCCAGATAATCTGAGAAGATGTACAGTGCAAACAGGAAAGTGGCTTCAAGACTGGGAGAAATATCATCAACAAACTGCAATATACAGGTGACACTACTTTGCTGCTGAAAGTGAAATGAGTTTAAAGAACTTAGTGAAGAAGTTCAAAAGACTACAACCTTCAGTAAGGATTGTATCTCAACAGAAAGAAAACCAAAATTCTATCAACTGGACCAATAAATAATTTCATGATAAATGAACAAAAGATTGAAATTGCCAAGGATTTTTTTTTTTTACTAGAATGCACATTCACCACCCATGGAAGCAGCAGCTGAGAAAATCAAACAACATATTGCAATGAGCATATTTGTTGTCACAGACCTCTATTTAAAGTGCTGAAGAGCAAAGATGTCAGTTTAAAGACTAAGCTATGCCTGATTCAAGCAATTGTATTTTCATCTGCTTCATATGCAAGTGAAAATTGTACCAAGAATAGGGAAAACTGAAAAACTGAGGGAGGTTGGTGACTATCTTTACATAAATAAATTTCCTGAGTTTTCAGTAAATTTAAAAACGCTACCGGTTTCCAAATAAATTCTATCGTCTCTAGATAAATATGGAGTTATTTGCTTCTTTCTTTTCCTTGATTTTTTTTTAAAATTTTTGGGTTTTTGTTGTTTTGTTTTTCATTCATACTGTGTTTTATACTCTCATTCCCACACATTGTGTCTCATAAAATTAACCACCATTAGGCTATGGATCCACATTTGTAAATCACTTTTTGTTTTTCTTGAGTTACTCACAGGATTCTTTCTTTGTCTTTGGTTTGCACAAGTTTGATTATGCTACATCTCAATGACTTTCTTTTGAAATATAAAGTATATGATTTTATTTGAACTCTTGGATGTTTCTAACTGATTATTTTATTGTTTTGTGTTTATATCATTTTCCTGAATTCTTCCTTTGCTTTGTATGTGTTTTCTTTTATTTCATCTATTTTCTTTGTTTATATTTGTGTTTTCTGTACTCTAACTCTTGGATAACTATATATTAGTCTTGGACTCCTACTAGATAATCTCATAATTTTATCTGAAAGTATTAATGGTTAAGGGGTTTTGGGTTTGTTTAATATAATAGGGAGCTCTGGTGGCCTAATGTCAAGAAGCTGCACTGCAATCTGCAATCCCAAAGGCCCGTGGTTTGAGGCCACCAGCTGTTCCGTGGGAGAAGTATGGGCAATCTCCTCCTGTGCAATTAACTGCCTCTGAAAACAAGTTGAAGGGTCAGCTTTGGGTAGGTTCTGACTCTATGGTACACAACAATATCTATATTATATATGTATTACATTACATATATTTAATATCATTATATTACATATATATGGAACTCTGGTGGCTTAGTGGAAAGAAACTGGGCTGAAATCCCAAAAGCATGCATTTTGAGTTCACCAGTTGTTCTATGGAAGAAGGATGGGCAATCTCCTCCTTTGTGATTAATTGCCTCTGAAAACCTGCTGGAGGGTCAGCTATGGGCCCTTTCAGATTTGATGGTACACAACAATAACATCTATCTGTCTGTCTGTCTTATCTTTCTATCTAGTTAGCTAGTTATCTTCCTACCTATCTATCCCTATTTCTTCTACAGACATATGTAGTGTTTATTTCATGTGTCTTTATATTTTTGTTTCTTTGCTTTGATATATTCAAGTAGGTCAGCATGCTTTGGCTTCATTGGTGTTCTCACTACCTGAATCTAGGAGAGTGGGACAGCTGTTAGATATATGAACTTGTATTTTCGTTCTGTGACTTTCATCATTGACCTTGCAAGGTTACTGAGGATGCAGGTACCATTGGTTTTAAAGTGATGCACCTCTCTGCCTGGTTAGTGGGTTTGGGTGTTGATTTTCTTTTTATTGTTTCTGAGTTGGGCATTGTATATGTGTACTGGTAGTTGCTTGGTGGTCAAAGAGAGAGTGGCTGTGTTGCAAGTAACCAGGTAAATTATAGTAAAGCTCTCACTACAATCCCGGTTGAGAAAAAGTGGTTGAAACAAACACAAGTCTGATTGTGGGCTAGGCTAGCAATACTGGGGATAGGGCAGGGGGGTACTGTCAGTCCACAGGTATCCCTGAGGTAGAATAGAGTGTGCCACTGGTCTTCTGACCTCTGGTGCAGATGTCTGGAAGAAGGAGAAGACATAATTGGTCTGTAAGCCCCTAGTGTGTGTAGTTGAGGTATAGGAATGGGTACCTCCAGTTGCCTATGGTGTAGAAGCCAACTTTGCTGTTCCATAGACTATTATATATATATAT
>NW_006399870.1:6504463-6518865 GCF_000299155.1 Elephantulus edwardii
TGAAAATGAATGAAGATCCTTAACATTGCAGGGCAGAGAACATTCCTGCTTGGTTCTCTGGATGTATATGCAGAGATGCTCCTGTTTGGTATCACTAGGGGTTGGAAGCTTTGGCTACTAACATTGCTTGCTTTGTTTTAAATTAACTGCACTGTGCAGGACACTTGCAATCCCTAATACTCTGTGTCTACTGTTTTGTATACTTTACCTTTCCATTTAGTCCAGTTGTTCAGTTTTGCATTTGATATTCTGAGTTTTAAAGTTGTCATCTATATTTAGTTCCCTTTTTTCCAGATTCATTGTTGTAAGAAGAGACATTATAAGCATCTAACTAAAATACTATTTTGTATTACTTCCTCCTACTTAACTTACTTAAGCTACTTTTTTAGATCTATAAATTAAATATCAAAGTATTGGCTAAAATGCTTACTGCCACATGTTGCAAGGATAAAATAAATCATAAATGCTATGTCTTCTGATAAAAATATTAATTAGTGAATCTTATTTAGTATGCCAACTAGTAAGTGTTGTATCTTTATTTCCGCAAGGTTCTGACACTGAGAAGTAAAACATATTTGTTGAGGCTTCAAAATAAACGCGTAACAAATATTTTTTAAATTTGTCTTGAATTAATAATAACTGAGTAGTTAGAAGGTTTCTAATTATCTATATTCCATAAAAGATAAAAAAGAGAAAGAATGTGATTAATAAAACTTAACTATAACTTCATTTTTTTAAAATGTTTCTGGAATTCCTGGTGGGGCACGATTAAAATATCCAACTTCTACAAAAAAAAAAAATCAGTGGTTTGAATTTATCAGATGCTTTGTGGACAAAAGATGTGATGTTTACTTCTATGAAAACCCTCAGATCAGTTTGGCTTTGTCCTACAGGGTAACTCAGTGAGCTAGATTAACACAATGACCTCAGCAACAGGCTCAAGTGTGTAAAAATGATAAGCATGACACAGGATGGGACAAAGTTCATGTGTGTTACTCACAGGGTTGCTATGAGTCAGACTCAACTCAATAGCACTTAACAACAACAATATAGGGTGATATCATGAACTGCCAGGAGAACAAATAAGTTTATCCTGGAGAAGAGGAAACCATGCTACTCTATGGAGGCAAGGATTTCAAAGATCCATCTCACATCCTTTCGGCACGTGGCCACGAGAGACCAGTCCCTGGGGATAGACATCATGCCTGGAAGAGTGGAGGGACAGTGCAGAAGAGTTGGATTGACATAGTAACTGGAATAATAGGAGTAGGTTTGTTGGAGACAGTGAAACTGACTCATGAAGAGCAGAATTCAGAGTACATCGGGTCACTATGAGTTGCAGGTGACTTGATGACACATTACAGCAACAACAACATTTTGTTGTGATGCCAAGGTAGAGTCAACTCCTAGATTACCATCCACTAGGTTTTCAGAGGCAGTAAACCACAATGGAAGATATTGTCCATATTTCTCATCCAGAGCAGCTGGTAGATTTGAAATACATGTCCGTGGGATGGGAGCAGAGTTGCCAGTAACTAGGCACTAGAGCTACTATAGAGTCACTAGGAACTGGCACTGTTCCAATGGCAGTAGGTATTCTATACCTAAGCTAACTGAAACTTCAGGTGGAGATGGAGACATGGTCAAACCTGAATCTGGGCAGAAACACTTAGTGCTCAATACTTTGACCTTGGCAAAATCATCTTGACAGTCAACCTCTAATGAAAGAATAATGATATCCCAGGTTTCTGAAAACCTGAAAAACTTAGGCCAAAGTGGTGGAAATACAGTTATTAGGCTTCAGTCATGCTTCATATCCATGGATCTCAAGAAATCTTGTAAAAAATTTAGAATTTGGAAATGAAAAAATTCTCAGTTCAGTTGAGTAGAACTAGTGAAAGCACAGGCACTTAGTAATACTTATTCGGTACTTATTTCTTACCTTTTAAAATTTTTTGTTTTCTTCCAACTTTACCAATGGAACAGTGGCAGATAATCAACTTAATTGGCTTAGTTTAAGAAATACACGTAACATGCATGGGCAAGACATGCTGCTTTTGATATCTATGTTTCAGAGAACTCTGGTGCTGTAGAGTTGTGCTGCTGGCCCAAAGGAGATGCCCCTCTGTTTGTTCGAATCTACCAACAGCTCTGCTGGACAATTTTTAAAGCCTCTGAAAACTTCATAGAAGATAAACTCTGAGTTGATTCTCACTCAAATGCATTAAGTTTTAAATCTTGGTGTTGGTGAATACTTGTTGTGAACATTGTTGTATGAGAGAAAGAGGAAAGAATATACAGTAACAAGCCTCCCTCTATAGCTGTTTGTTTTAGGACTGTGGTGCTAAAATATTAAGAAATTATTCCTCTCCTTAAAATATTTCCATTTTAAAACAATAAACAAGCTGTGGCTGAATCTGAGAAGAATGGGAATTCCAGAACACTTGATCATGTTTATGCGAAACCTATACTTTGACCAGGAGGCAGTCATCAGACAGAGCAATGAAACACTTCATGGTTCAAAATTGGGAAGGGTGTGCATTAAGGATGTGACCTATCCCCATATCTTTTCAGTATATATGTGGTACAGATTATCCAGGAGGCTGGGCTCTATGAGGAGAAGTGTGGCATCAGGATTGGAGGTAGACTCATCAACAGTCTGTTATGTAGATGACACAATGCTGCTTGCTGAAACTGAGGAGGACCTGAAGTGCTTGCTGCAGAGGGTCAAGGACTGCAGCCTTCAGTATAGATTGAAGCTCAACATCAAGAAAACAAAGATTTACATCACTGGGCCGACTGGCATCATCATCATAGATAGTGAAGTGATTGAGATTGTTGACAGCTTCAGTTTGCTTGACTCTACAATCAACACTCTTGGTACCAGCAGCCAGGAAATGAAAAGATGAATTTCCCTGGGAAAGTCGGCTGTCAGAAACCTCTCCAAGATACTGAGGTGCAACGATGTTAGTCTGGAAACTAAGGTGTGCTTGATACAGACCATATGGTCATTGCAATGACTTGCTATGCATCAGAGAGCTGGACAATGACTAGGGATGATAGAAGGAAAGTTAATGCCTTTGAGCTGTGGTTCTGGAGAAGAATATTGAATATACCATGGACTGCTTAGAAAATGAACAAGTTCATTCTGGAGAGGGTGAAGCCAGGCTGCTCCTTGGAGGCAAGGATTCTGAAGCTTCATCTGACATACTTTGGACATGTTACTAGGTGGGATCAGTCCTTGGAGAGGAACGTCATGCTTGGGAGGGTTGGAGGGACAGTGCAGGAGGGAAAGACCCTCAATGAGGTGGATTGATTTCATCACTGGGGTAATGGGGATAGGTGTGTTGGAGACCATAAGATTGGCAAGGGATATAGCAGGGTTTAGGGCTATTTTACACTGGGTTGCTATAAGTCACAGGCGACTCGACAGCACATAATAACAACAGCAACCAAACTATGAAGATAAAAAATTAAATCACAAAGCATTAAGGAGCTACATTTTAAACTAATATTTCTCTCTTCATCACCTGAGTTTAGGGATTTAGAATTATTGTTGAACCTCAACTTTCCACTCTAACAATGTTCTTTAACATTCTCAGAGTACACATACTAGACTTATGAAAGTATATAAGACTGGACTGTATAATTTTCATCTCAGATGTCTAAAATCTTAGGAAAATGCTTTATACAGACTAAATGCATATTTCTTTAATACCTAATGACTTCTTTTAAAGTAAATATATGAACCACTATCCTTGGGTCATAATGGCATGTAGTAACATCAGACTGGCCTAATTCCAATAGATACTTCCTGCCCTTTCTTCTTATTCCTGGGTGTCTAGTCCTGGCTCTGATTTTCCTTTCCAGCAGTGATATCAAGAGAGTCTTTTCTGACCTGCTAGGAAAGTTCACATGACAGCAGTTTTAGCAGTGGTTTTGAGATAAGATACTCTTTTGTCAAAAGCTACTTTGAAAGTTGATAAAGCAAGAGTCTTGTGAGAAGCTGTAGTGGATGGGTTTCATTCCCCCACTGAGATTCAAAGACTACATCATGCTGCCTGAGCTCTTCAAAGACAAGGAAGGCAGCTTCATTCAGAACTTCACCATAGTTTAACATGAAGTACTCCAATCAATAACCTTCTTCACGTGTTATAGTTATGCAAATAAGCCACAGAACATTACTCTGGATGAAAAAACTCAAACTCATTGACATCAAATCAGAATTGACTTTCCTGTGGCCTTTTAGGAAGCTGTAAATTGGACAGGAGGAGATTGCTAGTCATTCTCTTCAAGTTTTGAACCACCCAAGAGGCACCACTTTTGGGTTAATGGCACAACTTTCTACAGAGCAAGCCACCTGAATTCCCTCAGCTTGAAAAGCTGTACTAATTCTATAAATTACAAAAAATCAGGGGCCCAAGAATACGGTGATGGGCACTCCATATGAGGAGGCAGCTGAGCTGTGTTGATGTGGTTCTTAAGGAGAACTGATGATTGGAGTGGAGGTTCTATTTTCTTTTTTTTTTAGAATCTATTTTTAAAAATAACAATATGTGTGTTTAATAAGGTGATAAAGATCTCAAATTTTAGTTTCTTTCTCCAAAATTGGACACAAAATATCAAAGTCAGACAAAAATTTAAAAATTGTCAGGTTTTGAAACCCCTTATGGAACTGAGGTCCATTCAGCTTGGTAAAGCATTTTGGCCCAAATCACTAAGTGAATATTTGGATCAGAACCTACATTTCCCTAATTCTGGATTCAGGATTATTTAATGTTTACAGCATATGCTTTTTTCTTTTCCTAAACCTGTGTCTATTTCTTTCTTTTTTCTTTTTTTAAAATTTTGATGTTTTCCTTTTTCTTTATCTCTTTTCATGCCCAACTATTCCTATTACAAAAGAGTTGTGAGACTTTTTGGGGAAAAGCAAAGTTGTTTCACTTTATTCTTAAGAAGTCATAGTCTAGTGTAATGGATTAAACTGACATACAAATGACTCTTCTTCAAGTAAAGTAAGGAGGTAAGGAATAATAGAGGAGGTTTAAAGGGAAGAATCCTTAAGTGGAAAGAAAAGATCTTTAAAACAATAGAATCTTGACAAAGACAGAACATAGTGATGATTATAACCAAATGTGAGTTTTTTCTGACTTCAGGACAAACTAGAACTATCCCATAGGATTTCCAAGGCTGATACAATTATGGAAATATACCACAATACCTTTCCCTTGGAGCACCTGATAGGTTCAAACACTTGGTCTTTCAGTCAGCAACTAAGTAGCAACAAATGCAGAAGAAATGTTGCATGTGTATGTAAAACAACAATGACTGAATTTCCTCAGTGTGTAGAATTCTGAGGAGGTGCCTAGAAAATGCACTCAGCCTTTACTAAAAGTTGGAGGTTCAAATTCAACCCCCAACACATCAATAGCAAGACCCGAAGCTCCACTTCCAAAATAATTAACTGTTGAAAAGCCCCTGGAATGTAGTTCTATTCTGATATACACGATTTCCCATGAATAGGGTCAACTTAACCACAACTGTTAATGATGGGTTGAGAAGGTGTAATGGAGTTGTTGTTAAGTGCCATAGAGTCATAGGCAACTTATAGCGAGCCTATGAAGGAAAGTCCTCAACACTTGTGAGACTTTTATCCTCTCTCCAGGTTCATAGGGTTTCCAGAGGCAAGCTATTACGGAAGTAGATGCCACTCCTGCTTCCAAGCTTGTTTTAGTTGGGGAGCTATGCCAAACACTGTCTGCCATGGGTAACCATTAACACATTTGACACGTTAGTGTCACAGTGTTCAGCTTCACAGCAACCACAAGTTATCGCTATATGGCAAGTGGACGGTAGAATGGAGTAGGCTGACATAAAAAGAGACCAGACTAGATCAGTAAATCAATGTAAGTTTTGGCAGAAGATTGTGTAATTGCAAGAGGTTTGAGATTAAACTTTAAAGGCCTCTGTTTGAAATTCACATCCATCAATTATCTAATATTTGACTTTTCACAAGTAACTTAATTTTTAATATTTTATTTTTCTCCATATATATTTGTTGTAAAGAAAATATGGGATGTACATGGACAGTGTTTAATAGAATGGCCTAGTGGATAAAGAGTTATACTGTCAACCTGAAGATGGACAATTCTAATCTACCAGTTGCATCGCAGAAGAAAAATGAACGATCTCTTCCCATGCGATTTACAGCCTCTGAGAACCTGCTGGAAGGTCATCTATGAGTCAGTTCCAACTGGACAGCAGTGATTTTAGTTTAGTTGAGCACTAACTATGTGCCAGATACATTTATTTCTTCTTTAGCTTAGTTTGGAAATTCAAATTTGATTTTACCTTTATTTTCTTCCTAGAACTGTCGGAATCCAAACCCATGTTAATAAACAAGATTTAAGTAATTTGTATTCCTTTGATTTCTCTTCTTCAAGCCTCAGTTTTGTACTCAAGTTGCTGTTGTTGTTGTTGCAGGTGCTGTCAAGACAACATTGATTCAAATTGACTCAAAGAACAATAGATCAAAGCCTTGCCCTATCCTGCCTCATGTCACAATTTCTTCCGTGCTCAAACTCACTGTTGGAGTCACCCAGTCAATTAATTTTGCTGAGGCCTTCCACTCTTTCACTTGCCCTCTACTTTTCTAAGGGTAATACCTTTTTTCTATTTTTTTAAATTAATTTAGTTTGTTTATTTTTCATTTCAATGAACATCTACAGAGATTTTGGAATTCCATTCATTCATTGTTTTAAATTAATTTAGTTTGTTTATTTTTCATTTCAATGAACATCTACAGAGATTTTGGAATTCCATTCATTCAGTGTTGCAACCTTCTCCCCCCATTTTTTTTCAAAGGCTAGTGCCACCTGACAAGCTCAAAATATTTTACATTAAGCTTCACAGTTCTTGCCTAGTTACACTTCCTCTAAGATGGATTTTCCCCCCAGATCATTGTATATTCAATACTCTGAGACAACATCCCAGTTCAAATACATCAAATCTTCTTTGATCTTCTTTATTCATTACTAAATACTCACATGCATGCAAAGCAATTGAAAATATGATGACTTAAGTCTGATGTACCTTGGCCTTTAAAAAGACATCATTACACTTTTCAATTTTAAAGAGCCTCTTAACAACACATTTGCCCAATCATTTTAAGTTTAGCCATCTTTTTTATCTGGCTTCTTGAATACTGCTGCAAAGAGTGTGGATGTTGGCTAAGAAATCAAGTAAACAGTGTTCTTAAAACATTTTTCTTTGTGACTGATTTAATTTTCCATTAGTCTTCTAGATGCATACATATTATGCAATATTTTGCAAATTCTTTATTGTTTTTAGTATTGCATTGTGCTTGATTGTGTAAATATACAATAATTTCTTCATCTACTGATGGAAATTTAGGTAGTTTCTATCTTTTTGTTATTGTAAATAATGTTGCAAAGAACACACATCTATCTAAAGAGTGCACATCTATCTATTCCTGAGGCAGCTCTCATTGATTTAGAATATATACCTGATAGCATTGATTTCTGGATCAAATGGCATTACCATTTCTAACATTTGAAGGACACGCAAAATTGCTTTTCATTGTGGTTGCACTGTTGTACATCCCTATTAGATCACCAAAATATGAAAATTCCGGTATTAACAAACCCTCATTAGTATTTGTTTGCTATCTTAACACTTTGTGACCATTGCTAGGATGAGGTAACACTCCATGTTTTGATTTGCAAATCTCTGCTACAGCTAATCTCTGACACACTAGAGCCCATTTCTAAAGTCACTGTGTCAGTTCATCATGTTGTGAGTCTTCCTCTCCTTTGATGACTTCCTATCTCTCCAAGAATGATGTCCCTTTCTAAGGAATAGCCCCACCCAATTAAATATCCAGAGTATAAGAGATGAAGTTTTGACATCTTTGCCTCCACGGAGCACTCTGGCTGCACTTTTTCAAAGATGTATCTTTTTGGTTTTTATGGCAGGTCATGTAATATTCACTATTCTTATCCAATACCACAACTCAAAAGCATCAATTCTTCTTTTATAATCTGTATTTATTATTTACCTCACTGCTGTGTAGCAAGTAATTGAGAAGAACATGGCCTGAACCAAGCTTGGTTCAAACTCACATCATCGATCTTCAGCATTTTGGATAAATCCCTGACAGGATACTTGCTCAATGTAATATCCTTTCTGATTTCTTGCCATCTAGTACTGAGGATGTTGATTGTTGATCCAAGCAAGATGAAATTACTAACAACTTCAATCTTTTCTTTATTTATTATAATATTTACTTAGTTCTGTTGTGAGGACCTTAGTTTTCTTGATATTGAGATGCAATTCATACCAAAGGCAGCAGTCCTAGATCTTCTGCAGCAAGCATAACTTCAGCAATAGGCTCTAGTTAGTCAGAGATGATGAGAATGGTACAGGATAGGACAGAATTCAGATAATCTGTTCACAAAGTCACAATTAATCATACGTGACTGCAGTTAATAGCAACAGCAAGATAGCTAACAGGGGGCTCTGGTGACTTCCTGGCCAGAAGCTGAGCTGCATGTGATTTGAATCCACCAGGTGCTCTGTGTAAGAAAGATGGGCAGTTTCTTCCCATGAGATTCATTGCCTCTGAAAACTCACTGGAAATTCAGCTATAGGTCAGTTCTGACTTGATGACACACAATAACAACAATATAGTTAATAGATCCTTATTCAAAAAATGTGGAAATTATCAAACAATATCATTACTATTACATGCAAACAAAATATTGCTGAAGTTCATTAACAATCAGCTAGAACAGAACATTGACAGTGAACTACTAGAAACTAGGTTTAGAAGAAGCCAAATCACCAGGGATATCATTGCTGAAGTCAGATGGATCCTGGGTGAAAGCAAAGAATACCGCAAGAATGTCCGTTTTTGTTTCATTGACTATGCAAAGGCATTTGATTGTGCAGATCATAACAAATTATGGCTCACATTGAAAAGAATGGCAATGACAGAATACTTAATTGTGCTCACAAGAAACCTATATCTTGGCCAAGATGCTATTGTGTAAACAGAAAAAGAGAATACTAAAATGGTTTAAGATTAAGAAAGATATGCCTCAGGGTTGTATTCTTTTTGCATATTTGTTCCATGTGTATGCTTAGAAAATTATTCAAGAAACTTGGTTCTGTGAAAAAGAATACAATATCCACATTAGAGACAGACTCATTAACAACCTGTGTTATGCAGATGACACAATCTTATTTGTTGAAAATGAGAAGAACTTGAAAGTTTTGTTGTAGACTGATCAAAGAAACACTTGCTGTAGAAGATCCTTCAATAGGCAATACATATCAACATCAAAAATAAAAAATTCTCACCACTGGATTGGTAGGCAACATCATGATAGATGGATAAAAGACTGAAATTGTCAACAATTTTATCTTATTTGTATCCACAATCAGCAGCTTTGATACCAACTATCAAGAGATCAAGAGATGTATTACACTGGGGAAATATGCAGTCAGGGATCTTTCCAAATTACTGAGGAGCTATATTAGTTTGAAGAACAAAGTGAGCCTGATTCAGAACATAGTCTCTTCAGGAATTTACTATGCATCTGAAAACTGGACAATGGATAAGGATAACAGAAGAAGAATTGATGTCTTTGACCTGTAGTGTTGGAGAAGAGTATTGAATATCCCATGGACTACCTAAAGAACAAACAGATATGTCTTGGAAAAATTTCGGGCAGAATGCCTCTTGGAGGAAGATATGACAAAGCTTCATCTCACATACTTTTGGAATGTTGTTAGGAAAGGCTATTCCTTGGAAAGTGACATGATGGTGGGAAAGGTGGAGGATAAGTTAAAGAGAGGATGACCCTTAAGGAGAAAGATTGACACAGTGACTTCAGTGACAGGCTCAAGTATGTCAGAAATTATGAAGATGACACAGAACAAGACAGCATTCAGATCTGTTGATCAAAGAGTTGTTATGGGTCATACTCTTCTTAAAGATACCTAATAACAACAATGGAGCTAAAGCAACATCATGACAGATAGAGAAAATATTGAGTCTGTATTCACTCATTTTATTATAGTCATTGGGAAAGTTTACTGTCAACTGATGACAACTAACAGTAACAACAGTAACAACAATATAACATTTCTTCATGTGTTGGTCATATTTATGTCTCCTTTCGTAAGGTCCATATAATGACATTGTCATTATCAATAATAAAGACTCGACCTCTTGCTGTGTTACTTCTAATTTCCCATTTATTTAATCAATCTCTTTTGTTTGCTTTAAAATACATATATTCTAGAGCTTTGTCTTTGTTTCTTTGAATTTTGTCCACTATTTTCTTGAAAGTTTACTCAATCCTGTGAAGATACTTAACTATTACTCTTTTTAATTCCTTATACAGAAATTTGTTATAGTATTCAATGTTCTATTTTTTAAAAAAAATTATTTTAGTATTTTGTGTGTGTGTACCATCAAATCAGATGTGACTGGTACAGGAGATTGTCCCTCCTTTTCCAGCAGAGCATCTGGTGGATTTGAACTGTGTGCCTCTGGGATTGCAGTGCAGCTTCTTGCCACTAAACCACCAGAGCTCCCTCAATGTTCTATATTTAAACACATGTTGTATTCCATCTTGTCCTTGCTTAGCTCAGGAAGGAAGTATTTTAGATGTAGTAACTCTCCTTCTGCAGGGGCACCCTAGCTGCCTCTTATCTACAGGAAACAGCTCATTTCCTGTTATCTGTCATAAGAGAAATTCTAATTTATATT
Source organism: Elephantulus edwardii (assembly GCF_000299155.1). Lineage (NCBI taxonomy): Eukaryota > Metazoa > Chordata > Mammalia > Macroscelidea > Macroscelididae > Elephantulus > Elephantulus edwardii. The sequence continues at coordinate 6,515,262 of NW_006399870.1, forward strand.
TTGTGATTCCTTTGATTCCAAATTAAGCATGTGGTTTAACATATAATATTTGGTATGATTTTTTTAAATTCTTATTTAAATTATTTTTTTATGTATTGTTGGATTCTACTGGTTAGTATTTTAATCAGGATTTTTTGCATATGTTCATGAGAGATATTGACCTATAGTTTTCTATTTTGGTGGTGTCTTTACCTGGCTTTGGTATCAAAGATATGTTTGCTTCATAGAATGAGTTTGGGATGATTACATCTTTTTCTATTTTCTGAAAGCGTTTATGTAGAATTGGTGACAGTTATTCTCTGAATGTTTGATAAAATTCACTTGTAAAACCATCTAGTTCAGCTTTTTTTTTCTGGAAATTGTCTTATTACCTGTTCAATTTCTTCTTTAGTAATGTTTCTATTCAGGTGTTCAATTTTGGTTTGTGTCAGTTTAGGTAGGTTGTGGATTTCTAAGTATTTGTCAATTTCCTTTAGGTTTTCATATTTATTTGAGTATAGTTTTTCATAATATTCCATTGTTAGCCTTTTTATTTTAGTTGGTACTTTTGTGACATTGCTTGTTTCATCTCTCATTTGGGTTATTTGTGTCTTTTCCTTTGTTAGTTTTGCTATTGGTGTATTGATTTTATTGGCCTTTTCAAAGAACTAACTCCTAGTTTTGTTGATAGTTTCTCTGGGTATTTTGTTTTCTATTTTATTTATTTCTTCCCTAATTTTTGTAATTTCAGGGTTTTTTTTAGAGGGTGTCAGGTTTTTCTTGCCAGGTTGTTCTTTTTCAATTTGTTGGAGATGTTGGGTTAGAGAGTCAATGGTCATTTTCCCCTGCTGTTTGATGTGTTTGCATACTGCTATAAATTGACCTCTGACTACTGCTCTGGCTTTCCTGCAGAGGTTTTGGTAAGTTGTGTTTTCATTGCAATTTGTTTTAAGAATCTTTTTAATTTCTTTTTTTTAAATTTCTTCTAGTATCTACTCATGTTAAAGCAAGGTGTTGTTCATCTTCAAAATGTGTGGGGGTTTTTTCTTCTTTAGCCTCTAGTGATGAATTTCTAATTTTGTAGCATTGTGTTCTGAATAGAGGCTTTGTATGATTTCTATGTTGGTTGGTTTTGGGTTTTTTGTTTGTTTGTTTGTTTTTAATTTATTGGTGCTTGCCTGGGAGCTAAAATGTAATTCTTGAGGCACAGTGGAGAAGAAGGTATATTGTGCTTTTTCCCCCATGCATTAGCCTATAAATATCTATGAGATCAAGTGATCAAGTCGGTTTAATGTGTGGTTTAATTCTTCAGCATTTAAACTGAGTTTCTTTCTGGTAGTTGTATCTTTTCTTGAAAGTGCTATATTGAAGTCATCAACTACTATGGTGGTAGTGTCTATTTCCTTTTTCAATCTTGCTAATGTTTGTTTTATATAATTTGCAGCTCTATCATTTGATGTACAGATAATTTATTATTGTTTGTCCTCTTATTCTATTGACCCTTTAATCATTTTCTTGTGACCTTCCTTGTCCTTTGTGATGATTTTTGCATTAAAATTTATTTTATCAGAGATTAATATCACTACTCCTGCTTTTTTTTTTTGTTGCCATTTGCTTGGTATATTTTCCCCACCCTTTTTATTTTTAGTCTATTTTCACTTTTTTCGATGTATCTCTTATAGATAGCATATTGATGAATTTTGGTGTTCTTTTTAATTCAATCTGCTACTCTTTTTATCTTCAGTGGTGCATTTAAACCTTTCACATTCAGTGTAATTATTGAGATGCAGTGTTTTATTGCTATCATTTTGTTATTTTTGGTCTTGTTGTTAGTTATTTTGGTCTATTCTGCTTTCTGTGGCACCTCTCTAAGAAGGACATTTCTCAGTGTTTCCTGAAATATTGGTCTTGTTTATACAAACTCGCTTAGGTTCTATTTTTCTGTGAATATCTTGATCTATCCTTCATATTTGATGTGAAGCTTTGCTGGGAATAGTATTCTTGATTGACAGTTGTATTCTTTGAGTGTTCAGTATATGTCATTCCACAATACTCTTGCTTGCACGGTTGCTGTTGAGAAATCAGTATTTAATCTTAGTTGTTCTCCCTTTTAGGTTTCTCATTGTTTTTACCTTGTTGCTTCCAGAATTCTCTCCTTGTCTTTGGTTCTGGCAAATTTGACTATGATAGGTCTTGGCGTTTCTGTTTTGGGTTATATTCTATATGGTATTTGCTAGCTTCTTGAAAATATATTCCTGCATTCTTCATTATGCCTGGAAAGTTTTCTTCTGGTAATTCTTCCACAACTTCTTTGGAGTCTTTACTTTCTTCTTCCTGTTCTGGGATTTTGATTATACATATGTTATTTTCTTGATGGTATCCCACATTATTCTTAGGTTTTGTATTTTTTCTGCCTTTTGGATTTTGCTTTTTGTTCTAGCAAATCAGTGGTGACAATTTTATCTTCTATTTAATTGGTTCTTTGTTCCATCTCTTCAACAGTGTTCATGTGTCCCTCAATCATATTGATAACAAACATTGTTTCTACTATTTTGAAACATTGGTTCTAATATTTTGGATTGTGGTTTATTGTTTTTCCAGAGCCTCTAATGCCTTGTTTGTTTTCATCTGCATTTTTCTTAAGTTCCTCCTGGTTTTTTCTTGCAGTATTCTGTAATTCTTCATTTGTCTTTCATATATTGAAAAGATTCAGTCATTGTTCTTTTAAATTCTGTGTCAAAAAGTTTCATCAGACTTTCTTGCTTCAGGAAATCCATTAATACTGTGTCACTTTTGGGGGGGGTGACATCTTACTTTGGGCTTGTGTAGGATGTGAGGTGCTTCTTATGTGACAAGTTTGTGGTAGAGTTTTTCTTGCCTAAGGTGATAGCAGGTTTTTGATCTGAAAATAATTTTTTATTTGAAATAATTGCTCCAGAAGAGGGTGGGGCTGCTACCCTTCCTGGGTTTCTCTCTAAACTTCTGACTCAAGGAAAGAATTGCTTCAGTTTGAGAGAGAAAAGGCCTGTGTAAGTAACTTCCTCTATGAGACAATTGCTGTAGCTATGGTAGTCCAAAGTGTTCCACACTAAAGTCTATTAATTTACTAGATGTGATGAGATGGAGAAACATGCAGGATGGGAGTGTGCAGAGAACTGAATGGAAAATCAGGGAGCCTTGGTTTTCCCATTGAGAACTGAGTCTGCTGCTTTACTTGAGCACCGACTGTCTCGCTCCCTTCTGCTTGAGCTTAAGGTGTTGCATGTGGTCCAGCCAAACAGCAGTGATCCCCACAAAGTATCTCACTTAAATTCAAGTTGTCCTGCTCCCTCCTGGTGTTTTGCCCCAGGTGCACATAGCTCCAGGTTCGTATCATTCCCAGTCCACATCACTACAAGTCTATGACCTAGTGGGAGTTTTTTGGTGTTGTTTCATTTTTTTCTTTTTTTTAATAATGCAAAGTTATCTGTCTTCTAAAAAGTTCAGTCTTGTTTTCTTTGTATTATTTTGTTTGATATTTTGTTTGATATATTTCATTGATATATTACTCTGAAGATGAAAAGGTGAGGGAAAAATGGAGTTGCTTTCATAGTTAAAAAAGTCATTGCTAGATCCATCTTGAAGT
>NW_006399870.1:6521235-6533563 GCF_000299155.1 Elephantulus edwardii
GATTGGCACAGGACAGAGCAGAGTTTAGAGGTGTTGTACCTATGGTCACTATGAGTCACAGGCGACTCGACGGCACATAACAACAACAACAACAACATATTTCATTGAGTCTTTTAAAGGTGTTGAGCTGCTTATCAAGTTGATAATCCTTAGTTCTTCACTTCTTGACTTCTAATAGATATCATAGAGGACAGAGATGAGTATACTGGTCTCTGTTCTTTGCTGTTTTTGTAGAACAGTTGATGGCAGCATGAGCCAACATTGGTTTCAATCTTTCATCAGTAATATGTAGCAGAAACTGGTCTTTAACCTTGTTATTTGGGTGAAGATGCAAAAAGTATATACAAGACTTATCATTGTTGATGTCATCAGATGGGACAATGGAAATGGGAAACAGAACTAAACAGCAGCAAAATTAACCACGCTTAGAAAATTACAAATAAAAATGATTGAAAAACAATAACTGAGAGGAGTACCAAATTTAAGAGGACCAGACTAAGAAGAGCATAAAATAGAAAAAAGAAATATATGGTGAGAGAGCATCAAGGGATAGGAAAAAACTGTGAAGGAAAAGGTTGAAGAAATTACAGAAAACTTTCTAAAAGCTATAAGAAATTAAGCCAAGATCAGTCAGAATAGGCCTCTATGTTAAGATAGTATTAAAATACAAACACCAAGAAACAGCCATTCAGCAGGATATTTGGAGGAACTATAACTTGTTTTAAAACCTTATCTACTACCTGACTGCATTAGACATCTACTACTGGCATTTTCTTGTAACACATCTGTTCTGGAAGCCACATCTTCATCTCCCACAGAGATACAAGGAATCCAATTAAACCCTCAGCAGCCTGTGTTCACTTTTGCCTTCCCTACTCTGACAACAGAAAATGATGCTGTTTACTATTAAGAATTCCTCTTTCCTCTTTTTTTTTTCTTCCCTAAGCCCACAAAATATTCCAGGCCTAGTTCATTTATTACATCTTCTTTTGGGATGTCCATATCTACTCTGACACATGTTAGCTTTTACTCAATCACATGGTAACTCAGGATATTTTCTTATTATTTCATGTGTGCCTATCTTCTTTCCCCAATAAAATTATAAACTCCTTTAATATTTAAACCAGTACAGCAAATAACAAAAACAACTGTGCCATAATTCTTGTCTATTTGTCATAGCACTAAACATGAAGGAAGACATTTTGATAAATGCTTCTTTCAATTGAATTTAATATATAGAGACTGCTTTCTACTTGGTGGGGGTTCACATATCAAAAGAATCATCAAAGACTCAAATACACATTTTATATAATCGTATCTGACAACTCTGTGTTCAGTAGATCTCAGTGCTCCTATATACCTGTTTATGATATTACAATGCAAGGACTAAGATGATATAGGCTGTACCAAAGTCTATTAATAAGGACATAAAAATTATAATCATAATGATGTGCATGTGTGATAAATTGTGCAGTAATTATGATATATATTTTCTTGTTATTTGGCAATGCTATTGAAATAAATAGCTTTCTGAGATAAATAGAAAGACAGGCCCAATTTAATATTCTGGATATTTTGGGTCATTACTCAGTTATTACTGATACAGTTGATAATTCAAATGTGTGTGTGTGTGTGAGAGTGAGAGAGAGAGAGAGACAGAGAGAGAGAGAGAGAGAGAGAGAGAGAGAGAGAGAGAGAGAGAGAACACTTCCTTAGGATCCCAACCCATGGGAAGCAAATAAATAAAATCAATTACACAAAATAACACATTATCATCAGATTGATTCCTACTCATAATGACCTTTATTTCAGCGTGAGAAATGCTGAGTGAGTTCTGCCCTTTTATTCTCCAATTCCAGCTCTCAACACATTCCATTATAATATTTTACTTGGTCTTCTGTTAAACAGTAATATGCTGTTACTTCAGCATTTCTTCCATTTGTTTTGGTTTCTCAATGTTTTAGCACAATTTTCAGAGTTTCTTCTGACATCTATTTTGGTCCTGTATCCCTCCTGTGTTTTTGTAATGACCTTTTGCTCTCTTCATGGATAATATCCCTGATGTCATTCCCCACTCGTCTGGTTTATAATATATAGGAAAAGATTGACATTATTGAAGATTTATTTTCATCCACAATGCCTTTGGTACTAGCAGTTAGAAGATAAGGAGATGTATTCTACTAGGGAAGTCTACAGTCAAGTCCTCTCTAGATTACTGAAGAGCGATAATATCAGTTTAAAGACTAAGGCATGAATGATTCAGGCTATGGTTTTTTTAAATCATTTGAGATATATATATATATATATGAGTTGGACAATGAAATAAGGATGACAGAAGAATAACTGATGTCTTTGAGTTATGAAGAAGAGTATTTAATATTCCACTCTTATACTAAAGAACAAACATTTATGTCTTGGGAAAAATGTACCCAGTCTAGGAATCAAAGATGAGAACGCTTCCTCTCACAGGTTGTTAACAATTACATCTTGCTTGGCTTCACAATCAACACTCTTAACACCAGAAGTCAGGAAATCAAAAGATGAATTGCATTGGGAAAATCTGCAGTCAGGGACCTCTCCACAATACTGAAAACAAATTTTGTCAGTCTAGAGACTAAGGTGCAACTAATCCAGGCCATGGTCTTCACAAATATGTGGTATGCATCAAAGAGCTGGACAATGACTAAGGATGACAGAAGAAGAATTGATGTCTTTGAGTTGTGATGCTGGAGAAGAGTGTGGAACATACCATGAACCACCAAGAAAAAAAAATAGTTCTGTCTTGGAGAGGGTGAAACTAAGTTTCTCCTTGGAGGTTAGGATTTTGAAGTTCTGTCTCACATACTTTCATACTCTCACCTATTCACATACCTCCTTGGCATATGGCCATGAAGGATAAGTACTTGGAGAAGGACATCATGCTCAGAAGGATGCAGGGACAGTGTAGGAGAGGAAGACCCTGAGAGAGATGAATTGATACAGTAACTGGGGCAATGGGGGTTGGTGTGCTGGTGTTGTGGAATTAGTAAGACTGCCTCAGCGCAGTACATAGGGTCACTATGGGTCACAGGTGATACAACAGCGCATAAAAACAACTTTCTTACTAATTTGGTGTAAAGAAGATATAATCTCATTTCTATAAATAGTAGAATTAAAATTTCTATTGTTATATGTCATTCGGTTGGCTCAGACTCATATCAACCACCAAAAAAAGTCTTCCTAATGCTGTGTCCTCTTCATCATCTCTGCCGTATATTTAAACCCATTATTCCAGTCATTGTGTTAATTTTTCTCATTGAGAAAATGCCTCTTCTTCATAGTCACTCTTCAAGCATGATGTAGGACTAGCACCTCCTAGTAACATACGCAGAGAATGTGAGATGATGTCTCATCATCTTTCTTCTAGAAGAACTTCACCTAGAGTTCTTCCAAGACAGATATGTCTGTTCATTTGGAAGTTCATGGAATATTCAATATTTTTCACCAACACTGCAACTCAAAGGCATCCATTCTTTCTCTTAACAATGAAAATACTTTAATTTTTCCCATTGCTGCACATTCTCTTCCCCTTCCGTTTCCTATCCCCCTTTCCCCAGGCCTCCCTGTGATGTATCCCTTGTTCCAGAATGTTGTCATACATATAACATCTAATAATATATTTTTTTCAGACAGTTCTCCTCATCTGTTCCAGTACAGTGTTCATTAGCTATCTATTCTTTTAATATTATATCTCCACCCAACCGCATATCAGTCTTATTTTATAACAACACTGTTTTGAAGTATTTGTCCTTTTGTGACTGAGATAGTTCACTCAGCATAGTATCCTCCAGGTTTCCTCATGTTGTGTAATGTTTTATGAGTTCATTATTTTTCAATGTTGTATAATATTGCAGTTTGTGAAAGTGCCATACTTTTTTCTACTTATTCATTTATTGATGGACTCTTGGATTGTTTCCATCTTTGTTATTGTGAATAATGCAGCAATGAACATGGGTGTGTACAAATCTGCTTGAGTCATTACTCTGGTTTCTTTAGGGTATATTCCTAGTAGTGGAATTGCTGGGTCAAATGGTATGTCTATTTCCAGCTTTTTGAGAAACAACCAGACAACCTTCCAGAGTGATTGTACCAATTTTACATTTCCACTAAAGTTATAATCTCTCCACAACCTCATCAGTATTTGGTTTTTTATTTATTTTCCTATTTGTACATATATGTGATAGCTCCTAAATACTCAGAAATTGACCAAAGTGTGTCACTCATGAATAAACGTATGGAGAGAGAAAATGAAAAGCTAATATTCCTTCCTATTTTGCTATTCATTACATTACATTGTAAAATAATGGACATTTTTCACACACACGCACAAATTCTTTATGTTTTTTTCTAAAGGTTTTGCCATTTTTTCTCTATTTCTTTTTTGAAAAAATAATTCAATATAAATGCTATTGTTTATTTATGTATTCGAAAACATAGTAAAATTATAGTAAAAATATACATTCCTATCAGCAGTGAATAAGAATTCTAGTGTTTCCACAACCTCCCAGCATTTGTTTCTTAAGTGTTTATTCATTGTTATTTTATTTTGTTAGGTATTTTAAACTAAGTTGAAATGTCAATTTAACAAATAAATGAAATATAAACTAAGACGAGTTATGAACCAGTTCCTATGCTTCTAATAAGTTCATAAATTCTAGAAAAAACGTAATAATTTATTATATGTGATTGAGAAACATTCTATGGATTTCTTTCTAATTTCTAATAGATGTATTGCATAACATGTTATATTAGCTTTTATAAGATCATCTCATATTCATGCAAACTAACTTGAACACTTGGAGAGAGTTGGAAGTAGCTATTTATTGTGGTATTTGATAACTTGTCCTTTGTCTTCTAACAGGAAGTAAACACAGTTTAAATATGACATGGCATTGGCCATATTAGGTATTGTTAATATGTGAGATCAAGTCTGCTATAACTCCTACTACCCTTACTACTGTAACTACTACAACACAATGAAAACATGTCTGATTCTGAACCATCTCCACAGTCTGACTACTGTAGCAGTCACTGTGTCAATCCATTTTTTGAAAATAGTCCTCTTGTTTTTGATCCATATTTTTTCTAAATATATTCTTTTTCAATACAGCGTAGTATTCCATTGTGTGAATATACCACAGCTTCTCTATCCATCCGTTTGTTGATGGGCACCTGGGTTGTTTCCAACTCCTTGCTATTGTGAACAGATCCGCAATAAATATGGGTGTGCATATATCTGCTTGGATGTCAGTTATGGTCTCTTTGGATATATTCCCAGTAGTGGTATTGCTGGGTCAAATGGTATCTCTATTTGCAACTTTTTGAGAAATCACCATACCACCTTCCACAGTGGTTGCACCATTTTACACTCCCACCAACAGTGAATAAGGATTCCAGTTTCTCCACAACCTCGCCAGCATTTGTTGCTTGCTGTTCTGTTAAATTTTGCTATTCTGACTGGGGTGGGATGATATCTCATAGTTGTTTTGAGATATTATTTTTCAAGAACTGGTTCTTCCTGTTTATATCCCCAAAATATTGCCTTCAGCATCACCATATCATGAAGATAAAGGAACTAAGACTTCATAAACTTTTGTATTCTTATAGAATTTTAAAAGTGCTCCCTACTGAACCATTATACAACAACATGATAGGTGGAAGAAAGACTGAAATTGTCAACAATATCATCTTGCTTAGATTCACATTCAAGTAAGTGATTTAATTAATATCCATATTGGCAAAGAGATGAGTTAAAAAGCCATATTGGCATAGGCAGAAGTACGACTGGGAAATGAGAAATGGAAAAGAATGTGCTTGGAGATTCTTTGAAATAATTTAATAAAATAAAGATAAATGTGGTAGAGAGATAGGTAAAATAAAATGAAGGCAGAATTAAAAGGAATAGTTTACTTGAGTTCAATTTTCCACATATTTAAAAGCCAGTAGATAAACTTGGAAGGATAAATTTAGAATGTTACAACTAAATATATAATCATACTCATTCACTGCCATCCAGTTCATAGTTGACCCTCCATGGTATTGTCAAACAGAAGGAGAATACAACAATTCCTGTCTTTTTTCCATGTCACCACTTGTAGATTAGAACCACTAGTGAGGCCTCACTTTTGTGTTAGCAGTCCAACTACTTATGGATTGGGTTACCAAAGAGACCTCCTTGAATATTCAACAGAGGTATGGTATTAAAATACTTATTAGAGTTAATTTTCCCTTGAAATCAAGAAAAGATGAAATCAAAAGTACAACTAGTGTTGTTAGCTATGATGAAAGGAAAGGCAACTTCTCTCCAGTAAGAGGATTCTAGAGGTCACACATCTATATTTTTATGACGTTGATGATGGGGTGGTCAGGACATTTCTATATAGTTGTTTTGTTTTGCCCTTAAAATATAAGATGACGTTCTAAAGAACATAAAAGGATGTGTTTTGGAATTTTAAAGATGTAAAATAGATGGAGAATATTTGGATAAGTAATTTTGGAAAATAGATGTATTGAAAATCGAAGTATGTATTGACCAATGAATAATGGAACAATTACAGAAACTATTTGAGACAGCCACTTGACTTAAGTGACATTTATAAAATCATCACTATGTCCAGTTTAAATTCAAGCAAGTACAAACTGTAGGCAAGAGAATTCAGAATTCTGGGGTTTTCTAAGATTTCAATTTGGTGATAATAATGGGACAAATATATTAAAAAGTAAAGTAGCTCAAGATATCAGGTGAATTGTAACAAAGAACAACAGATTCAAAACTTATTTAGGATAAGTGCAAAAGGAATACAAAGATCTTATAAAATGGGAGAAAATAGAACAATAATGACATAAAGTTCCAACAACGAATACTTGTACAATAAATCTACAAGCAAAAGGAATCTTAATATGAGAGGAGAGCGGTTACAATAAGTGATTAAAATAACTTTAAATTATAAAGATAGAAATGGTCAGGTTAATAAACAAACAAGCAACCAACAATAAGCACTACTGAATGAAAGAAAATCTATATTGGAAACTAGATGGTTGTTGTTGTTATGTTGTTAAGTGCCATTGAGTCGCAGGCAACTCATGTTGTTATGTGCCGTCAAGTCGTTTGCGACTCATAGCAACCCTATGTACAACAGCTCTAAACCCTGCTCTATCCTGTGCCAACTGCATTGTCTCTGGCACACCCATCCCGATTACCCCAGGCTCTGAATCAATCCACCTCATAGAGGGTCTTCCCCTCCTGCACTGTACTTCCACCCTAACAAGCATGATGTCCCTCTCCAAGGACCTATCTCTCCTTACAACATGTCCAAAGTATGTCAGACGAAGCCCCAGAATCCTTGCCTCCAAGGAGTAGCATGGTTTAACCCTCTCCAGGATGAATCTGCTTGTTTTCTTGGCAGTCCAGGGTACATTCAATGATCTTCTTCAGCACCACAGCTCAAAGGCATCAATTCTCCTTCTATCCTTTCTAGTCATTGTCTAACTCTGATGCATAACAAGTGATTACAAAGACCATGGCCTGTATCAGGTGCAACTTAGTCTCCAGAAAGACACTGTTGCTCTTGAGTACTTTAGAGAGGTCCCTAACAGCAGACTTGCCCATTGCAATATGTTTTTTTATTTCCTGGCTACTGGTGCCAAGGGTGTTGACCATGGAGCCGAGCAAACTGAAGCTGTGAACAATCTCAATCTCTTTGCCATCCATTCTGATGCTGCCAATGGGTCCAGTGGCGAGAATCTTTGTCTTCTTGACATTGAGCCTCGGTCCATACTGAAGCCTGCAGTCCTTAACCCTCTGCAGCAAGTGCATGAGGTCCTCCTCAGTTTCAGTAAGCAGGGTTGTGTCATCTGCATAATGCAGATTGTTAATAGACCTTCCTGATACCTACCCTATAAACTAAAGTCCTGGACACCTCCTGTATAACTTTCATCCTCTCTCCAGGTTCATAGGATTTCCAGAGGCAAGCTGTTGTGAAAGTGGATGCTACTCCTGATTCCAAGCTTATTTTAATCTGGGAGATTCACCAAACACTGTCCACCATGGGTAACCACTCTCACATTTGACTCATCAGTATGACAGTGTTTGGCTTCACAGCAACCGCGAGTTACCTCTGTACAGCAAATGGACATACCAGGGTTACACAACTTAGAAGAATGATTCACCAAAAACAATTAAAGGCAGGCCTGAGGGCCGCAGAGTAGAGTCACCCACATTTGGCTTGGGAGCATGGCTTTCTGTCCACTAGGCCAGCTATGCTTGCTCTCTCTCTCTCTCTCTCTCTCTCTCTCTCTCTCTCTCTCTCCTGTTGTTGGCAGTGTTGTTAAGTGCCATTGAGTTGCAGGCGACTCATAGCAACCCTATGAATGAAAGTCCTGGACACCTCCTGCCTATCTTTCATCCTTTCTCCAGATTCATTGGGTTTCCAGGGGCAAGCTATTGTGGAAGTGGATGCCACTTCTGCTTCCAAACTAGATAAGAAGAGTCATATTTTAATATTTTATTGGATTGTTGTTTTGAATCAGGATGCTACCTGTTGATCCAGAAGTTAAGATCTTTGTTTTGTTGAGGCTGAATGTAATTCTTATTGAATACTATATATAGTCTTATTTTCTGCTTGAAATCCTCTTCACTTTCTGAAGCAAGGCTTTGTTATTTGCATAATTTAAATTGTTGTTAGTGTCACATTCCTGATGACACATTCTTCTTTATATGTTCTAACTTCTTTAATGACTTGCTCAACATACAGTATACTTGCTCAGCATACATGGATGCTTCAAGTATGGAGAAAGAATGTGACCCTGACACAGACTTTTCCATGCAACCTTTCCGTGTTCTGTTTTGAAAGCTGCTTTTTGTTCTATGTATAGGCTTTTCATCAGTACTACTAAGTGTTCTGCCATCTCTATGTATGTCAATGTTAAGCTTAATTCTTTTGTTTTTATGATGCACATAGTCAAATACTATTGCATAGTCAACAAAAACCATAAGTAAGTATTTTTCTAGTCTTCTCTGCTTTTAGCCATGATTCATTTGATATCAGCAAAGATATCTCTCACACCATTGGATCTTATAAACCTCATTTGAAATTCTGGAAGTTTCCTCTTTCAGGCATTTTTCAGAAAGACACTACTTGCTTGTAATATTAAAGATATTGTTCAATAATTCCCGCTATTAGTTGGATCACCTTTATTTTTAAGAATTGAAATAAATATGGTGCTCTCCTAGTAAGTTAGTCAGGTAAATATCTTTCAGTATTTTGGCATAGACTAAGGCGCATGTCCAGGACTACATCTGTTTGCTGAGATACGCCAGTTGGTATTTCATTAATTCTTGAGACCCTATATTTTGCCAGTCTTCAGCACAACTTAAACTTCTTCCTTAATTACCATTGGTTCTAGGTCATCTATACTTCCTGAAATCAATTTTTATCAATTCATTCAATTGATATTGTACAATTCCTCTGTATAGTTCTGTGCAACTTCTTTGGATGCTTCCTGCATCAGTCTAGAAACAATTTAGATATTATTTGTATTTCCCTTATACCTCTAACCTTCCCCTCCCCCAAAAAAAACCCCAACAAAATGCCACAACAAAAACAAGCTATAACTGTCTTAGTTATTGAGTTCTCATAAATAGAGATACCACAGTAGGTGCTTTTAATAAATAAAATTTAATCTCTCATAAATTAAGAGGCTAGGGGCCCAAATTTTAAAGGAAGCCTTCTTATCTTTTCCCCTTGTTTTACTAGGAGGTTTTTTAAGACAGAAACCCACATCTTTCCCCTTGTTTTACTAGGAGGTTTTTTAAGACAGAAACCCACATCTAAAGAATAACCTCCATTTCTGGTTATTCTTTTTTAGTGTTAATAAAAAAATCTATCTACGGTCTTTTATTTTATTTTTGGTAAGACAAAAAGGTATGTAAACCACATCCCAAAGATATTCCTCTGACATCTGATCAGGGCCATGACTTGTTTAAGATTGTTGCATTCTTTTTAATTACTCACATCTGATTAGACAACCACATCAATACTGACTACTTTTAATTTTGTCTCACTAATGTAGAGTTGGACTATCTATGGAAGCAGTCCTTAGAACAGAGCAAGGAAACACTGCATGGTACAAAATCAGGAAAGGAGTGCATCAGGGATGTATCCTGTCTCCATACCTTTTTTCAGTCTATATGCAGAATATACTATTCAGAAAGCAGGGCTTTATGAGGAGGAATGTAGAATCAGGGTTGGAGGAAAACTTCCATTATACAGATGGCACAACCTTGCTTGCTGAAACTGAAGAGGACCTAAAGTACTTGCTACAGAAGGTCAAGGAGTGCAGTCTTTAATATGGATCGAAGCTCAACATCAAGAAAACAAAGATTCTGACCCCTGTGCCAAATGGAAGCACCATGATAGATAGAGACTAAGGTTGTTAACAATGACAACTTACTCTGCTCCACAATCAACACTCTTGACATCAGCAGTCAGTAATCAAAAGATTAATTGAATTGGAAAAATCTGCTGTCAGGGATTTCTCCAGAGTACTGAGAAGCAATAATGTCAGTCTAGAGTCTAAAGTATGTATGACCTAGGCTATAGTCTTCACAATTACTTGCTATGGATCAAAGATCTGGACAATAATTAAGTACGGCAGAAGAAGAATTAATGCTTTCAAGTTGTGGCACTGGAAAAGAGTCTTAAACATACTATGGACCACCAAGAAAACAAATACATCTGTTTTGGAACCAAGTTTCTCCTTGAAGACAAGGATTTTGAAGCTCTGTCTCACATACTTTGGGTACATGGTCAGGAGAGATTGCTTCTTGAAGGACATCATGCATGAAAAGATGGAGGGACAGCACAGAAGTAGGCCCCAGATGAGACAGATTGATATAGTAACTGAGGCAATGGGGGTAGGTGTGTCAAGTGAGACTGACACAGGACAGGATAGACTTCAGAGCATAGTAGAATGTCAAACATTCTTCTAGGTGGTATAGCATAGCACTGGTCTGTGCATTGCTGTACAGAGGTAACTCGTTGCTATGATGCTTACCACTGTGATACTGATGTGCCAAAAGTGGTAATGGTCACCCATCGTAGACAATGTTTTCGGGAGCTTCCCAACTAAAACAAGCCTGGAAGCAGGAGGAGCATCCACTTCCAAAATGGCTTGCCTCCAGAAACCCTATGAACAATGCTCAGGCCTTTTCTTCATAGGGTCGTTATGAGTCGTCTACAACTCGACGGCACGAAACAAAAACAACAACAAACCCCTGGACATCTTCATACCTCTGCTTCCAACCTCACCCACCTCTCTTGGATCCTTATACTCATTCTACACTAATAGTTTTATACAATATTTATCCTTGTGTGACTGAGTTAGTTCATTCAGCTTAATGCTCGCCAGTCCCTCCCAAGTTAGGTAATAATTTGCAAAATCATTGCTCCTGCATACTGAATAATAATCTACTGTGTGAATGTACCTTAATTTCTCAATTCATTTGTTTGTGGTTGGACATTTTGGCTGTATCTATGTTCTTGTGATGGTGAATAATGCTGCTGTGAACACTGGTGTACAAGTCTCCATTTGTGCTTCAGTTCTTATTTTCTCAACGTATAATCCAAGTATTGAAATAGCTGAGTCATATGGAATTTCAATATTCAGTATGGTTTAGGTGAGCCCAGTCCTTTGAAAAGGTCATCATGTTGGAAAATGCAGTTTCAGAGAAAGAGGGAAAGGTCCCCAAATATATAGATTGGCATATATTGACAATAGGGTTGAGCGTATCAGAAATTTTAAAGTTGGTGCAGGATAGGGAAAAATTCAGATCTGTTGTTCATCTGATTGCTTTAATTCATAGTTGACTCAATGACACCTGACAATAACAACATCTTGAAGTATAATGATTTTAGTCAAGGGAAAATATCCCTATGTTTACAAAGAAAACCTGTTAATATAGCAATTATTTTACTTTAAGCACAAACCATTAAAGGAAATGAGGTAGAAGATGAGGCTTTATACCAATTTCGGCATTATGAAATTGATCAATCATACCATAAAGATAGATTAATAATAGCTGACAATTGGAAAACAGGAGTTTGTAGCAAAGAAGAAAGGACTAATTGTTGAATAGTATGGTTTTGTTGATAGAAAAAAGGACAGAGATTCTATGACAGAATTTTTGCCACTGGGTACTACTCATTTCAAAAACCTTTAAAAACATAAATAGCAATTATACACACATGTCTCTTACCATAGAAAACACACAGAATTATATAAACTTCTT
>NW_006399870.1:6536823-6557482 GCF_000299155.1 Elephantulus edwardii
TCCCTTCAGAAAATATCTTCCATTGTCCAACCCATGATCTGACAGTTTGTATCTTAAGCTTTCTTGGCTTCTGTGATTCCAGACACGTCGACTGCTCACATTTTTTCCTTTTGACCAGTGTCTTTTAAGTTTAGATGTACTGTCTCCAAGGGAAGGTGACGTGTCCTGTAGAACTCCCCGAGGGCCCGCCGGTTTTTCCTGGATACCTTTGAAAGATGCCTCTTCGTTATTGTCTGAGGTGACTTCCCCTTGTGAGCCACTCATCCTGCAGTCACTGTGTCAATCAGTTTGATTGAGGGCCTTCCTCTTTTTTGCTTGCCATTCATCATTTTAAGCTTGATGTTCCACTCCAAGGAATAGCTCTTTCTAAGAAAATATCCAATGCATATGAGATGAAGTTTTATTGTCCTTATCTTTAAGGATCATCATCATTGTACTTTCTCCAAGACATATCTGTTTATTCTTTTGGTAATTCAGGGGATATTCAATACTCTTTTCCAACACTAAACTTTGAAGGCATCAGTTCTTCTTCTGTCATTCTTACTCGTTGTCCAGCTGGTAGATGCATTGGAAGTGATTGAAAAAACCATGGCCTGAATCAGTCTTCAAACTGACGTTGTTGCTCCTCAATAAAACGAAGAGGTCCCTCACTACTTCTTCAACGCAATATGTCTGCTAATCTCCTGACATCTTACAAGGGTGTTTACTCTGGATCCAAGGAAGATGAAGTGATTTACAGCTATAATTTTTCTTCATCTATCATGATGTTGCCTACTGATCCAGTGGTGATAATTTTTATTTCCTTGATATTGAGATGTATGCAATCTATATTGAAGCTATACTCTTGATATTTTGCAGGAAACACCTTACTTTCAGTAAGCATGACTGTATTATCTGTATAGCTTAATTTGTTGGTGAGTTTTCCTCCAATCCTAATATCACAGTCTTTATAGAGACCAGCTTTCTCTATGATTTATTCAGCATGTGAATTGAATAAGTATGGAGAAAAATGATACAACCCTGAAGTATAGCTTTCTGGTTTCCTTGCTCTGTTCAGACAATGCATCTTGACCTAGGTATAAGTTTTGCATGAGGACAATTAATTGTTCTGAGATTCCCATTATTCTCAATGTTAGTCATAATTTGTTGTGATCCGTACAATTAAATGGTTTTGCTTAGTCAGTAAAACACAATTGACATCCTTCTGATATTCTCTGCTTTCAGCCAAGATTCATCTGACATCAGCAGTGATACATCTGGCCTCTTCCAAATCCAGCTTGATTTTGTGTGTTCTGTGTTGATAAACTGTTCTAGTTGCTTTTGAATAATCTTCAACTGTATTTTGTTTGAAAGTAATAATATTATTTTATTATTTCTACATTTTGTTTTATTACCTTTGTTGGGAATAGGAAGTAATGCTTGGAAAGGTGGAGATACAGTGAAGGAGAGGAAGAAACTCAACCAACTGAATTGACCCAGTAACTACAGCAATAGGCCTAAGTGTGACAGAGATTGTGGAGACGGCACAGGATAAAACAGGATTGACATCTATTTGTAGGGTCACCAAAAGTAGGGCGCTTTGGTGGCCTAGTGGCAATAAACTGTGCTGCAATCCCAAAGGCACTTAATTCTAGGGCACCAGCTGCTCTGTGGGAGATGGATGGACAATATCTTCCTGTGCGATTAATTGCCTCTGAAAATCCACCTGAGAGTCAGTTATGGAGTTATGGGTCAGTTCCAACTTGACGGTATGCAACAATAACAACAACAACGAGTCTAACTAGACTAGACAGCACCTAATAACAATAATAAATAGTAAGATATAGGTAGAACAAATACAGAGGCAATCGAGCAAATATATTAACAGCAGTTGATAACAAGTGTTGCTGTTATTGTTATGTACCATCAAGTTTGAGCCGGCTCGTCGCTGACCCTCTAGTGAGTATTCAGAAGTATTACACTGCATGAAAGGAGATTACTCATCTCTCTCCCATGGAGCATCTTGTGGATTCAAATTATGTTCCTTTGTGTTGGCGGTGTAATTCCTTACAACTGAGCCATAAGAGCTCCTGATAGCAACTGTTGTTGTTGTTGTTACTATTGTTACACGCCATTGAGACACCTGTGATTTATAGTGACCCTATGTACAACAGCTCTGTACTCTGCTTAATCTTGAGCGAGTCTGTCAACATATTTAACCCCCCATTATCCTAGTTACTGTGTCAGTTCATTACATCCAGGGTCTTCCTCCTTCTAAGCTATCCTTCCACTCTTCCAAGCATGATGTCTTTCACCAGGGACTGGTTTCTCCTGGCCACATACCCAAAGTATGTGAGTAGGAGCAGTAATATTGCAGTAGTGGTAAAAAAAAAAAAAACAAGTCAGTGTTTCCTGAAACCTTAGGATGTAACATCCTTTCTGACTCATATTCTCTTCTGATAGGTCAGAGTAATAATGGAGTAAGTGGAAATAGAAAGAACCTTTTAAAACCAACAACTATCAATAATGGCATAATATAATCTTTGATACTGTGAGTTATGTGCCCATACAGATGTCCAAGCAAGACTTGATGGCTGTGAGCCAAGAATTGCACACAAGAGAATAACATTAATTTCACATTAGGAAGGACAGTGATTATCACTATTCCAAACCCAAAAGTTTGTGACACAGGGTTTATATTGGTAATCTGAAGACAATCTGTCATTCAGTCTTAGATATGGAGTGAATAATATCAAGACAGCTTCTCATGTCTTGGGGCTTCACAGTTGTAGCTTCACATTTATAGATTTCAATATGCTTTGTCAAGCAAGGCTTCTGTTTTGTCTGACAGGCAAAACAGTCTGTCTGTATTTTCTTATTCACTTGGAAGAGGCAGGTTGGTGGAGACATGGTGTTGATGAGGTCAGAAGTGGTGAATCTAAAAGCTAAGTGGTTGAGAGATCCAGCTTTAGAGAAAATAATGAATGAAATAAGGCAAAGAGTGAAAAAATCAAATGTACTTTAACTGCCTGTGTCTCATTGATTCCAAGTAGTATCTCTTCCAATATTTGACAACATCTTGTGGAAAGTGCTTGGTGCTCTGTCTTCAAAGCCAACACAACTGAGGTGCAACAATCAAGGCCAGAATAAGTGTGAATAGGAGTTGGAAAGGTTGTGGTACTAACTCAAAGGCATCGCTTCTCTGGTAGTTCAAATTCACCAGGTGCTCCTTAGGAAAAAGTTGAATAATCTCCTCTCTTAAAATTTACAGTCTCTGAAAAACTACTGCAGGGACAGCAATGAATCGCTATCTTCTTGACAACAATAAACTTGAAGAAAAGAGATGTCTATTAAAAAAAAGACTCAAATATTTGTTCCTGGGGAGCTCTGGTGGCCTAGTGGCAAGAAGCTGCACTGCAATCACAGAGGTACACAGTTCAAATCCACCAGATACTCTGCTGGAGAAAAAGGGGCAATCTCCTCCTGTACCTGTCAGACCCAATTTGACAGTACACACACACAAAAATAATAAAGTGAAATAAATTAAAAAAAAGAAAATATTTTAAAAAAGTATGTTTGTTCCCTCTCCAAAAAAATTACCTGTAAAAGTATAAACACATATCTTGGAGGAACAACCAGGGTGCTCCTTAGAAGCAAAAATGGAAAAACTTTGCCTCACACTTTGGATATGTTGTCAGGAGAGATCAATCCTTCAAAAAAGATATTACAAGTGGAAATGGTAGAGGGTCAATAAAATAGAAGAAACTCCTCTTTGAGATGGATTATCTCGGTAAATGAAATAATGGGCTTGAGCATGGCAGAGATCATGCTTATGGAGTAAGATAGGGCAAGATTCTGATTTATTGTTCAAAAGGTCTCAAGGGTCATAGATGACCTAACACAACAACTGTAGCAAGAGCAAAAAAGATAGATGGAATCTTCTTTTGACCACATATTTTCATCTTTTTATATCATAATCTAGACCTGAAATATTTTCCTCCATTTCTGAGTGGAAATCACTAATTAAGCAAACTGCTGATGCACTGGCAACATTAATCTATTTACCATATGGTAGTCTGCTAATTGCGAAGAAACCAACATTTCTAAGCATACGAGTCATTGTCTTTGCTGTGCTATCTTGTCATAGCAGGGGAAGACGTGTAAGAAGGGAAAACACAGGGCTAGATTGAATAAAAGAATTTGGCTTGTTTTTGAACATTGGTTTGCCCCTTGTTCTTTATTTTATTTTATTGGAATGTTTCATCAAGAAGCTTCTATGTCCTCCACCGTGAAATGCTAGAAGCCTGTATGTGGATCTTACATAAGTTTCAGAGAAGCTTTGACAGCCTGGTGGTAAGAAGTTGTACTGCTTGCCCAAAATCATGTGGTTAAATCTACTAGCTGTTCCACAGATGAAAAATGGGCAGTCTTCCTGAGTGATTAACAGAATGAATTGTATCTCAGTGACACATAATGAACATAAGCATTCAATTAAAAACAAATGCTACTACGAAAACAGAACTTTTGTGGGGGAAATGTCATACTCATTTATTTTACTTATATTTATTTGCATCTTTGTTGTTATTTTTAACTTTAACCTTTAATTTGTGATTTGAGTGAAAACTTACAGAATAAATTTCTTTTCTTTTTAACAATCATACACATTATGTGACTTTGATGATGTCGTTTTTAAGTGCTATTGAGTCATAGATGACTCATAATGACCCTATGAACATTTGTATAACTTACTGAGCTTCTCCAAGTTCTTAGGGTTTCCAGAGGCAAACTATTTCGGAAGTGGATGTCACTCCTGCTTTCAAGCTTGTTTTAATCAGGAAGCTCCACCAAAGAATGTCCTCCATGGATGACCATTATCTCATTTGACACATCACTGTCACAGTGTACAACATCAAAGCAACCACAAGTTATCTCTGCACAGCAAATGGACAGACCAGTGCTATACGACCTAGAAGAATGTTTCACCAAAACCAATTAAAACCAGGCCTGGGAGTTGCAGATTAAAATCACTCACCTTTGGCTTGGTAGCATCACTTTTTGTCCACTAGGCCCACTGAGTTGTTAAGTGCTCTCAAGTTGTAGAGGACTCATAGTTACCCTATGAATGAAAGACTTTGACTTTGATTATAGTTCCCAATATAATAGCACTCTTCATTCTTCCTCCCCGTGTTTTAATTCTCATTTATCCATTATTTTTGTTCCTTTTTGTTTTGTGAATTTTAACATTGGGTAAATGTTTCCTTTTTTATCTTATATGATTGCTTGTTCTAAGAAATGGTGTTTCTGATTATGTTATAGGCATATTTATTCTTTGGCTTAGTGATAAGGAGTTACACTGCTAACTCAAAGGTGCCTGGTTTGAATCCATCAGCTGCCCTGGGAGAGAAAGACTGACAATCTCCTCTCATGCTATTTACTGTTTCTGATTCAATAGGACACAAAACTGTGGAAGTTGAATCATGAGGGCAATTGCAAGTTTGGGTTTAAACAAATACCAAGGATGTTTCTATGCAATCCATCAGATGAGGTCCACGTGTAAAATCATTATTTGTATTTTTTAAAAGGTATTTTGTAAGAACAAATCATTGAGGGCACAAAATCAAGTCCACACTTTCTAACTACTATTTCTTCCTCATTGTTTTCAACTTTTGCATTCCAGTAACAATAATTATTAAACATATTTTGATTTCATATTAGTCTGCAACTAACAACTGTAGCCATGAATATGCTCACCAGTTTATTCCAGAAAATTTGGAGGATAGCTTCATGCCTGACTGAATGGAAGAAAACTATATTTGCTTCATTCCTAGAAAGAAATGTGATCCAATAGAATATGGAGATTACTGAACAACACCAATAATATCTTTTTTTTTTTCACCAATAATATCTTATAGAAGCAAAACATTGTTGAAAGCTCATTCAAAAACAGCTAAAACAGTACATTGAAAAGGAACTACCAGTAGTTCAAGCTGGTTTTTGAAGATGAGTATTAATTAGATTGATACTGAATATTAGATAAATGGCTGAAACTTGGTTTTTATTGACTATGCAAAGGTGTTTGACTGTGTCTGTCATAACAAATTTTGGCTAACTTTGAGAAGATTAGGAATCCCATAACACTAATTGGACTCATATGCAATCTATGTTGTTGCTGTTATGTGCCATCAAGTTGCCTGCAACTCTTAGTGACCTTATATGTACAACAGCTCTGAAGACTACCCTGTCCTAAACCAATCTCACTGACTCCAACACACGTATTCCCATTGTACCAGTTACTGTATCAATCCATCTCATCCAGGGTCCTCCTCTCCTGCTCTGTCCCTCCACCATTCTGAACATGATGTCCTTCTCTAAGACCCCTCCTGGCCACATGAACAAAGTATGTGAGATTGAGCTTCAGAATCTTAGCCTCCAAAGAAAAACTTGGTTTCACCCTCTCCAAGACAGACCTATTGTTTTTGCTTTTTGTCCTGTTTTGTTTTGTGGTGGTCCATGGTATGTCAAGAATCTTGTCCTGCACCACGTATCACATCTCAAAGTCATCAATTATTCTTCTGTCATCCTTAGTCATTATCCACTTCTCTAATGTAAGTAGGTAATTGTGAAGACCATGGCTTGAATCAGGCACACCTTAGTCTCTATATTGATATTGTTGCTCCTAAGTACTCTTGAGAGGTCTCTGACAGAAGATTTACCTAATGCAATTCATCTTTTGAGTTCCTGACTCCTGATGCCACTGGTGTTGATTGTGGAGCCAAGCAAGCTCTAACTGTTAATAACCTCCATCTCATCTCTATCCATCATGGTGTTGTCAATTGGCTCAGTGATGAGAATCCTTGTTTTCTTGATGTTGATCTTTAATCTATATTGAAGACTACAGTACTTGACCTTCTGCAGAAAGTACTTTAGGTCCTACTCAGTTTTAGCAAGCAAGGTTGTGTCATCTGTATAATGTAAGTTTTGGGTGTGTCTTTACCCAATCCTGGTTTCACATTGCTCCCCATAAAACCAAGCCTCCAGAATGATCTGTTCTGCACATAGATTGAAAAAATATGAATACAGGATACAACTCTGACACACTCCCATCCTGATTTTGAACCATGTGGTGTTTTCCTGCTTCCTGGCCCAAGTATAGAGTTTCACATAAGCACAGTCAAGTGTTCTGGTATTCCTATTCTCCTCAAGGTGAACCACAATTTGTTATGATCCACACAGCCAAATGCTTTTGTATAGTCAATGAAACAAAGATAGATAACCCTCTGTTACTCTTTTCTTTGGGCCAAGACCCATGTGACATTGGTAATAATGTCTTTAGTGTCATGAGATCTTCCTTCTAAACCCAGATTGCATTTATGGTAGTTCTCTGTCAATATTTTATTGTTCCAGTCATTTCTGGATAATCTTCAGCAGGATTTTACTTGCATGTGATATGAGTGTAGCTGTTTTCCAAATAGAGCAAGGGGACACTGCATAGTTTCAAACTAGGAAGGGTGTGTGTCAGAATTGTATTCTTTCTTCATGTCTATAGGCTGAGCAAATAATTTGTGAAACCAGACTCCATGAAGAAGAATACTGCGTCAGGTTTGGTGAAAGACTCATCAACAACCTTCGTTATTCAGATAACAAAACTTTGCTTGCTGAAAATGAGGAGACTATGAAGTGCTTATTGCAAAAGATCAAGGACTGTAGTTTATTGTGCTGTGGATTACAGCGCAAAGTTAGAAAGACAAAGATCCTGAATAGAATAACAATAGTCGGCATTATAATAGATGGAGAAAGGATTTAAGCTGTCAGTGATGTATTCACAATTATTTGCTATGCATCAGAAAACTGGACAATGACCAGAGATAGTAGAAGAAGAATTCATGCCTTTAAGCTGTGGTGCTGGAGAAGAATATTGAATATACCATGGACCTCTACAAGAACAAACAGGTTCTTTCTGGAGAGAGTGAAAACAGGCTGCTTTTTGGAGGCAACAATTTTGAAGCTCCATCTGACATACTTTGGGCATGTTGCAAAGAAGGACCAGTTCTTGGAGAGGAATATCATGTTTTGGAAGGTGGAGAGCATAGCACAAGAGAGAAAGACCATAGATGAGATGGATTGACTCAGTGACTAGGGTATTGGGGTTAGGTGTGTCAGAGGCAATACGTTTGGCTCAGGATAGAGTAGGGTTCAGAGCTGTTGTATTTAGAGTCATTGTGAGTTATAAATGACTCAGCAGCACATAACGACAACAGGATCAGCATTCAACAACCTAGGTAACAGCAGTCAGGAGATTAGGAGACTTATTGCAGTGGGCAAGTCCACTGTCAGGGACCTCTCCAAAATCCTGAAGAGCAATGATATTAGTTTGAAAACTAGGGTGTATTTGATTTAGGCCATGGTCTTCTTAGTTGATTGTTATGCATCAGAGTGCTGGTAAATGAATGAGAATGACAGAAAAGAACTTTGATTTGTGGTTTTGGATATACCACGGACTGCTAAAAGATCAAATAGATATGTCTTGGAAAGGGCAAGCCTTGGAGGCAAGGCTGACAAAGCTTTGTCTTCCATAATTTCAATATGTAGCTAGGTGATGTTATACCTTGGAAAGGCACATCATGCTTAGAAAGATGGAGGATAAGTGAAGGATTTGAAAATCCTTAATAAGATAGATTGACATGATGACTTCAATAATGATCTCTACTGTGTCAGAAATTATGAGGATGACAAGAATTGCTACGAATTGTACTTGATTTGAAGTCACCTAACAAGAAGAGGGTTTCACTAGTCTCTATAAGACCAGTAAACTGAGCTTTTTAGTGAATTCAGATTTTCTTTATTTGTCTAGCTGTATCAAAGCCCTTCTATTGTGATCCCTTTCAGAGCAGTCGGCCATGATAGCCAGACACCATATAATTCTTCTCCCAGGATTGTGGAGACTGAAGTTCATTAGTTCTTTTGTCTGTCTTTGATTTTCTTCACTCTTCACTGCTCTGAATTGGTAATATAATTGAATATTATAGGGCCACTTTAAAACTTTTAAAACTTCAGACACTTCTCATCAAGCAGAAGGTAGAACATTGCCTTTCTAGATCATTCCAATTGAATTTGATGCCTCCTGATACTATGACCCTGAACTCCAACCCAGTGAATCAATAACCCCAGGTGTTTTGTTATGACAAAGGAGTTTTAATAATTACGTTCCATGCTTACTATAGTATGTGTTTGAGTCTATTTATTATATGTATGTAAAAATATTATTTTTCAAAGTTACAATATCTCATTCATCTTCACATATTTGTTGTTTACCTGTGTATCTACTATTGATTAACATCTGTTATAATGATGCCAGACTGTGTATGCAACAGTATTCATCTATGTCCTCTTTATACTTTTTTTAAAGTAGATTTTTCATGAAAATAACCAAATCAACCCACTACCACCCAGTTGCTTTGGACTCATTTCAACCTTCCACTGAATTTCCAAAGATGTAATCTTAATGAGAGAAACTGTCTGTCTTTTTTTTTCATGGAGCTGTTGGTGATTTTGAACTATGAACATTTTAGATTACAACCAAGTACGTAAGGGTTTGATTTTCAGAAGGTCAACTCGTCATTTAGTTATCTTCTTATGTTTGTATATTTTTGTGATATTTGGTATTTTATTTATGTAATAGATTAGAACCCTTAAGCTTGTCCCTATTTTTCCTTTTATGGATTTTATAGTTCTATGTTTTACTTTTATGTGATTCATCTTGAGTTAATTTTGTGTATACTTTTGTAGATGGATCTTGTTTCATTTTTCAGCATATAAAGAATTAGTTTCCCATTACCATTTGCTATGCAGAACATCTCTTTCTCATTTAATGCATTTCTGACCTTTGTTAGGACTCTTCATCTTATTAAGTTTTGTACTGTTGTGTTGTTGTTCATTGTCAAATCAAAATCTACCCATAGCTGACTATACAGTAGGTTTTTATAGGCAATTAATTGCATGGCAGGAGATTGAAAATAAAGGCAGATTCCATTCTTAATAAATTAGATAATAGAAAATGTCCCACAGTCAACTAAGTAAGAAAGTATTATAATAAAACAAGCAAATAAAATTCTCGAGCATCCTTATGAAGGCAGCATTTATTTATATACCTCCTTAGGAAACTGGGGAGGGTGCGTGGTGACTACAGTAGTAGAACCTCATATTTTGTGTTAGATTTTTAGGTTCATTCCCTGATTGTGATGCTTTATGTGTAATTACCACTTACCTGGCAGCAAAAGCCTTCATTTTCTGTAGTGTTGAACAGGTTTAAAAGGAGATTCAAACTTACATGGACTAAGGAAACCTGCCTGGCAATCTACTTCCAAAATTGAGCTAATGAAATCCTGTGGATCACAATGGTTTGATTCTTAACAAACCATGGAATGAGATGAGACTGGGCAGCACTTGGTGCTATTCATTGTACATGGGTTGGGTTGGTGCAAATTTGGATTTATAGCAACTGAAGACATCAATAATGACAACAAAGAAACCAAGGGATTTCCTAGATATTGTAACATTTGTGCTGTGCCTTAAAGATGAGTTTTGATATTTGATCAGCTCAGCAAAAGACATCCTATAAAGGAAAAATGGCATAGGCTAAAATGAAGATGTTGATACAAATGGGATGCAGGAGGAACTACATCTCCCAAACTCACTCCAGAAAGCTGGGTCTCTGAGCCTGGAGGCATGTAGAACCAGTTTGAGAGACACGTGGAGCCATAGCACCCAGACACATGCTGTGCAGCTGGTCACAGGATCCTGAGAACCATCTTCACTGCAGAGCACACAGACTATGGAGTGACTAGAGCCTAAGCCATTATATTAAGTGTTAGTTAGAGACCTCATGGCAGGGTAGAGTGGAGGGGAAGGTAGTGAGGTGTGAAAGAACAATGCTGAATTGCCAAATTTTACTGTCAGTTTTGTATTGGGGAAGTTTCTTTACCATGTTACTGTTCTACATGCTTATGTTTTCTTGTCTGTTATTTGAATTTTTGAGTATAGTGTTTGTCTGTCTAGGCTTTAAAAATCCTATGAATAACAGAGCACACTGAGACACTTAGACTATTAGATACAGACTTAGACTTCAGTATAACACTAATATCTGGAGGCTAAGCCTTCATATTGAGAAACAAAAATGTGGGATAGTTGCAAATTGCCACTAATAATTGGAACGTGGAATGTATCAAGTATGAATGTAGGAAAAGTTAACATTATTAAAAAAGGAATGGGACTCATTAAATACTGATACTAGGCATTGCCAAGCCGAGATGGATTGGCGTGGGCTACTTAGATATGGATAATCATATGGCCCACTATGCCGGGAATGAAAAAGGGAGGGAAAATGGGGTTGCATTAATAATCAAAAGGACCACTTCTAGATCCATTCTGAAGAACAATGCTGTGAGTGACAGGATATTGCCCATATGCATACAAGGAAGACCTGTCAATACCATTTTCATTAAAAAAATATACACTAACAACTAAGGCCAAAGAGGAAGAAATAGAAGATTTCTACTAACTTTAGCAATCTGAAATAGATCAAACATGCAATTAAGATTAATTAATAATAATTGGCTACTAGATAAGGATGAAGGACCCGTAGTTCGAAAATACGGACTTGGTAACAGAAATGAAGATAGAATGATGGAAGTTTGCATAATCAATTATTTATTAATTGCAAACACCTTTTATAAAAAATGTACAAATGGCTACTATACTAATGTACCTTACCTGATCAACTGCACAAGAATCAGATTGATTACATCTATGAAAAAAATCAATGGAGAAGTTCAATACCAGCTGTGAAAGAGGCCAAGTGCTGACTGTAGAGCAGTCCATAAACTACTGATGTGCAACTTCAAATTGAAGTTAAATAAAATTAAAAAAATTCACAACAAACAAAATATGACTTTGAGTCTATCTCACCTAACTTTTAAAAACCATTTCAAGAACAAATTTGAGGCATTGAACACAATGAACCAGACAAGCTATAGTACGATATCAAGAATAATATCATCATAAAGAAAGCAAAAGATCATTACAGAGACAGAGGAGGCGGAAAGGACAAGATGGATGATGTCAGAGGAGATTCTGAATATAGCACTAGGATACTGAGAAGCCAAAACAAAACGAATTAATGAGGATGTTAAAGAGTTGAACAGAATATTTCAAAAGGCCACTCCTGAAGACAAAGCATTTTAAAGAAATGTATGAAGAACTTGAGTTAGAAAATCAAGAAAAAAAATTCATTTGGAATTTCTTAATCTGAAGGAATTTAAGAACAATTTCAAGCCCTGAGTTTCAATACTTAAAGATACTGTGGACAATATATTGAATAATTCCAGAAGCAACAAAAGAAGATGGAAGGAATACACGGAGTCACTGTACCAAAAAAAACTGGCTGACACAGAAACTTTTCAGAAAGAACCAATAATAATGAATGAAGAGGTTCAAGCTGCTCTGAAGAAATTAGCAAAAAACAAGGCCCCAAGAATTGACAGAATACAAATAGAGATATGTCAAAAAACAGATGCAGCACTAGATGTGCTCACCAGAATGTGTCAAGAAATCTGGAGGACTGTCACCTGGCCAACTGGAAGAGAGCATATTTATTCCCATTCACCCAAAATGCAATCTAACGGTGTGAAAATTATCAAGCAATATAATTATTACCACATGCATGCAAAATCTTGCTGAAGATTAAACAAAAAATCACTGGAACAATATATTGAGAAGAATTTCCATATACAAGCTGAATTTAGAAGAGGTCATGGCACTAGGGATATCATTAATGATGCCAGATGGATGGATCATGGTTGAAAATAGAGCATATCAGAAGGATGTTTATTTGTGTTTTATCAAATACAAAAATGCATTTCTCTGTGTGAATCACAACAAATTGTGGCTAATGTTGTGAAAAGTGGGAATCCCAGAACACTTAACTGTGCTCATGTGAAACCTATACCTAGACCATGAAGCCACTGTCTGAACAGAGCCAGGGAACACTGAACAGGTAAACAAATCAAGAAAAGATTGTTTCGAAGATGCTTCCTTTTTCTATACCTTTTCAATCTATATGCCGAACAGATCATTTAAGAGGCTAGCCTGAGGATTAGAGGAAGACCTATCCACAACAATCTGTGTTATGCAGATGACAAAACTTTGCTGGCTTAAACTGAAGAGGACTTGAAGTGTTTACTGCAAAAGATCAAGGACTGAAGCTTTCAATATGGATTACATCTCAACATCAAGAAAACAAAGATCCTCACTACTGGTTCAACAGGCAATGCCATGATAGAAGGAGAAAGGATTGAGGTTGTTACCATGAACATACCATGGCTACTAAAAACACAAATTGATCTGTCCTGGAGAGGATGAGACCAGCTTACTTCTTGGAGGCAGAGATTTTGAAGCTCTGTATTCATATGTTGGGTAGGTTTCTAGGAGGGACCAGCCCTTAGAGAAGAACTTCATGCTTCAAAGGATTAAGGGTCAGCACAGAAGATGAAGACCCTGGATGAGATGGATTGGCACAGTGACTGGGTCAGTGTCAGAGACAGGGAGGTTGCCTCAGGAGAGGGCAGGGTTCATATCTGTTGTTCATAGAGTTGCAATGAGTCATAGTCCCCTTGACCTCACTTAACAACATATGAACGCTTTCCTGGAAAAGTCAGGGTTCCAGCTATAACTATGGATTCAAATAAGCTATTAGTCCTAAAATTGAACTTTTCAATACTGTAAACCATTTGCTTGTTTTAAAGGTGAGAAAGCTAAAGCTAAGAGAAATAATTTCTCTGGCGTCAAAAGCTTTGATCTACTTGATTCTGTTATTTGATTCTATTTTGTGGTGTGCATTTGTATTTTACCATTCTTTGGACATATTTACCTGCTGCAGTCACTTATCTATAAGTAGCAGTGTATTTAGAGCTGAATTTTCTCCCCTTGGCAAGTCTTTAAATGGTATCTTCTCTGCTCATCAACCTTAAGTAAATCAGTCAAATTGCCCATCAGTCAGTCTATCAAGCATAGAAGCAGCAGCCGATGAATCGGTCACTCTAAGCTGTGTGTCATTTGTAGCTTGTCATTTCGTCAAGAACTTTGAATCACTAACAGGTAGAACTGTTCCATTGGATTTCACGGTCATCTTTGTGATGTGTTCTTTGGTTAGTAGCCAAGCACTTAACCATTGTACAACCAGGACACCTTTAAAAATTCTTTATTTCACTATGATTACACATATTTAAAATTTATTTGTCCTTAAGATGAAATTAATCTTGATTGACTTAAGATAAGTAAATGTTATCTGCCTCTGCCTTTTTCATTATGCCTAGTAAGTATTTTCAAAACTAAATGGATGGTTAAATACAATTATCTTTTGGTTTTTATTGTGATTTGAACAAAAGTTTATACAGAAAATTAGTTTTCCATTCAACCAATTACACATATTTTCTTTTAAAACATTAAATACAATAAATACTATGTAAAAGAATCTTCCTCCCTTCCCTTTGCAAGTCTTCATTTGCATAAATGCCTCTATGCTATCCCATTGTGTCTTAAGTTTTCCCTTTGAACAAATGCAGCACTATTAACCAGTGTGATTGGTGGTTATTCTAAGGAGTGTGTCCTTCCCTGTTTTATTTGTCACCCATAGCCCTTTTTATTGCTTGACTGAAAGTTCAGTCATGGGAGTCAACTTCTTCTAGGTTCTAAGTGCCATTGTTTAAATGTTTTATCCATTTATCTCAGTTCATGTATTTCCAAGAAAAATTTAGGACTTTTGTCCAATTCCATCAGTTTTGGTTAGTTAAGATGAGGAGGATGATGGTTTGTTTCTCTTGGATATTTGATACTTGCAGGAAAAAGCTATGAGATGACCTCTTTGGGAATCTGAGGGGTTCTGCTCCAGATGGAGCCTGGCAAGGCCTGCAGCATAGGATGCCTGCTGTCCTTCTTTGCTCTCCTTTCCCCAGCCTCCCATCTCCTCACGTCCACTCACCTAGCACACATAAAAGTAGTTCATCTGCAGACTGCTCCTCTTATATTCTTTTCAGGTCTTAGGGGCATGGGTTGATTGAATAAATATACCAAAATATCAGAGCAAATAACCACACCTAGGAGTTGCTGAAAAACAGAGCAGAATAAAATGCACATATTGCCAAACTGTTTGGGAGGGAGACCAGAATGCAGGATACTTTGACATAAAGAGAAAAGTGTTGGAACTAATTCATAGATGTACTATGCGAAAATTAGCAGATTAGATATGCAAAGGAAGAAGAGGCAAGAGGAGAAAGAAGAGGAAAGAGACAGACAGATGGAGAGGGGGAGGGAGAGGCAGAAAATAGAGCCGAAGACACAGCTTTATTTCACAGCCCTGGTTCCCCAGCTGAAGCAGCCTGCGCTTTTACAGGAAGCGGCCTCGTCTTTGGCTTTCTATCCTTGTCCTCAGCTCCTGTTCTTGGCCTCAACCCAGCTCCCACTCTCATCACAACAGTTGTGCTTTTCACACAAGTGGGATTCCCAGCTTCTTGAGAAGGGAACTTTCTTTCTCTGTACTAAAAACACCAGAAGTCTGATCTGCCCTACTAAGGAGGAAAGAACTGGCTGTATACCTTGATACATTTGGGATGTATTCTCCGAAACCTTCAGAGGTGTATCTTGGCTCTTAGTCCTGTGATCACATAAACTCAAAAAATCTTTCAGTCAAAGCCCCATTCATAGCCAACTCTCTAGTGGGCTTTGAAGGTTGTCAATTATGCTGTAGAAGCTATACCTGTCTTTCTCCCATTGATATACTTGCAGTTTTGAACCGGCAACCTTTGAGTGCGTAGTACAACTCCCTACACATTAAGCCACCAGTGATTATGTAGGAGTTACTTAACCTGAGTGTTGGTTTCTCGCAGTGATTTATCTTAGCTGTGGCTATGCTTTATACATTTAATATTAATATCCATACTGTCATTAGTATTAATATTAATATAGCAATAGCCACAGTAGTTGTGTGTTCTAAGTAATTTATAACTACTATCCTTCATCTAAAGGTTAGGAATTCAAGCAGTGTGTTTAAATTCAGGGTCAAGATACATGGTTTTCCACCTAGGAAGCACCTCTAGTTCAGCTGTAGAGGACAAGGAAAGCTTCCCAGAAAATTTAACATCTAAATAGGAACTGCAAGGAAGAAAGAAGGGGCGTTAAAGTATTCATTAAGCAGAGGAAGTCTAGAGTAGGAGAATATAGGTGGGAAATACAGCGTGTGCATAGGATCAGATGTGGTACTAAGGTCAGACAATTTGGGAACAATGGTTCAGATTTGTTGAACTACAACTTGTTAAAGTAAAGGTTATGAGAAATAAAGCTAGAAAGGCTTTCAACAGGAACAAAAGATACATGTTTTCTAAATTTTACTCATTAACTGGGTAAATAATGGCTGAAATTTTGCCACATAACAATGAGTCTGGATGGTTTTGTATCCTGAAATATAATAGAATACAACTTCAGGTTGAAATAAGAACTGAGATAATAACATGTGAGGTGAGATGGGTTTGTGTCCATTGGGTTTGCATTGAAGGTTCTTCTCTTATTTTCTTTCTACCTACTCAGATTCTGTCTTGTCACTTCTGTTTTTCACAATGCTCTAGGACGTTTTAGGAACATAGTTCACAGAGCATTGCACCATTAACTTAAAGGCAAACTGCTCTAGAGATTTGAATCCACCAACGACTCTGCAGGAAAAAGATGATATACTTTCTCAGAGGCCAAGTCGAGTTGTCAGTTATGAGTCAGTTCTGACTTAATGGCAATGGGGCAGCTAGGCCTACATTTGCTGCTGTATTTAGCACTACTGGGTGCTTGTTATTAGAGGTCACTGAGTCTTGACCCATATGCACAATGTTGTCTTCTCAACATTGAGATGCAATCCATATTGAAGAAAGCTGTTTGCTCTCCTGCAGCAAATGCTCTCAACATCAAGAAAAACAAACAAACACAAAAACCAACAACTGGACTGATAGGCAACATCATGATAGATAGAAAAAGTTTGGCATTGTCAACGATCTCATTTTCGATCTACAACCAAGATCTCCAAGAGACATTTAACATTGGAAAAATCTGTAGTCAGGGATCTCTACAAATTACTGTGCAACAATAATGTCAGTTTGAGGACTAAGATTCTATTGATTCAAGCCATGGTCTTTTTAATCACTTTCTATACACCTGAGAGAGGGACAAAAATAAAGATGACAGAAAACGAATTGATGCCTTTGAACTCTGGTGTTGGAGAAGAATATTAAATATCCCATGAACTGCCAAAAGAACTCATATGTCTTGGAGAACATGCAGCTAGAGCGTTCCTTAGCAGCAAAGATGATAAAAACTTCATCTTACATACTTTAGGCATGTCAATAGGAAAGAATTATTCTTTGGAAAGGGACATAATGCAAGGAAAGATGGAGAGTTGGTGAAAGAGAGGAAGACTCTCAATGAGGTAAATTGACACAGTGACTGTAGCAATGGACTAGTGTGTGTTGGAGATTATAAGAATGGCCCAGAACAGAATAGGATTCAGATCTGTGGTTCCTAGGGTAACTATGGGTACATTTGACTAGATGGGGCCTTAATAACAACAACAATGTACAATAGAATGAAACACTGTATGGAACTTCATAATCAACCACATTTTATTTTTTTTTTTTATTTTAGGCTATTGTAACTACTGCGTCAAATCATTTGGTTGAAAGTTTTCCTCTTTTTTTCTGACCCTCTCCCTTAACAGAATGATGTACTTATCCAGAGAATGGTCTCTCTTGATATTAGGTTCAAAGTATATGAGACAAATGACATCCTCATTTTGAGGCATGTTCTCGCTTTGCTTTTTCCAAGACATGTTTGCTTGTTTTTTTTTGAAATCTATAATACATTTAGAGAGATCTGGTGGACTAGTGGTAAGAAGCTGTGCTGAAATCCTGAAGGCATGTGGTTCGAGTCTACCAGATGTTATGGACAATTCTCTCCCATGTGATTAACTGCCTCTGAAAACCCACTGGAGGGTCAGCTAAAGGTCATTTCTGACTCACTGGTACACAACAACAACAGGTAATATACTTAATATTCTTCATAAATATTCTAATTCAAAGGCATAAATCCTTCTTTGGTCTTTAATAATGTCCAGCTTTGACATATATAAGAGACAATTAAAATTATCATGGCTTGGTTCAAGCACATCTTTGTACTCACATTGAAGTAGATAATTTTGTGGCCAAATTTAGACTATGTAAAAATAATTTATTTCTTCATTGCTGCTTCCATACACATTGATTCAGTTCCAAAAAAAATAAAAATCTTGACAATTTGAATCTTTTTCTCTTACAATGTTGCTTGAGAACAGATCCAGATATTTTCAAAGTAGATCTAGGTAAATTGAAACTCTATAAACAATTTTAACTCGTATTAAATTGTTACTGGTCATCTTATATGTCATTTTCATTCACATTTTCTGTGATATCTAATCAGTAACATACAACTTTACAAACTCTTTTCATATCCTGTGGCCATTTTCAATTGGGCTGTTTACCTTTATCTTGTTGTAGTGCTCAAGAATTTTTTTATATATTCTAGATATGTCTCTTATCAGACATGTCATTGCCAAATATTTTTTCCCAATGTGTCATCTTTTTTTTACCCTGTTGGTGAAAATTTTGGATGTGAAGAGGGATTTTATTCTTAGAAGGTTCCATTCATCTATTTTATCTTCTCACGGTTGTAGATTTTTCAGGATGCTTGAAGACTGTGGATTAGGGGTTCTATAGTTCTTCCAAGCTTTTTTCTAATGAAGTTTATATTCTGTGTTTTTAGACCTAGGTGCTTGATCCATTTTGAGTTGTTTTTGGTGTGTGGAGTGAGGTGTTGATTTTGCTTGAGTTGTTTTACAATTAGTGTTCCAATTTTGCAACACCATTTGTTAAAAAGGCTGTCATTTCCCCACTTAACTGATTTCATCTCCTTGTCAAAAATCAGTTGACCATGGTTAGATGGGCTGATTTGGGGGTTCTCAATTCTATTCCATTGATCTATGTGTCTGTCATTGTACTAGTACCACACTGTCTTAACCGACACGACAGTGTAGTAGGATTTGTAATTAGGGAGTAAGATGCCTCCTACCTTGTTTCTCTAAGGAATGTTTTACTTATTCAGGACCTCTTCCATTCCAGATGAAGTTGAAAATTGCCCTTTCCATCTCATCGAAGAATTGAATTGGTATTTCTATTGGGATTGCGTTGAATATGTAAATTGCATTTGGTAATATGGTCATTTTAACAATATCAAGTCTTCCCATCCATGAGCAAGGTATATTCTTCAATTTCTCCAGGTCTCTTTTTGTTTCTTGTAGTAATGTTTTGTAATTTTCTTTGAATAGATCCACTTCTGGTTAGATTTACTCCCAAGTATTTAATCTTGCGATTTAGTTATTGTGAAGGGTATTGTTTTACTTAGCTCCAGTTCTGTATTCTCTGTCATTGTAGAGAAATCCAACAGATTTTTGTATGTTGATCTTGTTCTGAATTGGGCAACTATGTCCAGTAGTTTTCTTGCTGAGTCTTTAGGGTTTTCTAAGTATACTATCGTATCACCAAGGAAGTATCCTATCTCCATATCTTTCCAATTTATATGCAGAGCAGATTATCCAGGAGGCTGGGCTGTATGAAGAGAAGTGTGGCATCAGAATTGGAGGAAGATTCATCAACAGCATAGGTTATACAGATGACACAACCCTGCTTGCTGAATCTGAGAAGAACTTGAAGCACTTGCTGCAGAAGGTCAAGGACTGCAGCCTGTGAGATTGACACAGGTTAAAGCAGAGTTTAGGGCTGTTGTACACAGGGTCACTATGAGTCACAGGTGACTAAATGGCACATAACAACAACAACAACAACAACTATCATATCATCTGCATATAGAGATACTTTTACTTCTTCTTTGCCAATAGGATACCTCTTATTTCCTTCTCTTCTCTTATTGCTATCCCTAAGAACCTGCATAGTGGCGTGGACTGGGGGATGGGGAGGGATTATGTAACAATGAAAGAATATATATATTACTTGTTAAAGATAAAAACTAACTGGGGGGAGGAGTGGACAGGGAGGAAAGTGTGCAACAATGAATGAATGGAAATTAAAAAAAAAATTATTTTAATTTAAAAAATCCCCACAACAACAATAACAAAAAACCCCAAACAAACAAGCAAACATATAAACAAAAAAAACCGGACAGCTTGGATGTTCTGTGGACATTGTGTATTTTGACCTGGCTGTGAGGCAACACAAAGCCATAGCACAGGTCCTAACTTCAGCTTGCTATTAGGCATGTCATTTTGCATCCCTTCTCACTTTTGAATTTCCTTGCTGTATTTCCATCGGTGGTAAATGGCAATTCAATACACCTACACCCTGTTTAATTGGCATTTATGAAACAAGTTTTATAAATATAAAGTGTTTAAGAGAAGAATAACTAGAATTACACCTCTTTTCCTTCTTTGGAAAGAGAAAAACAAATTGTACTTCTGGTAAAACCCATTAACATTGATGCAATAAATTTTTCTAATTATTTTATAGTTTAAATTGTTTAAACACGAATTGATCTTAGCCTCTTG
>NW_006399870.1:6558742-6564428 GCF_000299155.1 Elephantulus edwardii
GTGTGATTGGCACAGGGCAGAGCAAAGTTTAGGACTGTTGTACATAGGATTGCAATTAATAGCAAGCGACTCGATGGCACATAACAACAACAACATATCAGTGAAGCAAAATCCATCCCAAAGGTTTCAACGAATTAGGGGAAACAGGGAGGAAATAAGGATGTTTTGAGATTTATATACAAAAAACAAGGTGAAGGAAAACTTCAGAGAGGAATCTTGCATTTTAGCCTGAAATGTCTTTGGTAGCTGTGGTGGTGTTGATCAAATCTAGCAGGCTAAGAGGATTTTAGAGATCTTCCAGTAAAATGTCCTTCACACTTCTGTTTGTGTGTATCACTAAGCTCAAAGTAAAAATACATTGTGAAATGTAACAGAACACAAATAGACACTTAGCAGCTTAAAATCATGGTCAAATAAATCTACAAGTGAATTAAGCCATTTGTCTTCAATATAATAATATTTTATGAGATCCTTACTATTTATTCCTAGTTATTATTTGTTACAATGGTTAAGTCAATTACTAACTGTGCATAATTTGTTTTTGTTTTATTGATTAAAATACTAATATCTAAACCCCACCTTTACTGTTAGTGACTATCATCCCACCACGATGAACTTCTTTTATAGGATGTAAGTTGAACTACTACTCTCATTCTTGTTCTTTCCTCTTGACAAGTTGCTACCAATGAGACCTGATATAACGTTCTTTTAGGGATAAATATCTTTGAATTTTTTTATGCTTGTATATGTGAATCTTAAATAGCTACAATCTCTTTGAAATAGGAAGGTTGAAAATATGTACTTGTTTTTAGTAATAATTTAACAAGTATTTGTTTCTTAAAAACCTACTGTCTGTATTTTGTAAGAGAACCCCAAAATAACTGCAAATTTTATGGCCTTAAAAGGAAAAATATTCTCTCATAGTCCTGAAGAATCAATGCTTATAGTAATGGTGTTAACATGCTATCTCTTCTCTGGAAGCTATGGGAGAGAATCCTTCTTTGTATCTTTCAGCTTGTAATGACTCTAATTAGTGAGGTTCTAATAATAATGTTGTTATTGTTGTTGTTATGTGCTATTGAGTCACCTGTGACTCATAGTGACCCCTTGTACTATAGCTCTGAAGCCTGCCCTATCCTGAACCAGTCTTGTTGTCTCTAACACACCTACCCCAATTACCTAAGTTACTTTGTCAATTTATCTCATCTGGGGTCTAATTCTCCTGCACTTTGCCTCTGCCTTTCCAAGCATGATATTCTTCTCCAAGGATTCGTCCCACCTTGCTAAATACACAAAGTACAAGAGACAAAGCTTCAAATCCCTTGCTGCCAAGGAGAAACTTGGTTTCACCCTCTCCCAGACAGACCTGTTTGTTCTCTTGGTGTTTCATGCTATGATCAACATTCTTCTCAAGCACCACAACTCAAAGGCATCAATTCTTCTCTCATACTCAGTTGTTATCCATCTCTCTAATACATAACAAGTAATTATGAAGACAATGGCCTAGATCAGATTCATCTTGTTATTTTCTTATATTTTGATTATTTTTTTCTGCCAGTAAGTGGACTTAAAGATACAACGTCTCATATGATATAATTCAATTCAATTTTCCTTCTGTATATATCTATATCTATGTCTATAGATAGATATTTAAAAATCTATCTATCTATCTATATATCTATCATCTATCTATCTATATCTATAGATATTCACCATCTATCATTTGAAAACTGATTTGGTTAGCTCCGGCAAGTCTACAGTTGCTTTCAAAATACTCAGCCCTAGCAATCACCTCTAGTTGTAGATCCACTGGCACTGAGTTTAATCTTACTTATAAGGTCCCTTCACTGATTTTCCAAGGTTGTAAAACTTATGGAAAGGGGTGGCCCATATTTTTCTATGGAGTGGCTGGCGACTACAAACTACCATCCTTTTCACTGCATCACTAGGGCTCTTGCACACACACACACACACACACACACACACACACGTCTACTACATATATCTGAAATCAGAGAATGCATTTCATTGGGGAAGTCTGCTACCAATGGACTCTTTATAGCAGAAAAAAGTAAAAATGCTTCTTTAAAGTTGAAGGTGTACCTTATCCACATAATAGTATTTTCAATTGCTTTATCTGTGCATGTAAGTTAGACAATGAATAAGGAAGACTGAACAACAATTCACTGATTTGAATAGTGATATTACTGAACTATATTAAATATAATATAGACTGCAAGAAAAAAAATCTGTCTTGAACACTTGTTCAGCCAGTTATTCCTTACAGGCAAGACAGGTAGACTGTGTCACTTATACATAAGTGGTACTCCCTAGAAAACAAAGTCATGCTTGGAAAAGTAGAGAGTCAGCAATGGAAAGGAAGAATTTCAAGGAGACTGCTTCAAAAAGTCTTAATCGTGGAAAAAATTGTGAGGATGATGCACGGTTGACTACAGTTTACTCCCATTGTACACAGGGCTGCTATGAGTCTGACCTAATTCTCTGGCACCTGACAACACATATATATAGATGGTAATGGGTGATGATTTTTTACCACTAAGTTGGAACCAACCCACAGATGACTTTCCAGCATCTTTTGAGAGGCAGTAATTTGCACAGTAGTAGACTATCCAGCCTTCTCCTGCAGAACTGCTTCTGGATTCCAACCACATACCTTTCAGTTGGCAGTGCAATTGCTCATCAGTAGGCTACAAGAGCTCCTTTATCTATAGGTGGGTGAAGACAGACAGACAGACACACACACACACACACACACACACACACACACACACAAGTTGTAGTTTAGAATTGTCTTTTTTCATTCTTTCACAACCAGGCTTGAAAGCCTGGAATTTTTCCTTGGGCTATGTTCTTTCATCAACCAGCAATATCTGTTGTCTGTTGGCTGGTGGGGGAAAAATCAGCAAAAATAACCTGCATTCTCTATTGTGCTAAATAATGAAAGTATGAGTCTTCATCTTTCACGTGTGTGAATTTCCTGGTGATTGATGTTCTTAACCATTCTTTTCTTCTTGAAAACCTCTCTGATTTCTATCAATTCACTGATCTCTGATTTTCTGGTTACTTCTGTATGTAGCTGTTGTTAGGTGCCATTGAGTCTAGCACGGCTCATAGAGATCCTATGAACAAAAGATCTGAACCTAGTACTGTCATGCGCCATCCTCACACTTCCTGACACACAAGAGCCCATTGCAGCAGTCACAGTGTCTTCCCCTCCTTCGCCAACACTCTGTCTTATCCAACATCATGTCCAAAAAACAGACACGCTAACAACATGTCTAAAGTATGTGAGGCAAAGCCTCATCATTCATGCCTCTAAAGGGCACTCTGACTGCACCCTCTCCAGGACATATCTATTGGTCCTCTTGGCTGTTCAACACTCTTCTCCAACACCACAGTTCAAAGGTGTCTTTTTCTGACATCCTTATTCATTGTCCAGCTCTCAGATGCATAGCTAGTAGTTGAAAAGACTATGGCCTGAATCAGACGCAACTTAGTCCTCAAACTGACATCACTACTCCTCAATAATTTGGAAAAATCACTAACTACAGATTTTCCCAGTGCAATGTTTCTCATTTCCTGACTTCTCTTACCAAGGGTGTTAATCATGAATCTAAGAAAGATGAAGCAGTCGACAGCTTCAATCTCTTCTCCATCATGGCACTGCCTATTGGTCCAGTGGTAACAATCTTTGTTTTCTTGATACTGAAACATAATCCATACTAAAGGCTGAATTCCTTGATCTTCTACAACAAGTGCTTCAAGTCCTCCTTACTTTCAGTAAGCAAGGTTGTGTCATCTGCATAATGCAAGTTATTGATGAGTCTTCCTCCAATCCTGATGCATTCCCTTCCCAATTCCAAACCATTCAGTGCTCCCCTGCTCTGTTCTCACAACAGCCTCCTGATCCAGGTATAGGGTCTTCATGAGCAGAATAAAGTGTTCTGGGGTTCCCATTTAGTTGACACGAGGAAAATCAATAGCAAACATCATTCTTGGTATATGGAATGTATGTAGCTTAAATGTTGGAAAACTGGAAATTGTTAAAGAAAGAAATTGAACACATGTATATTGACATACTAGGCATTAATGAGATGTGATGGACCAGCTATAGACACTTTGAATCAGATAATCATGTGGTATACTATACATGGAATGAAAAACGGAAGAAGAATGGGTGTTGCATTCATAGTAAAAAAGTTAATTTCACGTTCTATCCTGAAATACAATACTCTGAGTGATAAGATAATATCCACGCACATACAAGATTGGTAAACACAACTATTATTCAAGTATATGTTCCTACATCGATTGCCAAAGAAGAAGAAATTGAGAATTTTTAACAAATTTTGCAGTCTGAAATTGACTTAACATTCAATCGGGATGCATTAATGATAACTGGTAACTGGAATGCAAAAGTAGGAAACAGCAAAGAAGGAACCATCCTTGAAAAATATGGGCTTGATGATACAACTGAGGTTGGAAATAGGATGATTGAATTTTGTAATTATAATGATTTATTCATCACAAATATTTTTTCTAAAAGACACAAAAGATGACTTTACACATAGATTTCACCAGACGGGCTGCATAACAATCAGATTGACTACATTTGTGAAAGAAATCATTGGAGAAGTTCAGTATCATCAGTCAAAACTAGGCCAGGGGCAGACTGTGGTCAGATGATCAATTACTTATATGCAAGTTCAAATTGAGGCCAAAGAAAATGAAGATAAGTCCATAGAAGCCAAGATATGATCTTGAGGCAATTCCATCAGAATTTTGTGATCATCTTAAGAATAGGTTTGAGGTGTTGAACACCAATGATAGAAGACCAGATGACTTGTGGTATGGTATCAAGGATATCATCTGTGAAAAAAGCAAAGGTCATTGCAAAAGCAGATGAGAAAGAAAAAACTAAAAATGGATGTCAGAAGAGACTTTGAAGATTCCATTGGAAGGTCGAATAGCCAAATCTAAAGGAAAACATGTCAAGTGAAATAGCTGAAGAGACGATTTCAAAGGGCAGCTCCAGAGGACAAAGTAACTTCGATATTTATCAATTATTTATTAATAAAACAACTGTTTTACTTCTTCTCACTCTGGTTCTTGCTGATTGACCCCATTGGCACCCAAAACAGCAACTCTCTACTTGGAAAAAGAGGATTCCAAAATCTGTAACTTATTTCAAGCTCAAAGTTTAAGCATTAAAATGATAGTAGAATATCTTTTCTTAAACATTTCACTAGCACCTCAAATTTAGTATTCATTGCTTTACCCTTACTGACTTTTATTACTCTCCTTTTGATTCTTCTGTCTTGTGTTTGTTTTATAAGATCTGAGTTCTTGGCAAATGTAAGAGCACTTCCTTCGAGGAACTTCTTTCAACAAGAATCTCATTCTACTTTTGATACACAGATTCTGGTCACACTTTAAAACCAAAATAAATAAATAAAATGCTATCACTTTGCACTGGTGATACCTGCTTTTTCTCCTCAGCTACATTGTGAACTTCTTGAGGGAAGGTATCATGAGTGGAATTTCTTTATGCTTAGGGCCAGCAAAGAGCTTAGAAAGTTGTGCAGCAAACCCAAAGGCAGGTAGTTTAAATCCACCAGCTGGTGCATGAGAGAAAGATGGTAAATCTCCTACCATGCAATTTAAT
>NW_006399870.1:6564943-6576621 GCF_000299155.1 Elephantulus edwardii
CTTTCATTAAAATCGCAATTATAAAAAGAAAATACATACTTGAATGAACTAAGAACTTATTTAAGTATTGCCACTTTATGGGGGGGAGAGGGAAAGTTTTGCAAGGAAGACAAGGTTACAAGTAACCTGTGTAAAACACAAGACCAGCAAGAAGTCAGAGCTCATTGAAGTAAACATCAAGTTATCTTCTTGAAGAGCACTTTCTGTATGTTAAACCCTCTGGTAGGCATGTTGTATAGAGTTACCCATACACACGTAGGAGAGTCAGGACTTACTCATTTATAGATGACCTTGTAGTAGGATTCCAGAGTCTGTAAATTGCACGGGAGAATACTGTGTCCAAGTTTCTTCTATGGAGCCACTGACAAATTCAAACTACCAGAAAAGTGCCCCCTGTGGTTTGGCAGCTGTGCCATGATTGTATAATTGTTGTTATTCTGTGAACCACAGAAATATTGGTTCAAATTCAACTCATGCAATGTTGCATGTCTATCACAGCTGCACCTGACATTTTGCACATAAATCTTTAAAAATAGAGGCTAGGAAGATGATATATTCCATGTATAAGCAACAAGAAACTTTAGAAGTTTGGCTCACTGCTTTAGGTTCCAGCTTTAAGACTGTGGGTCGTGATTGGCAGCCAGACAATTGGATGCTTAAGGAGACCCTCTCTCCTCTGTACTTGGTCTTCTTTTCTACTTTCTCATGGCTGAATCCAATTTCCAGCTGTGTGCTTTTTGGATGGAAGCTGTATTGAAATTCATGAAAGGCAAGACCATTATAACTCCAATTGATTCTTTAAAAAAACACACACGTATGACTTTCAGATCTCAATACAGTATTAATTTGTGTCATTTAACTTATAGAACTGTATGAGGTATGACTTATCATTAATGAAGTTGATATTACTGTGTGTCTGGGGAAATTACATTCATAGGAGTCTGTCTTTCAAGGAGGAAAACACTATTTAGTGATGTTTTGGGATTTCCAACTTTTGGCAACTTTGGGGGCATAGATAGAACAGGAATTATTGAGAGTCTCTTAGTGGGAATAGAGTTGAATACTATCCTGCCAGCTTCACCAACTTATTGAAAAAAAAATTAGTCTGGTGTTGCTGTCAGTTCGCTGACAACCTACAGCAACACTGAGATGGAGGTAAGAACGACGAAGATACGCCATTCTGGGAGAGGATCAGAAAGTCAATCCAGCTCAATTTTATTAGGGTTTGTAGTGCACTTATATAAACAATAAGACAGGATAGAGTGGGCTTGCAGACGTGACACATTCAGATTGGTTAGGAGAACCTCAATCTCATGCAGACCACTCCCAGCCACACAGATGTGTCAGCCGTCTTCCGAGGTGGTGAGCTTCCTCAGGCCTGTACAGCCAAACACCGGGGAGGAGCTTTCTCTATCCCGTAATAAAGGCCGATGGGAGGCTTGCATTTATCTGGAGCTTAGGAGATTTTCCTGGCCAGACACCCTTCCTTCCTCCTCAACATCCCACAACAGTCTGGAGCGTTGTTGTTGTTATGTGCCATTGAGTCGCCTGTGACTCATTGCAACCTTATGCACAACAGTTCTGAATACTGCTTTGTCTTGAGCCACTCTCACTGACTCCAACACACCTCATTTACTGTGTCTCATCTGAGGTCTTC
The DNA here is from genome assembly GCF_000299155.1 of Elephantulus edwardii. NCBI lineage: Eukaryota > Metazoa > Chordata > Mammalia > Macroscelidea > Macroscelididae > Elephantulus > Elephantulus edwardii. Next base: position 6,566,601 of record NW_006399870.1, read on the forward strand.
TTTTGTACTGTTCTTCCACCCTTCCAAGATTGATGTCCTTCTCCAAGAACTGGTCCCTCCTGCCATGTTCCCAAATATGTGAGATGAAGCCTCAGAATCTTAGCCTTTTAGGGGAAATTTAGTTTCACCTTTCCAGGACCAATATGTTTTCTTGGCAGCCCATAGTATGTTCAATACTCTTCTCCAGAACCACAATTCAAAGGCATAGGTTCTTCTTTTGTCATCCTTAGTCATTGTCCAGCAGGCTGATGCATAGAAAGTAATTGTGTAGTCCATGGCCTGGATCAGGAGCAGATTAGTCCTTAGACTGACTGACGTCATTACTCTTTAGCAATTTGCAGAAGTCCCTTACAGCACTCTTCCCAGTGCAAATTATTTTTTTATTCCCTGAGTGCTGGTGCCAAGAGTGTGACTGTGGAGTCAAGTAAGCTGAACTTGTTAACCTCAATCTCTACTCCACCTATCACGGTCCTGACAATTGACTTAGTGGTAAAAATCTTCATTTTCTTGATGGTGAACTTCAATCCATATTGCAGACCAGTCCTTGATCCTCTACAGAAAATTCTTCAAGTCCTCCTCAGTTTCAGTCTAGAGTAGACACAGCTTTTTTCATTCAACACATATTTTGGGATTACTTGATCTATGTTAGGTCTGTGTCTCTATATAATAAATTAGGGAGAAGTAGAGTAAAAGTCTTACACTCATGGACCTTACAACTCTAACAGAACAGAGATAATCTTTCTCTCTTTCTCTTTCTCTCTCATTGACACACAAACATATGTACAAAAAAATAATGGAAAGAAAAAGAGTAGGGCAGGGAGTTGATGTTACCCCAGTTGTATTCTACTCTTTTCAGAGGAAGATTCTCTAATTCTTTGGGAATATTTCATAAATGCTGTTATTGTTGTCAGTTATTAGTAAGATAGCTCTGACTCATAGAAACTCTGTTGCAAGGAAAGGAAACCCTTTCCACTCCTTCATCATCCTCATAATCTTTGCTGTGTTTAAGCCCATGGTTACAGTCAAAGGAGCAATCCATTTTGATGAACTTCTTCTATTGTTGCTTCTTTACTTTCTAAAGCATGGTGTCCCTCTCAAAGGACTGGTCTCCCTTGATATCATTTGTAAAATATTTAAGATGAAGTCTCAACCATCCCACTTTAGTATGTCTTGTAATTTTTTGGTAGCTAATTTCTGTATCAACATAATAATCGAAAAGTAATCATCCTTTTCCTATCTTTATTATTGTTGGTTTTGTGCACACATAAAACGAAGTCCTTGACAATGTAAATTTTTCATAATTTATCATGATGTTACTGTTCATTGGTCCGGTTGTGAAGAATTTTGTCCTTTTGATGTTAAAAAGGATTCTAAGCTAAAGGCTGAAAAAGTATGGAAACAAATACATCTATATGAAGAACAGATCACCTGGAAGGCTTCGCTGTATGAGGGAAAATGTGGCATCGAGATTGGAGGAAGACTCAACAACCTCTGGCTATGCAGATGACACAACCCTGCTTGCTGAAACTGAGGAGGATTTGAAGCGCGTACTGCAGAAGGTGAAGGACTGCAGCCTTCAATATGACTTTATTGTCAACATCAAGAAAACAAAAGCGATCACCGCTGGGCCAATTGGCAGCATCATTATAGAAGATGAAGAGACTGAGATTATTAACAGTTTTGGTTTGCTTGGCTCCATAATCAGCACTCTTGGTACCAGCAGCCAATAAATCAAGACACTAATTGCATTGGGAAAGTTGGCTGTCAGTTACCTCTCCAGAGTACTGAAGATCAACGATGTCAGTGTGGAGACTAAGGTGTGCCTGATCCAGTCCATAGTCTTTGCAATTGCTTGCTATGCATCAGAGAGCTGGGTGATAGGGATGACAGAAAGACAACTGATTCCTTTGAGTTGTGGAGCTGAAGAAGAGTTTTGAATGTATCATGGACTGCTGGGAGAACAAACAGTGTCCTGGGGAAAGCAAAACTAGGCTACTCCTTGGAAGCAAGTATTCTGAAGCTTCATCTGACATACTTTGGACACATTACAAGAAGCGAATTGTCCTTGGAGAGGGACATCATGCTTGGGAGGATGGAGGGACAGCATAGGAGAAGAAGATCCTCAATGAGACGGATTGAATCAATCACTGGGGCAATGAAGGGAGGTGTGTCAGAGACAGGAAGAACCGCACAAGATAAGGGAGCTCTAGTGGCCAAGTGACAAGAAGCTGCACTGCAATCCCAGAGGTACATGGTTCGAATCCACCAGATGCTTTGCTGGAGAAGGAGGGGCAATCTCCTCTGGTACTACTCAGATTTGATTTGACTGTACACACACAAATAATAATGATGATGATGATAATAATAATTATTATTATTATTCTAAAAAGAATGGTACAGGGTAGAGCCGGGTTTAGGGCTCTTGTACATAGGGTAGCTATGAGTCACAGCGACTCGATGGCACATATCAACAACAAAACCTAAAGACTATAGTCTTTAAACTTTACCAATTAATGTTTCAAGTCTTCTTCATTCTTTTTTTTATTTTATTATTTTTTTTGTGTATGCCATCAAATCAGATCTGACTGGTACAGGAGGAGATTGTCCCTCCTTCTCCAGCAGAGGATCTGTTGGATTCGAACCACGTACTTCTGGGATTGAACTGTAGCTTCTTGCCACTAGGCCACTAGAACTTGCCTCTTCTTCATTTTCCACAAGCAAATTTATGTTGTCTTCATATCACAAGTTGATGCCAGAAATTAAAACTGGATTCAGAAGAGGATACGGAATGAGAAATATCATTTCTAACAATATAGATCTTAGCTGAAAGCAAAGACTCCAAAAAAAAAGAAAAAAAAGATGTTTATTGTGGTTTTATTAACTAGGCAAAGGCAATTCACTGTGTTGATCACTATAAATTATGAAGTGTTTGAAAGAACTTGAATTGCAAAACACCTCATGTTGTGCATGTGGAACCTGTATGTGGACCAAGAAGCAGAGGCTAAAACAGAACAAGGAAACATTGCAATGTTTAACATAAGTAAAGATGTGTGCCAGGATTGTATGCTTATACCACATCTGTTCAATCTGTCAGCTAAACAAGTAGTCTGAGAAACTTGATTATGTGAAGAGGAATGTGACATCAGGATTTGTGAATGACTAAACAACTTTCAATATAGATTTAAGCTCAACATTGAGAAGGCAAAGTTTTTCACCACTGGCCCAATCATCAGCACAATGATAAATAGATGGAGAAGAGATTGAGATTGTTAACAATTTCAGGTTGTCCTATTTCACAAACAACACTCTTAGCACCAGCAATCAGGAAATCAAGTCTCATTGCATTAGGAAAATTTGATGTCAGGGACCTCTCCAGAATGCTGAAGACCAGTTTAGAGCCTAAGGTGTTGGTCCACGCCATGGTCTTCACAATTACTTGCTAAACTTAAGAGAGCTGGACAATGAATAAGGATGACAGAAGAAGAATCGATTGCCTTTGAGTTGTGGTGCTGGACAAGAGTATTGAACATACCATGGACTGCTAAGAGAACAAAAAGGGTTGTCTTGGAGAGGGTGGAGCCAAATTGCTCTCAGGAGGCAAAGATTTTATTAATGTTAATTGTAATTTTAACAAAAGCTTATATAAAAGTTCGATTTTATTCCTTCATAATAATGAAGGATATTTTTCTCTTTCCTCTTTCCTACTGTTTTTTTTTTAAAATATTTAATGTTGCACAATTTTCTTCATCCCCCTTCCCTTCCCTTCCTTTCCCTTCCCTTCCCTTCCCCTGTCCACTTTGCAGGAGTCAAGGATTTTGTTTTTAATGCAATTTTATTTTAATTCTGATTTTAACAAACATTTACAGAGAAGTTAGATTTTTATTCATTCATTATTTCACATTTTACTTCCTCTCCTTCCCTTCCCCCTCCTCAAGTTCACTCTTTTAAAAAATACTCATTCATTGTTGCACAATTATCTACTCCCTCTTCCATCCTCTTTACAATAATGTACCTCTTATTCTGGGCTGTTGTCCTAAATATAATGCCTAATCATATATTCCTTTTTTTCTTGCTTTTTTATTTTTTTCTCCCCTAGTTTGTTTGTTTACAATGTTAATATACATTTGGTTTCATACAATTGCTTTCGTGCATTATGTCTTATAAAATTAATCACCATTGGACCTTGCCCATCATTACCCTGTCTTTTCAACCAGATCCTTCCCATTTCCTTTCCCTTGCCTCCACCAGCCAGACTGTGTTTTTTGCCCCACCCATCCTCAGTCCTTCCCCTCTTGAGTTTCCACACATGTTTTACTAGTTATCCTTCTATTTCTTAAAGGCCTTATGGAATATTTGTCCTTATGAAACTGTGTTCATTCAGCATAATGTTCTCCAGACTTTTCCAAGTTATGTATTTTTTTTAAATCATTGTTCCTGAGTGCTGTATGGTATTACATTGTATATGAATATACCACAATTTCTCAATCCATTCAGTTGTGGTTGGACACTTGGGCTGATTCCATGTTCTTGTGATGGTGATTTTAAGATTTGAAGGGTGGAGGGACAGTACAGGGGGGGAAAGACCCTGGGTAAGATGGATTGACACAGTAACTAAGGTAATGGGGGCAGATGTTTTGGAGACACTACGATTGGCTCAGGATAGGGCAGGGTTCAGAGCTATTGTGCATAGGGTTGCTGTGACTCACAGTTGACTCAGTTGTACATAACAACAAGAACAACAAAAAACAACCTGCAATATGCAGATTATGCTCATTTTAGATAGTCATTTACAATCAAACTTGGTTTAATTAGTTTGCTTTTTAAAATTTTGTTGTTTTATTTAAGATTTTTTTTTAATTTGTAAACTTTTTTATTTTGTTAGTTTGCATGATACAGTCATTTGGCATTATGAACAGAGACAGATAATTTGAATGTCCACTGTCATCCATAACCAACTACACCAACACTGAGTGTAACCTCACATCTATCCTATCTCTTAACTCTTTAGCAACTCTGGAATGCAGTTCTCATTAAGCTTCTTCAGATAAGGAGATAAAAAGTTGATTTTGTAAGTAATTTTCTCAAGACAATAGATTTTGAAATGACAGAGCTGGGTTGAGAAACGGAAATTTTCTTTCATGTCCAGAGTTGGTTTTGGTAGTGGGTTTCTTTTTCTGCTAGTGTGGCAGGCAAGTCCTTTGTTAGAGAGCATATGGTGCAGTCCATAATAGAGAGGTGACCTGACCTTATTTCTGATCTCAAGCCAACAGCTGACTAGGAAAATTATCAGATAGAAATGTTGTCAAAAGTGTAAAATGGAAATGAGAAATGACATTCCTCATTTGTGTCTTTCTTTGATCATGTGTGTACTTGTTACGTGGTTGTTACATGAGCATTGCTTTGTATTTTACTGAAGATAGAAATTTTGTTTTCTCTAGCTTCTTGTATCCTGGCATGTGTTTCCATCTCTTGGAATTTTTGTGAGCTTAAAAACTGAAGCCTCCATTAACTGTTACTCTATTAAGCAGGAAAATGTTTGTAGTGTACTAAAACCCATGTCCTGAAGGCCCCGAGAGAGCCAGATTCTTCAGACTAGACCAGGATGTACCCTTACTTATTCCACTCAGCTGAGTTCAGTGATTAAGGCAGGCAGATGCAATAAAAATAGATGTCAAACACAAGACCCTTACTTTACGTTTCTTTCTAACACACGTACAGAGCAGTTTCCCTCAGATAAATACAAACAGCAAATTTTTCCTACCTAAAAATAGGACACTGCTTGAGATTAATATTTAATTGTATACAAATTTAATCATATAAATTTTTATGTTTCTGGTGAATGCAGAATTCCTTAATAATGATCTTTATCCAATTAGACAGTTTTTTTAAAATCCAAGACACTTGATTGTAATATGAAAGCTTGTAAACAACTCGATGAACTTTTTGGCCCATAGGTGACTTATCTATAAATCTAAAATAGGGGTCTTTTTCAAATTCAGAGTAAGATATGTTCTGTTTCCCACATATCACACACACACACAAATTACATCCCTTTTTATTCTGTGAAACAGGACTTCAGTGGCCTAGATCATGGCAGGCACTTACTTTATAGCTGGACTGCATCTTAAACTTAGGCCCACAACTACATTAAACTTAAGTAGACAACATGTTCCTGTTTTCTTAAAATCACAGTGATGGTTGCATTCCCTCATAGCTAAATAATTTAACATATGTTCTTGAAAACTGAGATATGACTACACAGGACAACATTTTAAGAGACAAAGTAAAAAGGATAAATCAGCTTAGTGCATTTAGCATAGGGTGAGCAAGTCTACCTATCATTTACAATGAAATACAGAAGAGCTTTTATATCTGGGATGAGTATATACCATGGATAATACTCCTTCATATGTGTTTACATATACACACACCCCAGTAAGAGTTGTTTTTGTTGTTAGGTGTTATCAAGTACTTCTCATTCAGTACAGCCAGTTTGCACCCTGCCCTAACCTGTACCATCTTTATCATCTTCAACACACTTGAGCCGTTACTTAAGTCACCATTCAATCCATCTTGTTGGGGATTTTCCTCTCCTCCACTGATTTGTCACCTTCCCAGGGATGATATCCCTTTCCAAAGAAGATGTCCCTTTCCAAGAAATAGCCTTATTTAGCTATGTATCTAATGTAGGAAAGATGAATTTTTGCCATTCTTGCCTCCAAGAAGCACTCTAGCTGCCCCTTCCCCAAGATATATCTATTTATTCTTTTAGTAGTCCATGGGAGGTTCAGTGTTCTTCTCCCATACCAAAACTCAAAGGGATAAATTCTTCTTCTGACATCCTTCTTCATTGTCCAAGTCTCTGATGTGTAGCAGATGATTAAGATGCTACTCTTCAAACTGGCACCTTACTTTTCAAACTGACATCATTGCCTTTCAGAATTTTGAGAGGTCTCTGAGAGTAGACTTGCCCAATGCACCACATCTCCTGATTTCTTGACTACTGATATCAATGTGCTGACTATTGATCCAAGTAACATGAAATCATCGACAGCTTCAATCCTTTCTCCATCTCTCATAATGCTGACTGTATGAAAGACTGTATTTCTTGATCTTCTGCAGCAAGATTTTTATATCCTCCTTACTTTCACCAAGCAAAATTGTGTCATTTCCCTAATGCAGGTTGTTGATGAGTCTCCCTCCAATTCTAATGCTATAATCTTTATAAGCTCAGGTTCACAAATTATTCACTCAGCACACACACAAACATACACCAATAAGAGGATCCCACTATAAAAGAATAGTCAATAGGATATTAAATTTTATTTGACTACATGCTCACCAGTTTATGCTAGAAAATTTGGAAGAAAGCAGCTTGGTCAATTTACTTGAAAAAAAAAAATCTGTATTTGTTCCTATTTGCAAGAAAGGTGACCGAAAAGAATGTGGAATTATCGTACAACATCATTACTATCACATGCATGTCCACCAACAATGTATAAGAGTTCCGACCTTGCCATATTCTCTACAACAATTATTACTTGCTGTCCCGTTAAACTTTGCCACTGCTACTGGAGTGAGATGGTATCTCATTGTAGTTTTGATTTGCATCTCTCTTATTGCCAGTGATTTTGAATATTTCTTCTTGTATCCATCAGTTGGTTATCCAAATATCTTCCTCAGTGAAAATTCTTTCCGTGTCTTTTGCCCATTTTGTAATTGTCTTGTCAGTTTGTTTTGGGGTTTTGGGTTTTTGTTGTTTTGTTTTTTGTTGTTGTTTTTTTTTCCCCTTGTGGAGGCCCTGTAGGATTCTATAAACTTTTGATATGAGACTCTTGTCTGAAATGGTATGACTAAATGCTTTTTTTCCCCAATCAGTAGGCTTTCTTTCCACCCTATTGAAAAAAGGTTTTTGTATGAACAGGGATTTAATCTTTGGAAAGTTCCATTCATCAAGTTTTTCCTCTCCATACTGTGCATTTCTGGCTGTATTTTACAGTCTGTTTATATGATAGACTAGGACATCTAAGCTTGATCCAAATTTGTCTCTGATGAACTTTATGGTTTTGAACTTGACTCCTAGGCCTCTGATCAACCTTGAGTTGATTTTTGTCTGTGGTGCGAGATGTGAATCCTTTTTTAGCCTTCTGCAAGTAGTGGTAGTCAGTCCAATTTTGCCAGCACCATTTGTTGAAGAGGTTGTCATTTCCCCATTTGATAGGTTTTATTTCCTTGTCGAATATCAGTTGACCATAGATAACTAGATAAGATTGTAAAATGTTACAACCACTCTGGAAGGAAGTTTGCTGTTTCCTCAGAAAACTGAGCATAGAAATTCCATATGACCCAGCTATTCCACTGCTTGGAATATACCCCGAGAAAATGATAAATCAGGCACAAATGAAGACTTGTACACCAGTGTTCATAGCAACATTATTCACCATCTCAAGAACATGGAAAAAACCCAAATGTCCCACCACAATTGAATGAATTGAGAAATTATGGTTCATTAAAGTGATAGAATACTATGTAGCATACAGGAGCAATGATTTTGTAAATCACCACCGAACTTGGCAGGGACTGCAGAGCATTTTGCCAAGTGAAGTAACTCAGTCCCATAAGGACAAATACTGTATAAGACCATTATCTTAGAATGTATATAAGGATCTAAGGGGGGGTAGGAGAAGAGGGATTAGGATGGGTGGGGATGAGGGATCGGTTAATCATGTGGTCAAACAATGGAAAAGATCTAGTGTGTAAAACAATGTATACTAACTTTGTAATAAACCAGTATAAAATAAAATAAAATTTAAAAACTATAACATGCAAGTAAAATATTGCTGAAGATCATATATTTACAAATGGACACAGAACTGGCAGAAGTTCAAGCAGGGTTTGAAAAAGGCTTTGGAACCGGGAATATCACTGCTGATGTCAGTTGGATCCTGTCTGAAAGCACAGAATACCAGTATTTTATTGAGAGTGCAGAGATTTTTTACTATATGGATAATAACAAACTACAATTAACATTGTGAAGAATGAGAATTCTAGAACATTTAATTATGCTCGTATAAAATAATATCTAGACCAAGAATCTGTTGTCTGAACAGATGCATGGTTTAAAATCAGGAAAGGTGTATGTCAGGGTTATATCCTTTCTCCATACCTATTCAATCTATACTCCGAGCAAATCATTCAAGAATTTGGACTCTATGAAGATGAGTGTGGCATGAGTATCAGAGAAAGACTCATCAATAACGTGTGTTATACAGATGGCACAACTTTGCTTGCTGAAAATGAGTAGGACTTGAAACACTTGTAAAAGATCAAGGACTACAACCTTCAACATGGATTGCATCTTAATATCAAGAAGACAAAAATACCTTTGAACCAAGATGGTCTTCTCAGAGTCACCTTGGTCTCCTGCTTCAACAGTGCTTGAATGGAACCTGGAGCTCACCTGCGTCTTCCCCAGCCAGTCATTTCCAGCCGGCCCTCCGCCACCTCCTCATATCAGCACCCCAGGTCGCCCCAAGGTCCTACCTCCACTTCAGAGCTGCTCAGCCACAGCGGCCTTGTCTGTGTCCCCTTCGCAGGTGCGCCAGAACTACAACCAGGTCTCGGAGGCCACCATCAACTGTCAGATCAACCTGGAGCTCTACGCCTCCTATGTCTACCTGTCCATGTCTTACTACTTAGACCGTGATGATGCGGCTTTGAAGAATTTTGCCAAATATTTTCTACATTAATCCCACGAGGAGAGGGAACATGCCAAGAAACTGATGAAACTGCAAAACCAGCAAGGCGACCACATCTTTCTTCAGAACATCAAGAAACCAGATCGGGATGACTGGGATGCTGGCAACAGAGTGTGTGCTACATTTGGAGAAAAGTGTGAATCAGTCCCTACTGGGACTGCACAAACTGGCCACTGACAAGAACGACCCTCATTTGTGTGTCTTCATTGAGACACACCACCTGGATGAGCAGGTGAAATCCATCAAACAACTGGGTGACTATG
>NW_006399870.1:6577268-6579361 GCF_000299155.1 Elephantulus edwardii
TAATGTCCTTGAACTATGGTTTTCAAGAAGACTACTAAATACCTCAAAGACTTCCAAAATAATAGATATGTCTTGGAGAAAGTGCAGCCAGAATTCTCCTTGGAGGCAAAGATGACCAAAGTTCACAGTATTTTGGGGATGGTCCTGGAATAGGAATAGGCTATTTCTTGAAAAGGGACTTAATTCTTGGATAGGTGAAAGAGAAAAAGACCTTCAACATGATTGCTTGAGATAGTAACTGCAGCAATGGACTCTCGTGTGCCAGGGATGATGCAGATAGCACAGTCTAGGACAGAATTCAGATCTGTTGTTCATCGGATCACTGTGAGAGGTACTCAACTCAATGGCACCTAACAACAACAACTATACCTATAAGCTTTAGATCCCTTGTTCTGTGGTCAATTCAACATCTCCACTTGACAGGTTCATAGACAATAGAAGTCATAACATAATCCCTTTAATTCAGTCAAACTTTTGTCCTAACCTTCCCATTCTTGAACTATCACCATTGCAGAAAATTATACCAAAAACATAACTGTGAACCAAACCTTATAGTCATCCTTAGTCTCTTTTATTTTCTCTATCCTGACAATCGAACCCATGAAATCCTACCACACTTCTGAAATATATTCCTAATCTCTCTAATTCTTTCCTTTATTACTGTTCTGACATCATTGTGTGCCTGTTTGAATCTTGTTATTAGCTTTGCTTTCATTGCGTACCCTATAGTCAATTATCTACACAACAGCTAAAACAGTATTTTAAAACTTTTGTCACATCACTGGCTGCTGAAAATTATTCAGTGTTGTTGCACTATAAAAAACCACAGCCAGAATGCTCCTTGGAAGCAAGAATGGTGAAGCTTCATCTTTCGTACTTCGGACGTGTAGAGAAATGATAAATGTAAGGCTATTCCCTAGAAAGGAATATCATGTTTGGAAAGATAGAGGATCAGTGAAGTAGAGGAAAACACCCAACAAGGTCGACTGATGAGATGATATCAGCAATGTGCTCTAGTGTGTCAGAATGATGAAGATGTTACAGGATAGGGCAGGGTTCAGGCTGGCTGTTCATAGGCTCACTATGAGTCATCATCGACTCAGCAGTACCTACAAGATCTACAGCTTGTAAGGCCAAACAGGCAAATCTCCACTTCCTGGACCTAGCCAAACTCTTCCAAGATTGTGTGTCTCTGGTTAGTCATTCATGATGGCTCAGATCTTTACACAGCTGGCTTATTCTTAGTTTCAATGGAACCTTTTTAAGATACTTCCTCTGACTCTCCAATTTATCATCCTTTCCAGTCACCAATGTTTCCCCCCCTTTTTATTTGTAGTGTGTAGCACATTGTATTTGTATATGCTTACTTATTATTTCTTTCCACCCTATTCTAACACTCATTTTATCTCAGCACCCCCATAGAAAAACAATATATCAGGAAGTTGCTATCAATCTTTTACCTCTGTACCTATAGCTTCTACACAACTACCTGACATAAACAGGCATTTAATACATATTTAAATGTCTAGTTCACAGGGAGTAGCACTGCCAACCCAAAGTTCTTATGTCTCTGGTGGATCCAAACCGTCAGCTGTGCCATGTGAAAAAGATGAGCAATTTCTTCTAATGCAATTTGTTGCCTTCAAAACCCACTGTAGATTCAGGTACCAGTCAGTTTTGATTTTATGATAGTAAATTTAAGTTTTGAATTGAACAATTATTAAGTGAGATGAAAACAGTGTTGGGCTTTTGATTGTCATTTTAAAAATCTCTTTTTTTGTGGCCGATTTTTCTGTGCTTGTTCATCTCTGATATTACCTTCCTTTTGAGAGTGGTACAGCAAAGAATACAAGACAGGTAATATAATTCCATAAGCAAGACTTTCACAGCCTGTTACACTGGTTAGAAGCTTCAGTCCACACACAACATAGCTACAGTGAGGTGCTTCTGCCTTGAACCTGCAGCAGTTAAACAGTTCAGTAAACAGGAGAGGTTTTGGGTGTACAGCGTAAGATGCTGTCCCACAAGACTGTTCTTAGGGGAGCTCTGGTGGCCTAGTGGTAAGAAGCTGCAACTACAATCCCAGAGGCGCA
>NW_006399870.1:6580631-6581634 GCF_000299155.1 Elephantulus edwardii
CCGCCATCTTCTTTTGATCATAGCATCTTTAAATATTGTACCTCAAGGTTAAAATTTATTTTTCAGTTCTCTCAGCTTGAGAAATGCAGAATGAGTGAGTTCTTGCCTTTTTATTCTTCAATTCCAGCTCTCTGCACATTCTTTTATAATACTTTGTCTTCTTGAGCTGCCCTTTGAAATCCTTTGTTTACCTCTTTTACTTCAGCATATTTTCCCTTTGTTTTGGCTTCTGGTTGCTCAGGTGAAATTTTCAGAGTCACTGCCTACATCCATTTTGGCTTTTTCTTTCTCTCCTGTCTTTGTAATGACTATTTGATCTCTTCATGGATGATATCATTGATATTATCCCACAACTCATCGGATCTTCAATCATTTGTGTTCAGTGCTTTAACTCTTAATATGATTTTGAAATTCAACTGGAAAAGAGATTTTGAAATTCAACTGGAAAAGATTTAAGATCATATTTTGGTAAACATGGTTTGTTGTCATTTTCTTTGGCTTCAATTTGAAGTTTCCCAACTTTCCCATGGGTAATTGATGGTGTGGTCTGCCCTTGGCCTGGTGTTGACTGCTCATATTGAACTTCTCCAATGATTTCTTCCATAGATGTAGTCAATCTGACTCTTATGTAGCCCATCATGTTAGATCCACGTGTGAAGTTATCATTTGTGGTTTTTAAAAATGGTATTTGCAATGAATAAATCATTGAAAATATAAAAGCAGACCATTCTTTTTCCAGCTTCATCTCTGTCACCAAGATCATATTTTCTGGCTACTATTCCCAGAACATTTAATCGTGCTAATGTGAAACCTATACTTGGACCAAGAAGTAGTCATCAGAACAGAGCAGGGCAACACTGCATAGTTCAAAATTGGGAAGGGTGTACGCCAGGATGTGTCGTATCTCCATACCTTTTCAACATGTATGCAGAGCAGATTATCCGAGAGGCTGGGCTCTATGAGGAGAAGAGTGGCACTAGGATTGGTGGAAGATCTATCAACA
>NW_006399870.1:6581944-6596971 GCF_000299155.1 Elephantulus edwardii
CAGGCCATGGTTTTTGCAATCACTTGTTATGCATCAGAGAGTTGGACAATGACTAGGGAGGATAGAAGGAGAATTGAGGCCTTTGAGCTGTGGTGCTGGAGAAGAGTATTGAATGTTCCATGGATTGCCAAGAAAACAAACAGATCCATCCTGGAGAGGGTTAAATCAGGCTACTCCTTGGAGGCAAGGATGCTGGGGCTTCGTCTGACATAATTTGGACATGTTCTAAGGAGAGACAGGTCCTTGGAGAGGGACATCATGCTTGGTAGGGTAGAGGGACAGCTCAGGAGGGGAAGATCCTCTATGACGTGGATTGATTCAGTGATTTGGGTAATCGGGATGGGTGTGTCAGAGACAATGTGATTGGCACAGGATAGAGCAGGGTTTAGGGCTCTTGTACATAGGGTTGCTATGAGTCGCAAATGACTCGACAGCACATAACAACAACAACAACATTACTTCTTCATTGTTTTCTACTTCTGTATTCCAATCACCAGATATCATTAACATAACTTGATTGCATGTTCGATTAATTTTTAACTAAAAGATTTGGTGAAAATTTTCAGTTTCCTTCTCTGTGGCTCTAGAAGTAGGAGTCTATATTTGAATAGCAGTTGTAATAATTTTCCTCATTTCAGCTGACTTTTAATCTGGGCTCTAAACTAATACTATAACTATATAGTTTCCTCTACTACTCATAGGATTTTCAAAGGCCTATAATTTAGGAAGTAGATGGCCTATTCTGCTTCGTAGTTTGTCTTAATCTGGAAGCTCTACTAAAACCTGTCCACCATGGGTAGCCCTTGTGGCATTTGACACAACAGTTGCATAGCTTTCAGTATTACAGCAAACCATAAATTATGTAAGTACACAAGCTGACAGGCAAATGCTATTCCAATTACAACAATGTTGCCCCCAAATACAACAAATCAGACAAGTTAGTTTGTACCTCTAATAGTAAATGAATCTTCACTCCAGGCCCTAAGACCACAACCAATCAACTTTTAACAACAAAGGCCCACCCACTGCATCCTAATTGTTTTAAACAAGAGGCTCCCACCTTCTAACTAATTGTTAATAAAAAAGACCAAATAGCCCACAACTGACTGTTAATAAAATAAAAAAGACCTATCAGCCTACAGCTGACTGTTAATCAACAAAAGACATACCTTCCGGATCCCAACTGCTTCAAACCATGGAAAAATTCCAGGAAGGTACAATATGAGCAGGAGCCAATGATAACGAAAAAGGAAGTTTAAACTGGATTGCAGACACTGCCAAAAATTAAGGCCCCGGGAATCAAAGGGATACCAATTGACTTGCTTCTTCAATTAACAGATGTAGCCCTAGATGTACTCCCTGGTATATGCCAAGAAATTTAGAGAACAGCTGTTTGGTCAATGGATTAGAACAGGTCCATATTTGTTCTCATTCCCAATAAAAGCTATCAAGCAGTATCATTAATATCTCATGCAAGCAAATATTGTTGAAGATAATTCAAAGACTACTAGAATAGTACATATATAGGGAAAGCCAGAAGTTCAAGCAAGATTTTTAAGAGCCCTGGCACAAGAGATATCATTGCTAATGTCAGATGGATCCTAGCTGAATGTGAAGACTATCAGAAGAATGTTTATTTATGTTTTATTGACTATGCAAAGGTATTTGACTATATGGACCATAACAAGCTATGGCTAACATTGAAGAATGGGAATTCCAGAGCACTCATATAAAACCTATACCTGTTTTTTTGTGAATAGAACAAGAGAACACTACATGTTTTAAAATTAAGAAGGGAGTGTGTTAGAATTGTATTCTCTCTCCCAATACCTATTTAATCTTTTGTTGTTGTGAACTGTGGAGTGGTAAGTGACCCAAGATGATACTCAAGTAAGTTTTCAAATGCAGTTAATCGTGCTGGAGGAGATTGTCCCTCTTTCTTCATGGAGCTGCTGGTGGCATTGAACCACATGACTTTGGGATTACAGCACAGCTTCTTACCACTAGGCCACCAGAATGTTGAGCAAATTATTCAAGAAGCTGGACTCTATGAAGAAGAATGGATAAAAATTGAAAGAAGAATCATCAATAACTTGCCATTTTCATTATGCAGATGACACAACCTTGTTTGCTGAAAATGAGAATTTGAAGCACTTATTGCAGAAGATCAGAGAATACAGCCTTCAGTACGAACTGAATCTCAATGTTAAAAAAAAACAAAACTATACCAATGAAGAAATTTATTTTCTTTTTCTTTTCA
Source organism: Elephantulus edwardii (assembly GCF_000299155.1). Classification (NCBI taxonomy): domain Eukaryota; kingdom Metazoa; phylum Chordata; class Mammalia; order Macroscelidea; family Macroscelididae; genus Elephantulus; species Elephantulus edwardii. The sequence goes on from NW_006399870.1 coordinate 6,584,205, forward strand.
GAGAGGGGAGAGAACTTATGCGAGGGGTGGGCAGGGAGAAAAGTGCAGCAATGAATGAATGGAAATCCAAAACCTCTGTAAATGTTCATTAAAATTAATAATTAAAAAATTATAACAAAAGATGCTTACCACTGGACCAGTAGGCAGCATCATGATAGATGGAGAAAAGATTGAAACTGTCAATAACTTCATCTCATTTTGATCCACAATCATTATCCTTAGTATATATAGTCAGGAAGTCAGGAGACATACTGCACTGGGAAAGCCACTGGACCTCGTCAATTATTGATGAGTAATGATGTCAATTTGAGGACTAATGTGCATCTGATTCAGGCCATGGTCTTTCTAATCATTTGCTGGACATTTGAGAGCTGGACAATCAATATAAATGATAAAAGAAAAATGAATGCTTTTGAGCTATGATGTTAGAGAGGAGTACTGAAAATTCAATGGACTGCCAAAAGAACAAACATATATCTTAGAGAGGGTGCAGCCAGAGTGCTCTTTGGAATCTAAGATCATAAAGTTTCAACTCACACATTTCAAGAATGTTGCTAGGAGGGACTATTCTTTGGAGAAGGACTTAATACTAGGAAAGAGGGTTGTCAAAGGAGGGGAAGACCCTCAATCAGGTGAATTGACACAGTAACCTTCACAATGGGCTTTCTTTAGTATCCAAGGAAGGACGACACAGGATAGGACAGAATTCAGTCTGTTGTTCACAGTTTCGCTATATAGGTCATACTCGACTTGACACCTAACAACAACAATAACAACAATAAAGCAGGAACTTAGCCGAAAAAAAAGAAAAAAATGTGGAAGTTGTATACACACAATCTCATTTTAAACAATTTGAAGTGGAATAATGTGATAATCAAACTATTAAAGATATTTTTTTCCCAGATGAGTACCTTAATTTTTGTTGTTTATTTAGTACCTTCTAGGGAAATTTCTCTAGGTTCTGGATACTATATTTATGCTTCAAGTTGCATCTACATACTCACATCAAGATTGTATTTTATTTTATTTTCTGTTGCAAAAAGCTTTATTGTTTCATTTGGTCCAAGGCTTGGGTGAGGGGCTTCTGGGCAGATAAGATTCTATATCAGGGTGGGCTAGAGAAGCTTGCTGCTGTTGCAGGGGAACGCAGAGGTTTCCCTGTGCAAGTCCCCGCAGGCCCCTAGTCATGCTTGAGGGTGAGATGCTCAAAGAGATACTCGCCCAACCCTGCCTGGGGGCCACCCAGTCTTCTAATGTTGGTCAGATGGTCACCCATCTTCTTCAGCAGTTTCACTTCCTCATCCAGGAAGTGGTTCTCCAGAAAGTCACAGAGATGGGGTCAGTGTGGGCAGAACCCACGGCGTGCAGATCCAGAAGGGGCTGGTTTAGGTTATTCTCCAAGGCCAGCACTGCTTGCATGGCGTCCAGGGTTTTACCTCACTCATCCTGGGATGGCTTCTGGATATCTTGGAAGAGGACACGGCGGCCACTGGTTTTGCAGCTTCAAGAGCCACTCAGCACCCTCGTGCTTCTCCTTCACCAACTTGTAGAAGTGTCGCATGCCTTCCAAGGCCACATCATCGCAGTCAAAATAAAAACCCAGAGAGAGGTAGGTGTAAGAGGCCCACAGGTGCAGGTTGACCAGACAGTTGACACCACCTTCTGCTTCAACGGAATAATTTTTGACGGATCTGAGAGCTCATAGTTGGTCGAGGTTTTGGGGTTAACAGAAAAAGGTGTTAGCTGGTCCCCAAAACAGGAGGTGGTTGAGATGGTCCCAAGGTTATACCTGCCGATGAAATTAGAGGGTAGTCGGAGGCTGGAAGGGGGTAAGTCCCCGGGTCTGTTTTGTCCAAACACTGTTGAAGCAAGAGACAGTGTCCCTGGGGAACTCACATCAAGATTCTTAAGTCTCATTTTAACCCTTCTTATTGTCTTCTTTGTTTCTGTTTCTCTAAGTTTAAGGAGATTCCCTTTTACCAAGATCTTCTCTCTTAAGCTTCGTTGAAGTTACTTCTCTCTGGCTAGTTAACAGTCTCTGTCTTTTGTGGTTACCATAGCTCTGCAACCCAGATCAAACTCTACATTTTGAGCAAATAATGGAAATCAGTAAGACGAAGCCTTAGTTGGTACGACAGACAAAACAATCAAAATCCATTGCAGTTAAGTTGATTCTGACTCATTGTAATCCTCCATTATAAGGTTTCTAAAGTGGTAAATCTACAGAAGACTGCCTGTTTTTCTTCCTTAGGGCAGCTGGGTTCTAACCCCTACCTACCAGCAGCACAATATGCTACACACCACTCCACCAGAGCTACTACATTTGTACATAGGGCATTTATATTCTTTAAGTCACATTTTTTTATAAGTCACAATTTTTTACCCTAGTAAAGCAGGTGTTATGGCAAGAACTAATAAATTATTTTAATTAAACTCTCCTACCATGCACTGTCCTTTGGTTATGTGTTGTATATATGATCTCATTAATTATTCCCCCAACCCTATGGTATAAATTAGATTGATATTAATAAGTCTTAGTCATGCAAGTAAAGAGACCTGCTGGTGCAGGGCATAACGTGCTGCTCACTGAAATGTCTGCAGTTTATTGCGGGAGAAGATGGGCAGTCTCCTCCTGTAAAGATTTACAGCCTTGGAAACTCTTTTAGGGTGGAGAGTCTCTAAGGGTCACAGGTCTCTTGAGTCGTAATCAACTCAAGTGCAGCAGGTTAGTCACACAGCTTCAGCCTTGTCAATATGTGAACATAACCCAACTTCAGAACCAACATTCACTTTGTTCATTTATTTTTATGTAATAGTTCACTATCCATAAGACATTTAACTTGAGGTCACCAAAACAGATGGTGCCCAACTAATGTCTCATTGGAAATCCTAACATAAACGACTGTAGTTATTGTTTAATCTGAACCTCTTCCATTTTTCTCTAAGATTGCAGCCTTCTGCTGTAAATGCATATTCTAGTCTCTTGCAATGGCTTACACATGAACAGAACTGACCCATGAAATTGTAGACTGGTTTATAGTGCATTCTTTTTTTTTTTTCATTTATTTCTCTGAGTCACTGGCTTTTGAGTCCAGCTCACAAAAGTCACTGAACAAATACTGAACAAAGAACCAGTTCTACCAACGATTCTCTTCTCTAGGACTCCAGATTCTTTTTTTTTTTTTCAATTTTGGGGGTGGGGGAATCCTCATATTAAAAACAAAAACAATCCGAAACACCCACACCAAATAAAACAAACAAACAAAAAACTCCAAACCCATAAGAAATACTTGGTTTTATCCTAGAATTGCTATGTGTTATTGAGACATTTTATGCTTACCATCTATTTAACTGCTAGTGTATTTTACTTGCCTCAACCATTCTCATTTTCTCTTCATCTAAAGATTTATAAGATGATTTAGCATTTGACAATTGTGCCCATTTTTATTTCCTTAGAAGCAACGGGAGTGTTATGGCACCATTGTTTCTAAGAGAATGTTATCCAGGGTAATGTTATCTGAATTTCTTGCATTTGAGTGACAGTAGCCACAGCAATGCCACTAACCTGATCCAGATAGTTGAGATACAAAGCCCAGTCTCCATTGGTCCAGGGAGAGAGTGTAATATACACTTGACAACTGCATTGAATTGTCCTCTTATTTACAGATTTTCACAGGTTAAAGCCTGAGAAAGCCTGTTTGGTGATTATGGACATGAGCATCATGGACATAAGAGGACTGTGTGCAATAAAATAAATAAAAATAAATAAATAAGTAAAATAAATAAAATAAAAGCCCAGGGGTTTTCAACTCTAAGGACTAAAACTCTTAATCACTAAAACTGGTAGGAAATGTACGATTAAGCAGTGAAACAGCTATCTGAGCCCCTATGCTTTCCTCTCTTCATTGTTTCTCATAGCATAGTATTGAGGGAGCTCAACAATGATGTGTTCTGTCTCACTCCACTTCTGGTAAAGATTCTGCTTTCTGGAAACAACCTGAAAATGAGTTTTCACTATAGCCTATTTGACTAGTAACAAGTATTCTCTTTTCCTAAGGTATGTTGTGCTAAATTAAAAAAAAATAGACTTATTGCAGAGATATTGCTGCTTTAAAATGCCATTGGGTGGACTGTTATTCATAGCAACCTTGTGAACAACAGGTCTTGCCCTGTCAGCACTATCCAGAGGATCTCCGTCATGCTCAAGGTCATTGTAGCAGTCACTGTACCAATTCATCTCATTGAGGGCCTTCTTATCTTTTGTGGACTCTCCAAGGACTGGTTTTCCCTGAAAATATGCCCCAAATCAGTGAGATAGCTTCAACATACTTGCCTCTAAGGAGTCCTCTGGTTGCACTTCCTTCAACACAGACCTTTTGCTCTTTGGCAGTCCACGGATATTTACCACTCTTCAGCAGCAGCAGCACAATTCAAAGGCATTGATTCCTCTTCTACTTTATTCATTATCCAATTTTCAGATGCACTGGAAGCATGTGCTATATATATCTACATATTTCTGTATCTATCTAACTAGGCTAACTATTTCCAAAGGGGGAATAAGCGAGTCTATTTATGTTCAGGCCCCTATAACATGCCTTTCTTTTCATCAGCAACAAAAGCAGGAAATGATGAGAATACCTATTTTTTAAAGTTATATTTTATTTTTGTAACGATACAGAGCATAGGTGAATGATAGTTTTTAAGAAAGGATGGGATGGAGCAGATGAAGTGGAAATCATTACCTTAAGATACATAGACAGCCAGTAAAGGAGACTTCTGCTGGGTGGAGAAAAGCCGGAGACACAGCTTTAATTCTGAAATACATGAATATGAACACGGAAGAAATGTGGTTAGCCTCTAGGACCACTGTCCCACTAAGTCTTATCCCAAAACTATAATGGTGCTTCTACTGCATGTTGTCATCCTAAAGTATGAAACAGAATTTGCGAAAACCAGTCCTTGTTCTTTTTTAGGTTCTCCAAGAATTTTCCCAGCCCTGGCTCTTTATGACAAGAAGGTGCATGTATTTACAAGCTCAGGGTGGAAGGAGGGGGTTATTGCAGCTTGGGCTGGGACAAGAAACCCAGATTTTCCAGTGCCAGGGGAGGATGAGGTGAGAAATATTTTAAAGAGGGGTCATCAGGGCAGGAAGTTGACTCCACGTGTTTGCAACAAGGTCTAGGTGATGGTGGGTTTATCTACTCCAAGAGCTGGTTTGGCAACTTAGGCACTGGTATTCAGGGGAGGGAAGGTGTCCGGTTAGAGTTCCCCAGCACTTCCTCTCCTGTTCTCCTCCCTGCTTGCTATGCCAGAGAAACTGCATAACAGACCTCACACAGTTTTTCTGTCTGCTGGCCCGAGTGTCCCCATAGTGATTGTAGAAGGGAGAGGCAGCTGACTGCCTTCTCCAGCGGCTTCAGAACGTGGGTGGGCGCAGTGAGGTGGAGCAACACCTACCCAGCGTGGCAGGGGTTAAGCGGGAGCTGGGTGAATGTGGCACTGCCTTACAGAGTGGAACAAAGTCTGGTGCGGACGCTTCTGCACCAGGACTGGTGGTCTATGGTGATGCTGCTGCCATGACAATCCTGGGAGTGGATGCTAGCGCTAGGCGGAGACGCTCCTTGGACAGAGGCTGCTGTGCTGTGCCTGGCGGCCGCTGCTAAGCACGCGGGTCCTGAGCACCCCGGCATTGAAGCGGAGGCGCTGGACGGTAGCCTGCCCGCTGCGTGGGCGGCCCCCACCCCGTCGCTGGGGAGCAGATTGAGATCCTGCGCCCCTGCTGAAGCTGAGACCCTGGAGCTTCAGGAGTAGGCTGGTGACGTGGCCCGTGCTGTGGAACTTTTTGCCTTCTCATGGTGACAGATTGGAGATGTGGGTCTGGCTCACAATGACATCCATACACGTGTGCGCTCTAATCAAACATGTTATCTCCTGGGAGCAGCCGCTTTTCATGACATTTCCGTTATGTCAGAGACACGTGCCTTGACTCTTGGGGTTACAAAGTTTTGACACCAGACCTCTGCAGAGCCTACACAACTGAAAGTAGCGCCTGGAGGAGACAGGGAGAAAGAGAGCACTCTGTGACCTTCATTCCCGCACCTTCCTTCTTCCTCTCCCTTCTGGTGCCTCCTTCCTCCCCAGGAGAACTTCCAGAAAGCTCTTTCTGAAAGCAGGAGGGGCACTGACTCGACCAGGCTGGACAGCTGAGGCTGGGTTTTGAAGAAGCAGTATTAGATCTGGAGAACTCAGAGTCGTTCTTTCTCCTTCCCTGCACTTCTGGCTCACTCTACACCACTTCCCAGGCCTGCTGTTGTGGGGTGGGGCGAGGACCTAGCTGCCCAGAGTCCTGGGAAGTCCTGTTGGCTGAGGATGGGAGATTGTGGACACCTGTTCCTGCCCTGGAAAAGCCTTGTGGCCGTGTCTCTCAGGCTGCTATTCCTTGTACCCACAGGAGTGCCGGTGCGCAGCGGAGATGCCACCTTCCCCAAAGCTATGGACAACGTGACGGTCCGGCAAGGGGAGAGCGCCACCCTCAGGTAGGGAGCTGCACTTCAGCGGGGGTCTGCGCCTGGGGGAGACATCACGTGGGTAGGAATAAGCCAGAGAGATCCTGAAGCTTGTGTGAGGCCTTGGAGGAGGGAGATTGCTCAGGCTCCCTTGGCGCTTGCTGTGTGCTTTGTGAGGGAATGCAGAGTCCATTCCCCTGGGTGAACTAAGATGCCACCTGGATATTTTGGGTCTGAGGTCTTATAGGTGAACCCTGAGATCCAAATATGGGCTTTCTTACCTCTATTCCTAGACTCTCTTTTTTCTTGGCACAAAAATGTGACTTCAAAAGTAATTTGTGTAAGCCTTCAATAAATTATTTTTTTAAATAAATAAAGAGCTTAAATACAAAAGTAAGGAGTCCGAATACTGGACAATAAACTTAGCATTGATTGATACCTTCTTGACTTTCCAGGCTAGCCACTTGGATGCAAATGCTAAGTTACCGTGATGGGCAGGCTCCCTGCTATCAGAGGTAACTGCAATCTCAGCCTCTAGAATTACCAGCACCAGGCTGTGGCCTTTTATGAGCCCGCTCAAGAAGCAGCAATTTATGTCAACGGTGCTGGACTCCTAGAGCCCCGATTATAAATTATGAAGGCAGTTTTATCTTTGCAGACTTGGGACAAGGAAAAGAATTAATGTAGGTGTTTTTGCACCAGCATCACTCTGTGTGAGAACCACAATAGAAGCTGTTTAGCTATTTTTCTTTCACCTTAATGAGTTACAGAGAAGCACATACGTGTTCCAAAGATGGGGATTCTTGGAACATGAACCTTTGGGGACTGAATGATAGTAACACAGACTTTAATAAAAATGTGGTTGCTGCTTTCACCAGCTCAGCAGATATATTATATCCCTTTAATGAAGCTGCTCTGGTCCTCTGAGACAAATTCAGGGACATCCAGGCTTAACTGCATCTCACAGTGTGCAGAGGGTGAATGTGCTTGCCCTGTCTATGACTTTAATGACTAAGATGAGAATAAAACATTGTGCTTCAGAATCTGCAACCTTAAAGTTTGATTTTTGTCAGAGGAGAGAATAAGGTTGAGTTTCCGTCTTGCTCATCCTTTGGCTCCCTGTTAAGAAGCCTCCTTGCATCTAGATAAACCTTTGCCCTGGGACAGAAAGGTTTGCAACTGCTCTTCTCTAAGCCTGGTTGTTAAAATTGGTTGGATTCTTAACACTTTTGGTGGTTTCCGGATGAAGCTTCTTTTGAAATAGAGAATGGGTCCGAGAACTTGGAATTTTGGTACTTGGAAATCCGAGGAGATGAGAGAAAACATAGATAGATGTCCCTCTCGTGGAAAAGCATCCTCCTCAATGGTAGCCTTCTAACTGCCCCAACCTGGTTGTGATATTCCTTCTTCATGTCCCTCAAAAATACTAATGGGTGTCAAGAGATAATGATATAGAAGAGTGGTAAGAAGCTATGCTGTAATCTCGAATTCAGGTGGTTCAAATCTACCAGCTGCATCCCCAGAGAAGGTTGGGCAGTCTCTGCCTCTGAAAACCTGCTGGAGGGTCAGCTATGGGTTGCTTTCCACACGATGGTACATAATCACCACCTGGGATAAAGAGCCCAGAGAACTTTCTCAAATCTTCTCTTCTCTTTTTTTATCCCTGTAAGTTATACCAAACTCAAAACCCAGTAATAATTTTAAAGCTTGAGTTTCTTCTGATGCAGTAAGATGTTTCCACCAGCAGAGGTCTAGCTTTGATGCACTGGTTGGATTTGTGGTGTTTTTTTGTTTTGTTTTTGTTTTTGTTTTGTTTTATTAGCTGCGGGCCTGTTTTCATGATCTTTGACTGAAATGTTTATCAGCTGTGATAATGCAAATGGGAATTAGAAAAGAGCAAAATGGAATGGTTGCTTTAATAAATAATGAATAACTTAACTGTCTTAGTATAAATGACATAATTGCATGTTTAAGTTTTTAAAAATAAGGTCTGTATCTTATGCTTTCTTAGTCTTAAAATTTCTTTTATATCCTTTTGTCTCTTTGTATCATTTATTTACCTTTCATAGTCTTCTTCTTTATTGATTCATTTTACAAAGTTTATAATTTATTGCTTCACCTTACTACCCTGATTTTTAAGATTTTAACTTCTATTTAGTTATCTATCTCTATATTTATGTTTATATGTATCTATCTATAAAATTATGTATGCTGGAGTCTTCTGCAAATTGTAATCTTTCACATTTTGTTGTCAATTTTTCTTTTATTTTTATGGCTAACAGACACCACCTTAACAAAAATCATTTTCCAGAGTTCTGAGAATGCATACTTCTAGGCTTTTAAAGTTCATAGTTACAGTCCCAGACAAATGAATTAAATTCGAATTTGTGTTGCTGCTGTTTTCAAAGAAGTCCAGTTGTTAAGTATGATTGTTCTTTCATCTCCTTAGAAAAATTCTGTGGGGGATTCAGTGAACCCCATAGGGAGGGATTAAGTATTAAAAATGCACCAAAACTTTCTGATGTTATCTATGCCTATCAGCTATGGAAAGCCTTTTAAATGGGCCTGGAATGGAATTAGCAAAATATCTAAATCTTGAGTTAAGTCCCATAGGAGGGCAAAGACTTAGCAGGAAACTCAAAGGAATGGAAAAGCCTGAATCCTCCTTCAGACTTCCAAATTTAAAATCCATGACTTAGAAGAGAATGGCTACTTGGGAATGTCAATTTTGTTTTGATCTATCTTTTCATTGAGGGACATTTTTGGAGTAAGGTGCCAAGGATAGCATTAAAGTTTTGACTGTGGACAAAATTTGTTGATGTGCGTGAACCACCTGCTCCCAAGTCTATTCCCATGGGTTTCCCATGGGTTTCAAAAACCCTCCACTGGGTTTCAGAGGCTAGCTATTTCCCCTAAAAACCCAAATAAAGATTGCTATGACTTGAAATTAACTCCAGTGCAGTGGTTATCATCAATTTTTCTTCAATATAAACTGAGAGTTATGTGTCAAGTCACTTGCAACTAATAATGACCCTATGTACAACAACTCTGAACTCTGCTCTATCTTGAGCCAATTTCATTGTCTCGGACACATCAACTCCCATTACCCCTGTCACTGAGTCAGTCCATCTAATTGAAGGCCTTCTTTCTTGCACTGTTACTCTACACTTTCAAGCATGATGTCCCTCTCCAAGGACTGGTCCTTCATGGCATCATTCCCAAAGTACATCAGACAGAGCTTCAAAACCCTTGCCTCTAAGGAGCAACTTACTTTCACCCTCTCTAGGATGAACCTGTTTGTTCTCCCAGCAGTCCATAGTATATTCAATACTGTTCTTCAGCACCACAGCTCAAAGACATTGTTTCTTCTCTAGCATCCTTAGTCATTGTCCAAATCTCTGATGTATAGCAAGTAATTGTGAAAACTATGACCTGCATCACATGCACCTTAGTCTCTAGGCTGATATCATTGCTCCTTAGTACTCTGGAGAGGTCCCTGACAGCAGATTTTTGCAATGCAGTTTGTCTTTTTATTTCTTGGATGCTAGTACCAAGAGTGTTAATTGTGGAGCCAAGCAAGCTGTTAACAATCTCAGTCTCTTCCCTGTCTATCATCATGCTGGCAATTGGCCCAGTGTTGAGAATCTTTGTTTTCTTAATGTTGAGCATCAATCTATATTGAAGGCTGAAGCCCTTGACCTTCTGCAGCAAGTACTTCAGGTCCTCCTCCTCAGGTTCAGCAAGAAAGGTTATGTCGTCTCCATAATACAGGTTGTTAATGAAACTTCTTCCAGTCCTGATGCTACACTCCTCCTCATAGAGCCCAGCCTCCCAGATGATTTGTTTCACAAATAGATTGAAAGTCAGAGTGATACTAAGCAATTCAAAACAAGACTTTGTATCAGTGTTTACATTGCTTGAATGTATGCTAAGGATAACAGACCCTTAAACAGGGACACTGAAAGCAGTGGGGCTCACTCTTTGTCACATAAAAATACTTCCATGTTTTTTAAACATTCCTATGTCCAGGTCAAGAAAGCAAACTATTTGGAGTTTGGAGTGAAGTGTCAGCACTTGTCCAGTCTTTAGAATATAAACCCAGAATTGAGAACTATTGTTCTAAAGTCCTTTCTGCACTAGAGTAGCTTAGTAAGGTTCTCCTTACCACTCCCTTCCTCTTCTCTCTTCTTCTGTATTTTCCTCTCTCCTCCTCTCCCCTCCCCATTCCTCCCCTCCCCTCCCCCATCCCCTGCCTTCTCCCCTCCCCCTCCCCTTCCCCTCCTCTTTTCTCCCTCCTCTTCTTGCCCCTCCCCTCCCAAGCTGTCATCTCTTCTCCTATTCCCTCCCCTCCTCTCCTAACTCTTTTCCTCCCCTCCCCTCCCTTCCCCTCCCCTCCTTTTCCCTCTCCTCTCCTCTCCTCTCCTCTCCTCTCCTCTTCTTTCCTGTCCCCTTTGAGTCAGAATCAACTTGTAGCTGACCTTACAAGGAGTTTCTGAGGCTATAAATCGCTCAGGAAGAGATCATCCATCTTTGTCCTCAGAGCTATTGGTGGGTTCAAACCAGTCGGGGCAGCACCACTTTTCTACACTTTTTTTTAGACAAAATACAGTACTCTAAATCTTTTTCTGTTCTCAAGTGTGCCAATCCTCCTAGCATCTCACACACACACACTTAATGGCTTTGAAATGTATTTTTCTCCTCCCAATAGGACTCTGGGTGACCAAACTTTATTCTGTCCTGAGTTCTTCCAATACTTCACACACCTGTGGACTACCTATTAGACTTCTTGCCTTGAATGGAAACATGGTAGTAGGTACTAAGAATTAAAAACAAACAGAAGATGACAACATAACACAAAAAAACCAAACAACTAACAACTTGTTAAATTCATTTTAAGTGCATTTGTTGAATTCCTCTTAATTAAATCTAGCCTCATAATTTATTATTATGTTTACATTTATAAAGTATTTTTTATCTGAATTGACATTTTAGCACAGCAGGGCAAGGGAACACAGCAATGTTCAAGGCCCTGGAGGCCACAGGGGCTTTTGGCTCCGACTTATCACTTGCCTGAGAAGACTACTGAATCAGCCAGGGTTTGAAATCTGATCTGAATCTAAGCCAAAATCGTCCCAGTCCATGAGGACAAGACAACTAGCAAGAAGGTTGTGTTACAAGAAATCTTAGCAAAAATAGATCTGGAGAAGGTGAAGTTCCAGTCTGTCTCCAGAGATTTTCTTTGCTATGAACATGAAAGGCTACATAGATTAAGGCAATTGTTGTTGTCATTGTTGTTAGATGCTTTTGAATTAAGTAAGATTCAACGTGACTGTATGCGCAACAAATCTGAGCCCTGTTCTAGCCTACCCTGTTCTGACACTTCCTGACACACTCGAGCCCATTGCAGCAGTTACCAGATCAATTGACCCCGTCAAGGGTCTTCCTTTCCTTTGCCAACCCTCCACCCTTTCCAGCATCATGTCCTTCTCCAAAAAATAGCTCCTCCTAGCAACATGACCAAAGTAGATGAGGCAAAGTCCCATCATCCTTGCCTCCAAAGAGTACTCTGGCTGCACCCTCTCCAAGACATATTTTCTTTTTGACTTTTGGACATTCATGGGATATTCCGTTCTCTTCTCCAACACCAGCTCAAAGACATCAGTTCTTCTTCTGTCATCTTTATTCATTGTACAGTTCTCAAATAAATAGCAAATTATTGGAAAGACTATGGCCTGAATCAGATGGCACCTCAGTCCTCAAACTGACATCATTACTCCTCAATAGTTTGGAGAGATCCTTAACAACATATTTTTCCAGTGCAATATCTCTCCTTATTTCCGGACTGCTAGTTCTAAGGGTGTTAATTGTGGATACAAGCAAGATGAAGCTGCTGACAGTTTCAACTTCTTCTTTGTCTATCCTGATGTTGCCTATTGGTCCAGGGGTAAGAATCTTGGTCTTCTTGAACTTGATGTGCAATCCATACCAAAGGCTGCATTCCTTGGTTTTCTGCAACATGTGCTTAAAGGTTTAAAATCAAGAGGGGAGTGTGTCAGGGTTGTATTCTTTCTCCATACCTATTTAATCTCTATACTGAGCTGAGAAAATTATTCAAGAAGCTTGACTATTTGAAGAGGAGACTCATCAATAACCTGTGTTGTGCAGGTGATTAAGGCAGTAGAGACAGATGTACCCACTGGTAGTTGAATTCATTCTGACTCCTGACAGTTCTCCATCAAGTTTCTGAGGCTGAATATATAT
>NW_006399870.1:6597071-6601321 GCF_000299155.1 Elephantulus edwardii
TTTGACTGTATATTTACAAATCATATTGGTGTTTTATTAATTTTAATAGACATTTGCAGTACACTGGTCTTCTTTTAGGCATCAATACTTATTTTGTTTTAGAACATTAATTAAAATTGATTAATGTAATTATAATTTTTAATCAAATCCATAACCTAGACCATAAATCTTAATGGAAGCAAATTGAACTTTCTTTTGCAAAGCTGATGGTAGATTTGAACTGCTGACATTTTGGTGAGCAGTCTATCATTTATCTTGGAGAGCTAACTGAGATCTGCCTAAGTCCACCTGGGTACCTGGTCTGTCCTGAGTGAAAGTGTAATTGCAGGCCTGAAAGTGCATAGCTGGCTTGATTCTGTGATTATCTCTAATGTCACTTTCCAGGACGAGTGTATTAGTTTCCTCATCCTGCACACCAAATGCCTATCTTCCAAAGATGAAGGTGAGAATTTAAAGATATATTTCCCTCACTTTCTGATTGTTCCGGAAAATTCAGCAACTCATATCCAAGCTGATTTGTGTAACTTTGGCGTTTAAATCAATTTGGCCCATGAATTCGGTTTGATCTATCTTCCTCATTTCCCTTTTCTCCAATTTCCAAAGGAAAGCTCTGTCCTTGGACTGTTGCTTGTGCTTCCTACATGGCAGGCTCTGGGGAAGTTGGTGACCAGAGCAAGCTGACAGCTTGCTACAATCACATAGGTCTGTGAACAGATACCTAAGAGAGGATGAGTGGAACAGCGTTCATGTGATCTTCCCAAAGAAGAATTTTTTTAAATCACTTATTAGCAGGAAGAAGCAGTCTTTACCATCTGAAAATGAGAAGAGAGAATTCTTATTCAACACTTCTTTAGAATTTGTAGAGGTTTACCTTGTCTGTTAAGTTAGTGACTTGGGGTTCATTTTTTAACTTATTTTTAAAACATTGAACCAGTGCTAGATTAATGCAGGTTTGTGTATTTATATTATTTTCCCTGAAGGAAGATGTTTTTGCTGCTTTTGAGTTTGGCAAAACTGTAGCTAATATTTGCATGCGATGAATGCTCGAAAACGGGACTCAATTCTGTTCATACTGGTCTATTTTCAGCTCTCTCAACTTTCTCAACAAATGACTCTATCCTTATATCCTAGGGTGCCTTCTTTAAGAAATGAAAACTGAAGTTGCGAGGTTTCTTTCCCTTAGCACTTACCTGCTTGAAACGATTTACCATCTCTCTGATACAGGTTAGAGAAGAGAAGTGTTAGAGCCCTGTGCCATTCTCACAGCAGGAGAAAACATTAATTGGCACAATGACTGCAACAATGGGCTCCTGTATAGAAGAAATTGTGAGGATGGTACAGGATAATGCAGTGTTAGATTCCTTTATATGCAGGGTCACTACAAATTGGAGACACCTCAATGGCACCTAAAAACAGAGTATATTTAACTTTACATCCTCCTTTCTTATCTTTAGATTCATATTTTAATTTTAGCAATTAAGGTTTTGAAAACTGAAAGCCATCAGTCTTCTCAGCTTGCTTCTGATTTATACACTAGAGAAAGTCAAGTGACGCATTTTTTATTCCTCTTCTGTGGACATGGTGGGTTTTTTCTTAAATTGAAGTAATGATACAGAACTTAACGTAGCTTCCCATAAAAGTGCTCCACAATAAAATGCTTAAAAATTTATTTTTAAAGTAAACACTTTCAGTGGTTCTGGAAATTTATGATATCTTAATGAACCAAGTTTCCAGTGCATAATAGGAAACAAGAATGCTGCAAGTGGTAGCTTTCTAGCTGGTCCAAGAATATAATTTAACTCATAATTATCCAACATTCTACATACTAGTAATAAAGAATAATGGAAAGCAACATTGTCACAGAAGAAGTAATTATGCAAAAGAGAAAAAAGCTGAATATCATAATTTTCTTTTTATTGTGAATGTCAGTGCTGAAGAAAAGTAAGCATAATTAGAGGAAGATTTTGGAAACATTTTGTCAAAGATAATACAGAGTATTTTTGGAGTTTGTATAGTTGTTTCAGTTGTGACAGATTTCATTTAAAATCATGCTGTCTGTGATGTTGAGTGCCACTGTATCAACTATGGTCCATGGCAACTCAGTGAAGAATAGATGTGAAACTTGTCCTGTCCTGCAGCACCCTCATGGTTCTTATATGTTTAAGCCCTTTGTTACAGATGCTGTGTAAATCATCTTGTTGATATTCTCCCTCTCTTTCTCTGGCCCTCCACCTTTCCTGGCATATCTTTTTAAAGGACTCTTATGACAACATACTCAAAGTACATTAGATGACGTTTCACCATCTTTGCCTCTAAGGAGCACCTTGTTTGCACATCCTCCAACACAGACATGTTTGTTCTTTTAGCAATCCATGGGATAGTCTGTATTCCTCTCAAGCATCAAAATTTAAGCATATCAATTCTTCTTGTGTATAGCTCCCTATTATTTGACATTTTTATACATTTATATACTTTGATGATGTTGTTATTGTTATGTGCTGTCAAGACATTTGTGACTCATAGCACCCTATGTACAACAGCTCTAAACCCTGCTCTACCTTGAGCCAATTTCATTGTCTCTGACACACCTACTCCCATTAATCCAGTCAGGTTCTTCCTTTCTTGCATTTTCTTTCCACCTTTCCAACCATGAAATTCCTTTCCAAGGACTGATCCCTCATAGCAACATGCTCAAAGTATGTGAGAAGAGCTTCAAAATCATGGCCTCCAAGGAGCAGTTTCACTTTCTTCAGGACAGACCTGTTCTCTTAGCAGTTCATGATACGTCCAGTGTTCTTTTCCAGCACCACAACCCAAAAGCATCAATTCTTATTCTGTCATCCTTACTCATTGTCCAGCTCTCTGATTGTTGCATGGTCATAAGTATTGGTGAAGAGATGAAGAGAGATATAGATAATGAAAGGCGGAAATGGAAGGACAAATGCAAGAAAGTAGGAAAGAGATTTCCTAGAAGTAGCAACTACGGACTGAAGGACAAGAAAGAAAGCAATTAAAGAGAAAAGAGTGTGTTTATGTGTATGGGTGGGGGGGAAATGTCTGAAATGAAATTGTTGTTGTATGCTGTTGACTTGGAGGCAACTCATACCTGATCAGCCAATAGGCTATCAAAATCTATAAATAGCATAAGAGGAGATTGTCCATTTTTCTCCCATAGAATATCTGGTGAATGTAAACTATGTTCCTTTTGGTTGACAGTACAATTCTTTACTACTTGAGCACCAAAGCTTTGGAGTGTACTTAATGAATAATAAAAGATAAAAGGAAATAGTGGATAAGAGTGGAGTAGAGTACCAGCTGAGGTTCTGGTATATAGTGTCCTGATCATTGACTTTTGGAGCCATGAAATTAGATGGACCCTGGTTTCCAGCACTGACCAAGGCCAAGAAAGAACAATTTAAGGTCAAGTTCTTGCTTGGTAATCTGTTCTGGATATTTCTAAACTTTAGTTAATATCTAAGATGGATTCAGAAGACGCCTTAGAATAAGGGATTTCATTGCTGATGGGATTGCATAATAATGAAAGAGTTCTTCTTTTGCTTTTCAAGGAGAAGAGTCAATTGGGAGGGAGGGGTGGGCAGGGAGAAAAGTGCAACAATGATTGGAACCATAAGTCTCTGTTAACGTTCATTAAAATTAATACAATTTTTTAAAAAAATGGATCTTGGTTGAAAGTAAAGATAATTTAGTGAATAAAAGACCTTTACTTGTGTTTTATTAAAGATGTAAAGACATCTGATCCTGTGGTTCATAATAAGTTAAGGATAACATTGGGAAGGTTGTTGATGTTGTTAATGCCAAGTCTATTACAATTCATTGTTGTTGTTGTTGTTGTTATGTGCCGTCGAGTTGTTTGGGACTCATAGCGACCCTATGGACAACAACCCTAAACTGTGCTCTATCCCGTGCCAATCTCATTGCCTCTGACAAACCCATCCTGATTACCCCAGTCACTGAATCAATCCACCTCATAGAGGGTCTCCCCTCCTGCGCGGTCCCTCTACTCTACCCAGCATGATGTCCCTCTCTAAAGACCTGTCTTTCCTTACAACATGTCCAAAGTATGTCAGGCGAAGCCCCAGAATACATGCGTCCAAGGAGAAGCCTGGTTTAAACATCTTTAGGATGAATCTGTTTGTTTTCTTGGCAGTCCATGGTGCATTCAATACTCTTCTCCAGCACCACAGTTCAAAGGTGTCAATTCTCCTTCTATCCTCCCTAGTCATTGTCCA
>NW_006399870.1:6603270-6614232 GCF_000299155.1 Elephantulus edwardii
GGTCCAAGTATAAGTTTCACATTAGAACGATCAAGTGTTCTGGGATTCCCATTCTTCTCAGAGTCATCCATAGTTTGTTATGATCTACACAGTCATATGCCTCTGCATAGTCAATGAAACACAGATAGACATTCCTCTGGTATTCCCTGCTTTCAGCCAAGATCCATCTAACCCCTCCTCTGAGTGGCCTGCCGGAACGAATGTCGTGGGGTTTATCATCATATAGTGACCCTAAAAACAACGGTTCTGTACCCTGCCCTATACTGTGCTATCCTCAAATGAGAATAAAAAAACCAAAAACCAAACAAATAAACAAACAAACAAACCAAAATAACCCAAACATCTAATTGTTCTCAGTTGAAAGTTAGGTATAGATCTCAAATAAGTTGTCCAAATAGAACAAGAAAACACTGCATGGTTTAAAAATCAGGAAATATTTTTGTTAGTGTTTTGTATCCTTTTTCCAGACCTATTCAGTTTGTCAATGTGCTGTATGATGTAACCTGGGTTTGCTGTGATGTTAAACCTTGTACCATTGTGGTATCAAATATCATAATGGTTTCCCAATGTGGACAGTGTTTGGTGGAGCTCCCAGTCGTAATACAGGTTTGGAAGCAGGATCAGGATCCAGTTCCTAAACCACATGAACCACATGCCTCTGGAAACTATGGACTTGGAGAAACAACAATAGTGATGGAAAGGCATTATTAGTTCTTTTTTTCATAGACTCACTAAGAGTCCTTCTTGTCTCGATGGTAAGCAACAGTAACAACAACAACATCCAATTTGTATCTGGAGAAAATAATTTGAGAAGCTAGACTACATGAAGAAGAAAGTGACATCAAGATTGGAAGAAAACTTATGAACAATCTGCATTATACAGATGGTGCTACCTTGCTTGTAGAAAGTGAAGAAGACCTGAAATATTCAATTTTATTTGGCTCCACAATCAGCACATATGGTAGCATATGTAAAGAAATCAAGAGTTGCTTTGGTTAAATCTGCTGTCAAGGACACCCCTAAAGTGCTAAAGCATAAGGACTGAAATAGTATTTTCAATTGCCCCATGTGCACCTGAAAGTTGGACAATTAATAAGACTGAGAAAGAATTGATTCCTTTAAGTTATTTAAAGGAATCAATTCTTTCTCAGCCTTATTGAATATTCCATTAAGTTCCAAAAGAATGAACAGGTCTGTCTTGGAAGAAGTTAAACCAGGTTGTTTCTTAGAAGCAAGCATGCTGAAACTTAGTCTCATATAATTTAGGCATACTGTCAGAAGTAACCAGTCCTTGGAAAAGGACATCATTAAGGGAATGACAAAGAGTTAGTGAAATAGAAAATCCTCAATGACATATAGACTGAGTGGCTGAAACAGTGATTTGAGAATTACAGAGATCTTAAGGATGGTGCAGAGTTGTTTTTGTTTTTTTTTTTATTTATAGTTGATTTGCTGTTACTTAACAGTAACAATTCCAGTTCCTGTATTGAAGGAGCCCTAACTTGTTTTTGTTGAAGCTTCACTCTAAGGGTGCACAATCCTGGCCTTGACCACACTTCTCTCAACTTGTGGCATCTGGACGTTCTAAGGCTTACCTCTTGTCTTCCACCTGAATTCCATTTTGGAGATTACTTTCTATGCAGGCAGCAAAGTGGACAAGTCTAGACCACGTACTACTCACTCCTATGTCCCTTTTTTCCTGTTCAGTGAAATAATAGTTCTCAGTCATTCTCCAGCACCCATTTATGTCATTACTACGTAACACTCATAAATTGTATTTGGAACATCCTTTGATGAGGAAAAGACATATATATGGTTAATTTTTATATACAAAGAAAATGGATTAATGTAGGGATCCAAGAGTTGCTATTGACATAATTGCTATTAGCTGGCCTACTGGTAAGAAACTGCATTGCAATCCCAAAGATACTAGGTCAAACCTACCGGCTGCTTTGAGGGAGAAAGGTGGGCAATCTCTGGTTTTGCAATTTATTGCCTCTAAAAATCCACTGGAGGGCCGCTCATGAGTCGCTTCTAACTTGATGGCATACAACAGCAGCATTGTGTAAAAGAAGGTTATTTGTTTTGCTATTGTTAGTTGCTTATGAAAAGAGGCCAATCCATCCCTTTCTTGTATATAACAATCAGGTCAGGATTGAGGCATGTATGTGAAACACTGGTAAACTGTAGTGAGCTCTTCTCTGCTTATTCTTGTATTTGAATGGGACATGTGTGCTTTGTGAAAAAGATGAAGCTCTGGTGGTACAGTGCATTATGCATTGGGCTGCTACCTAGAAGGTTAATGGCTCTACTCCTTGGAGGGGGGAGGAGAAAGAAACAACACAGACACACACACCCCCACACCCCAAAACCCCATGGACAGTCTTCTACCATAAATGACTCAGAGACATGGAAACCTGATGAAAGGTCACTATGAGTCAGAATTAACTTGAAGGCGATGGATGTCTATCCAGATCTAGCTCTAGCTACATCCTCGCTCATGCTCGCTCTCTAGCGATCTTTGTCTGGATCTGTATCTATGTCTCTATACCATCTGTATCTATATCATCTCTCTATCTCTGTCTCTCTATCTCTCCATCTATCTTTCTATCTGTATCTGTATGTATATCTATATCTACACCTACATGTATACCTACATCTCTATGTCTATTTCTATCTTATCTCTATCAGAAGTTCTGGTGATGACCTACTGAGTACTAAGATAGGTTGCCAACCCAAAGGCAAGCAGTTTGAATCCACCAACTACTCAGTGGGAGAAAGATGGACAGTCCTTCTGTGCGATTATAGACTCTCAAAATCTGATGGAGGGTCAACTACTATGTTTTGACTTGACAGCACATAAGAAAAACAACATACAGCAACCAACAAGATAAACTAGATTATAACATTATTTTTCACTTTTTAAAAAGATTTACACTGGTTTACATACAAAGTTCATATAACATTTTTAATGAGTTCATGGTTCTAAGGGTTTTTTGAAAGCATGTTTTCAACCCCTGACATAATATACATATTCTACAGCAAAGAAAACTAGGTATTAGTTAATTCTTTCAATAATTAATATAAAATTGTATTGCTTTACTACAATGGAAAGTCAACTTTCACCAATTTTATTTTAAACAGCTTATTCTTCAATTTTGAGGCCTATCTAATAACAAATGCTATCATAATCAAACAGATGAAAATAAAACGGAATGATCATAAAACAAGTATTAGTACAAATTAATGTATTTTCATTTTAAATGAAAGTCCACATCTAATTTATTACAAATAAGTAGTAGGCTCTTTATAGAAGTTTCGGAAGCATAGAACAGGAGCATAAGTAACAGAACAGATGTCTACAAGGTATTGAAGAAGTAGACAATTCGTATCTTAAATAACCTTACAATTAGGTGTTCTCAAGACCCTGCAGAAACTTTATTTCTGGCTAACACATTCTCAAGTACTGGAACGTTGTTTAGTGTCCTGTAAGTTTCTGTCTGTCTTTCTGCTCTGGTTGCTTAGCATCTGTGTGTCCTTGCTTTGAATATCTGATGCCTGCTTCTGTTTTGTTGATGTCTATGTTAGGCTGAGTTCTCTACAGAAGCAAATAGAGGGGGGAATAAAATACACACACACACACACACACACACACACACATTGGTCTCAAGGAAATTGATCACAGAGTTATTTTGTTTTGTGCTGGTGCTGTTGAGTAGGAATTGACTTATAACTGACCCTTCACGACGTTTTCAGAGGCATGATTGTAAAGGTAAGCAAATTCCAAGCCTGATTGTCCCATGTCAGACTAGAGGATTGATTCTCTTGTTTAACATAGATACAGAAACTGATATATCCACTATTGGAAGGCAATATGGCAGGTCAACATGGTTCAAGTCCAAGGAGCTGCAGGTTAGATGCAGCATATAGAGTAAACAACAAAAAAGAGTTATACTTAAGTGTATCTGCTGTTGTTGGTTCCCGTCAACTCAAAGATGTCTCACAGCGACCCTATGAACAAATGACCTGAAGCCTATTGTTGTTTCCTGAAGTTCATGGTTTCCAGAGGCAGGCATGTTATTTAGGAAGTGGATGCCACTCCAGCTTCCAAACCTGTCTTAAACTCTATCTATCTATCTATCTATCTATCTATCTATCTATCTATCTATCTATCTATCCATCTATCTATCTATCTATCATCTATCAGCTATCTATCATCTATCATCTATCTTCTCTATCTCTATCCATATCATCTCTCTCTCTCTCTCTTTCCTGAGCACTTCTCATAATGCTCCCTCTCCTGTGTACATGGATTTATTTGCAGCACACAGAGCCAGGTATAGAGAACTATCTTCGCCAAGCACAAGGACACTTGTGTGCTCTCGTTCACAATCCACGCCTGCCCAACTTTCCTGTCCATCGATATGTCCACTCATGGACTGTTACTACTGCTATTGCAGGGCTCTGTCTGTGTAATGGAATGTATTGCCTTTACCTTCTGTAGACCTCCCAGTGACTTTTTGCCTAGCTAATGTTACATTAATCTCTCCTTTATTCTATTGTCTTTCCCTTCACTCAAATTAATGTATGTCTACTCTCTGGTTAGTGATTTACTCTTTCTTGCTCTCCCATCCATGGCAACCATCAAATACCATCAAATAATCCTTCCCCTTGTGTGTAAAGCATTTCTTCACTTTACAGAATAGTGGTCTTACACAGAAGTTGTCATTTTTATGATTGATTTCTTTGATTCAGCATCATGTCCTCCAGGTTTGTCCATATTATAAGGTGTCTCTCATATTCTTCTTTGTTCTGTAAAGATAATATAGTATTTCAAAGTGCTCTCTGTAGCTTGCTTGTCTTTGTTATTTTTTAATTGATTTTCATGGGTACCAAGAAACTGTACTGCAATCCTGAAGGTATGTGGTGAAGACCACCATCTGCTTTGTGGTAGAAGGATGGATAATTTCCCCTTATGCGATGTCCATGAAAATTTTATATTTACATTAATTTATATTAATATTTATATTTATTCATATTCATATATACATATATATACATGTACACAAACACATATATGTAGAGAGAGTGACTAAGGATGACAGAAGAAGAATTGATGCCTTTGAGTTATATTAAGCCCAGGAGGGACCAGTCCTTGGAGAAGGACATCATGCTTGGAAAGGTGAAGGGACAACACAGGAGAGAAAGATCCTGGATGAGATGGATAGATACAGTAACAGGAATAATGAAGGTAGGTGTGTCAGACTCACTGAGACTGACTCAGGATAAGGCAGGGTTCAGAGCTGTTGTACATAGGTTGCTCTGTATCAAAGGCAACTTGATGGCAAAAAACCCAACAAGATGTATATATAGATATCTAGATATATCTGGATATATATCTCTATATTTGTCTAATCTCTATCTTTCTCTATCTCTATATTTATATATGTTATTGTTGTTGTTGTGTGCCTTCGAGTCACCTGGGACTCATAATGATCATATGTATAACAACTCTAAACTCTGCTATATCCTGTGTCAATCTCACTGTCATTACCACAGTCACTGAATCAATCCACCTCATAGAGGACCTTCCTCTTCTGTGTTGTCCCTCCACCCTTCCAAGTATGACGTCTTTCTTCAAGGACTCATCCTTCCTTTCAACATGTCCAAAATATGTCAGACGAAGCTTCAGAATTTTTACCTCCAAAGAGCAGCCTGGTTTCACCTTCTTCAGGATGCACTGTTTGTTGTCTTAGCAGCCATGGTATCTCCAATACTCTTCTCCAACACCACAGCTCAAAGGCATCGATTCTTATTCTATCTTCCCTGGTCATTGTCTAATTCTCTGATGCATAACAAGTGATTGCAAAGACAATGGCCTCTCAGATGCACCTTAGTCTCCAGAGTGACACCGTTGCTCTTCAGTACTTTGGAGAGGTCCCTAACAGAGACTTTCCCATCGCAATATGTCTTTTAATTACTTGGCTGCTGTTGCCAAGAGTGTTGACTGTGGAGCCAAGCAAACTAAAGCTGTTAACAATATAAACTGCTTCACCATCCATCCTGGTGCTTCCACCTAGCCCAGTGGTAAGAACCTTGTCTTCTTGATACTGAACCTCAATCCATATTGAAGGCTGCTGTTCTTAACCTTCTGCTGTAAGTGCTTCAAGTCTTCCTCAGTTTCAGCATGCAGGGTTATGTCATCTGCATAATGCAGATTGTTGATGAATCTTTCAAAAATCCTGATGCCATACTTCTTCTCATACAGCCCATCCTCCCTGATAATCTGTTCTGTTGAAAGGTTTGGTGATAGGACACATCGCTGGCTTATACCCTTCCCAATTTTGAGCCATGCAGTCTTTCCTTCCTCTGTTCTGACGACTGCCTCTTTGTCCAAA
Source organism: Elephantulus edwardii (assembly GCF_000299155.1). Taxonomy (NCBI): domain Eukaryota; kingdom Metazoa; phylum Chordata; class Mammalia; order Macroscelidea; family Macroscelididae; genus Elephantulus; species Elephantulus edwardii. The sequence continues at coordinate 6,609,669 of NW_006399870.1, forward strand.
TATAAGATTGGCATTAGCACAACTAAGTGTTCTGGGATTCCCATTCTTCTCAGAGTCCTCCACAGTTTGTTCTGATCCATACTGTCAAATGTTTTTGCATAATAAATGAAACACAGAGAGACATCTCTTTTGTACTCCCTGCTTTTGGCCAACATCCATCTAACATTAGTTACAGTGTCCCTAGTACAACAACCCCTTGAAAAGCCAGCCTGCACTTATGGCAGTTCTCTGTTGATGTGCTGTTCCAGTCGTTTTTGGATAATTTTCAGTATAATCTTGCTGGCATGTAATATCAAAGATATTGTTCTATAATTTCCACACTCTGTAGGGTCAGCTTTCTTTGGGATGGGAACAAATATAGACCTCTTCCAGTAAGTTGGCCAAGTGGTTGTCCTCTAGATTTCTTGACACAATTTGGTGAGCACATCTAGGACAGAGTCTCTTAGTTGAAATCAATCAATTGATATACCATCAATTCCTGGGGCCTTATTTTTTTGCCAATTCCTTCAAAGCAGCTTAAATTTCTTCCTTCATCACCATGTGCTCTTACTCATATGTTATTTCATGAAATTCTTCTGTGTCTGCCAATTCCTTTCAGTGCAATGAATCTGTATACTCTTTCCATTTTCTTTTCCTATTTCCTGGATCATTTAATATTCTGCCCAAAGCATCCTTAAGTATAGCAACTCGAGGTTTGAATTTGTTCTTCAGTTATGGCCCTTTTGATTTTCTGACACCAGCTCCTTGCACATTTCATTGTAATACTTTACTTTGTCATCCCGCACTGCCTTTTGAAATCTTCTGTTTTGCTCTTTAATATCTTGAATTCTTCCCTGTGCTTTGGCTTTTCGGTGCTCTAGTGCAATATTCATAGTTTCTTCTGACATCCATTTTGGTCTTTTCTTCCTCCTCTGTCTTTGTAATGACCTTTTGCACTCTTCCTGCATGATACTCTTGATATCCTCCCACAACTCATCTTGTCTTCGCTTGCTAGTGTTCAAGGCCTTAAACCTGTTCTAAGATGGTTCTGACATTCAGGTGAGATAGACCTAAGATCATATTTGTTTCCCGTGGATTTTAATTCATTTTCATCAGCTTCAGTTTGAACTTGCCTATGAGTAGTTGGTGGTCTGTTCCACAATCAGCACCTGGCCTAGTTTTTTACAGATGATATTTAGCTTCTCCAGCAGTCCTTTCCACAGATGTCATCAGTCTGATTCCTATGCATACCATCAGGTGAAATCCATGTGTGTATCTTGCATTTATGTTTCTTATAAAATGTATTTGCAATTAATAAGTAATTGTGCCAAATTCAATCATTCTTGCTCCAACTTCATTTCTGTCACTGAGTCCATATTTTCCATCTACTGATCCTTCTTCTCTGTTCCCAACTGTTGCATTCCAGTCACCCATTATTATTAATGCATCTTGGTTGCATGTTCACTTGATCTCTGACTGTAAAAGTTGGTAGAAATCTCCTATTTCCTCTTCTTTGGCTCTGGTTGTTGGTGTATATATCTGAATGATAGTGATATTCATCAGATTTCCTTGTATGTATATGAATATTATCTTGTCACTCACAGTATTGTATTTCAAGACATATTTAGAAATTACTTTTTAACTATGGAACCCTATTTTTCCTCACCTTTTCATATCTGGAGTAATAGATCATATGATCGTCCAGCTCAAAATGCCCTATGCCAGTCCATCTCATCTCCGCAATACCTAACAGGTCAATATTCATGTGTTCTATTTCTTCCTTAAAAATATCTGATTTTCCTACATTCATGGTTCTCACATTCCACATTCTAATCACCAGTGTCTGTTTACTACTAATACTCTTCCTTTGTATTTCCATACTTCAAAATTCCACTTCAGTTGCCTGTTAGTCTATATGTGTTCTATTGTACATAGACTTTTCAGAGGCCTGTGTTTTGGAAGTGGATGGCCAATCCTTCTTCCTAATCTGTCTTAATCTGAATGCTTATATTTAGAGAAGTATCTGAGAGACAAGCATTTTATGGGAAAAAAAAGCGAATTAAAGTTATTTCCCAATTGTTAACAGTTACTTTCAGTGTATATGGTGCAGGAAAGGAAGACATTCAGCTAGGTGAATCGAAACAGTGACTTCCACAATGACGGGCTTTAATGTGTCAGGAAGTGTGAGGATGGCACAGGATAGGACAGGGTTCAGGATTCTTGGAGTCACTATGGATTGTACTCAACTTGATGGCACCTAACATCATATGAAAGAATATATATTGTTGTTGTTAAGTGAGTGTCGTTGAGTCGCAGGTGACTCATAATGACCCTATGAAGGAGAGTCCTCAATGCTTGGGTGTCTGTCATCCTCTCTCCAGGTTCATAGGGTTTCCAGAGGCAAACTATTATGGAAGTGGATGCCACTCCTCCTTCCAAGCTTGTTTTAATCGGGGAGCTCCACCCCACTCTCTGTCCTCATTTTTTAACCAGTCATTATCACATTTGACACATCAGTGTCACAATGTTCAGCCTCACAGCAACCACAAGTTACCACTGTATGGCAACTTGTACACCAGGGCTATATGATGAACTAGAAGAATGTCTTCGACTTGGTATATGTCTCTATCAGTCGTCTATGACTTGAAAGTGCCTAACAACAGCATAGAGAGAGGTCTCTTGGCCTAGGGAATAGAAAGATTATTAACAAAATGAGTGGAACACTATATTGACAGAGAATTGTCAGAAGTTCATACTATTTTTAAGACATATTAGAACAGGGATATCTTTGCAGATGTAAAATATACCACAGCTAAAAGCAGAGAATACCAGGAAAATGCCTATTTGTGTTTTATTGATTACTCAAAGGCATCCTACTATTCGAAGTATAATAAATTAAGTAGAACATTGAGAAGAATGATTTTTTTTATTTTGATTATGATTTTAATGAAAGTTTATGGAAAGGTTAGATTTTTCATTCATTGAAGAATAAATATTTTGAAACACTTAATCATGTTCATTTGGAGCCTTTGAAGGAGTTGTTCAAACATGATGAGAAACTATGGCTTTGAAATCTGGAAAGGTGTGCATCATGATTATATATTTTCACCATATCTGTTCTATATATGTATTGAACACATATAGTTGTAGCTAGACTGTATGATGAAAAATGTGACATCAGGCTTGGAGGAAGAATCTTCAACAACCTACCTTATGCAGATGACACAAACTTGCTTATTAAAAACACAAAGATGATTTGAAACATTTACTGAAAAAGATTAAAGGCTTGATATAGACCATACTTTTATATCATTAGAACAGAAATTCCCACACCCTTTAAACCATTAACTACCATCATGAGACATTGAAAAAAGATTGACATTTTCTGTGGTTTAATTTTACTTGGATCCACAATCAATACCCAGGAAGAAAAAAAAATCAAAAGTTGTATTTCATTGGGCAAATCAGTTATCAAGGATCTTTTTTAAAGTATTGAAGACAAAGGATTTCAGTTTAAAGATTAAGATGTGCCTTATCCAAGTCATAGTATTTTCAATTGCTGAATATGTTTGTGAAAGTTAAACAATGAATTTTAGTTTTAAGACCACAGAAGAAATGATATCTTTGAATTGTGGTACTAGAGAAGAGCACTGTCAAAATAATAAACAAATCTATCTTAGAAGAAGTGCAGCCAAGGTGTCTTAGACGCAAGGAAGGGAAGAATTCATCTCACGCACTTTTGTCATACTGCCAGAATGAATGTATCCATGAAAGAAGGCATCATGCTTAGAAAAGTGAAGAGTCAGAGAATAGAGAGACCCTCAATTAGGTGGTTTGATCCAATAATTGGATAATGGACATGTTGTTGTTGTTATATGTCGGCGAGTCTAGACATAGTAAAAATGGTGAGGATGATGCATGTTCAGGCAAAGTTTCATTGTGATGCATATAAAGTTAATGTGAGTTAGAGTTGACTTGATGAAATCTACCAATGACAACAGAAGTGTAGCTCTAAGGAGTCTTGATCATGTAGTAATATCAGGCTGCTAGCCAAAAGATTGGCTGTTTGAATTCACCACGTGCTTTGCTGGATAATGATTTTTACTATGTTGTGGTCATTGTTATGTGCCGTCGAGAAGCTTTTAGCGACTCTATGTACAGCAGCCCTAGACTCTGCTCTGTCCTGTGCCAATCACACTGTCTCTGACACACCCAATTATCATAGTAACTGAATCAATCCACCTTATAGAGGGTCTTTCCCTCCTGCGCCATCCCTCCACCCTCAGAAGCATGATATCCCTCTTTAAGGACCTCCTTACAACATGTCCAAAGTAGCCAGACAAAGCCTCAAGAATCCTTGCCTCCAAGGAGCCGCCCAGTTTAACCCTTTCCAGGTTGAACCTGTTTGTCCTAGCAGTCCATACTACATTGAATACTCTTCTACAGCACCACAGCTCAGAGGCATCAACTGTCCTTCTATCCTCCCTAGTCATTGTCCAACTCTCTGGCGCATAACAAGTGATTGCAAAGACTATGACCTGTATCAGATGCACCTTAGTCTCCAGAAAGACACCATTGCTCTTCA
>NW_006399870.1:6614412-6624321 GCF_000299155.1 Elephantulus edwardii
CTGCCAATTGGCCCAGTGGTGAGAATCTTTGTCTTCTTGACATTGAGCCTCAATCCATATTGGAGGCTGCAGTCCTTGACCCTCCGCAGCAAGTGCTTCAGGTCCTCCGCAGTTTCAGCAAGCAGGGTTGTGTCATCTACATAACGCAGATTGTTGATAGATCTTCCACCAATCCTGATACAACATTTCTCTTCATAGAGCCCAGCCTCCTGGATAATCTGTTCTGCATACAGATTGAAAAGGTATGGAGACAGGACACATCCTTGGTGTGTGCCCTTCCCAATTTTGAACCATGCCGTATTCCCTTGCTCTGTTCTGACAACTTCCTCTTGGTCCAAGTATAGGTTTCACATTAGCACGATCAAGTGTTCTGGTATTCCCATTCTTCTCAGAGTCAGCCACAGTTTGTTATGATCTACACAAACACCTTTGCATAGTCAATGAAACACAGATAGACATTCCTCTGGTATTCCTTGCTTTCAGACAAGATCCATAACATCAGCTACAATGTCCCTCATACCACAACTCCTTCTAAATCCAGCCTGGACTTCTGGCAGTTCTCTGCTCATATGCTATTCCAGTAGTCCTTTTATAATCTTCAGCAGAATCTTGCTTGCATGTGAAATCAATGATATTGTTCTATAGTTTCCACACTCTGTTGGGTCACCCTTCTTTGGGATGGGCACAAATATCAATCTCTTCCAGTCAGTTGACCAAGTGGTTGTTCTCCAGACTTCATGGCACAACTTGGTGTGCACGTCCAGGGCAGCATCTGCTAGCTGAAATATGTTAATTGGTATACCATCTATTCCTGGAGCCGTTTGCTTCAAAGAAGCCTGAACTTCTTCTTTCATCACCATAGGCTCTTGCTCATATGTTGTTTCATGAAATTCTTCTGTGTCTGCCAAATCCTTTTGATACGGTGACTCAATATAGTCTTTCCATCTTCTTTTAATATTTCCTGGACCATTTACTATTCTCCCTAAAGCCTCCTTGATTGTAGCAACTTGAGGTTTGAATTTGTTCTTCAGTTCCTTGAGCTTAAGATATGCTGAGCAAGTTTGGCCCTTTTGATTTTCTGACTCCAGCTCCTTGCACATTTCATTGTAATATTTTACTTTGTCATCCCACACTGCCTTTTCAAATCTTTTATTCAGCTCTTTACTATCTGGAATTCTTCCTTCTGTGTTGGCTTCTCTGCACTTCAGTGCAATAGTCAGAGTTTCTTCTGATATCCATTTTGGTCTTGTCTTCCTCCTCTGTCTTTGTAATGATCTTTTGCATTCTTCCTGGATGATACCCTTGATATCCTCCCACAACTCATCTGGTCTTCGCTCATTAGTGTTCAAGGCCTCAAACTTGTTCCTGGGATGGTTCTGAAATTCAGATGGGATGAACTCAAAGTCATATTTTGGCTCCTGTGGATTCAGTTTAATTTTCCTCAGCTTCAGCTTGAACTTGCATATGAGTAGTTGGTGGTCTGTTCCACAATCAGCTCCTGGCCTAGTTTTCACAGCTGATATTGAGCTTCTCCAGCGGTTCTTTCCACAGATGTAATCGATCTGATTCCTATGCACACCATCCGGTGAAATCCATGTATATAACTTGCATTTATGTCTCTTAAAAAAACGTATTTGCAATGAATAAATAATTGATTTTTTAAAATTCTGTCATTCTATCTCCAGCTCCATTTCTGTCACTGAGTCCAGGTTTTCCAACTACTGAATCTTCTTCTCTGTTCCCAATTCTTGCATTCGTCACCCATTATTATCAATGCATCATGATTGCATGTTCGATTGATTTATGACTGTAAAAGTTGGTAGAAATCTTCTATTTCCTCTTCTTTGTCTCTGGTTGTTGGTGCATATATCTGAATGATAGTGATATTCACTGGACTTCCTTATATGTTTATGGATATTATTCTGTCACTCACAATATTGTACTTCAAGACGGATCTAGAAATGACTTTTTTAATTATGAAAGCAACCCCATTTTTTCTCACCTTTTCATCTCCGGAGTAGTATATGATCATCTGAATAAAAATGCCCCATGCCAGTCCATCTCATCTCACTAAGGTCTAGTATGTCAATATTTATGCATTCCATTTCTTCCTTACCAATATCTAGCTTTCCTACATCCATGGTTCTTATATTCCATGTTCCAATCACTAGTGTCTGTTTACATCACTGCTCCTCTTCCTTTGTATTTCTATACTTGAAAGCTCCATCTCAGTTGCCTTTTCAGTTATTCTATGTGTGTTCTGTTGTACATACGGTTTTCAGAGGCCTGCCATTTCAGAAGTGGATGGCCAATCCTTCTTCCTTGTCTGTCTTAATCTCAATGTTTAGATTTAGAGAAATATCTGACAGACAAGCATTTTACAGAAAAAGTGAAAGATATAACCCTTATTATGGAATTAACCATTAGTTTCAGTGTTATCCCTGCCCTTGGCACAAGTGTCTTTACCCACTTAATTCCCTGCTTCACCATCCACCAGGATACCCATCTACTTCTACATACTCCCTTCAATATCTATCGCCCATTGTCCTGCCCTTGATCTGATAGCTTATTTCTGAGGCTCCCTTGGCTTCTGTGATTCCAAACACATCAGCTGCTGACAGTTTCTTATGCTGTGACCCGTGTCTCCTGAGCAAAGGTGATGTGTCCTGTAGAACTGGTGTGTAGATAGGTTTTTTCCTTGGACCTGTGGCCCTCGGGCTGCAACGATTCCTGTGCAGCCTTGGTGCCTTCATGTTTACCTGTGGGGTAGGCAGGGAGTTTCAAGGCCCTTTGTGCTGTCCCACTTGTCCGCCTGTGAAGATTTCTTTCTCCCCCCTCTACATGCCCTTCGAAAGATACCTGTGCAGCCTTGATGTCTTCACATTTGCCTGTGGGGTAGGTGGGGGGTTTCAAGGCCCTTTGTGCTGTCCCATTTGTCGGCCTGTCATCATGACTAATAATGCAGTTGCTGTTGGTTGGTATTGTTTTTATACCTCAAAGCAGCCCTTTTAACAGCTGACCTGAACCTTGCCCTATTCTGGGCCAACATTATAATTCCTGGTGCAATAGAGACCATTGCTGAAGTCACTGTGTCAGTCCATTCTTTGAAAAGCTTCCTCTCCTTCACTGATCCTCTATCTTTCCAAGCACGATGGTCCTTTCCAAGGAATAGCCTTGTGTATCTACATGTCCAAAATATGAAAGACAAAGCTTAACCATCTTTGCCGTACTCTGGTTGCATCTTCTTAAAAATGTATTTGTTCTTTTGGGAGTTCATGGGATATTCAGTACTCTACTCCAGCATTATGACTCAAAGACATCAAGTCTTCTTTTACCATCTTTATTCACTGTCCAACTCTCTGATGCATAGTTGTTCTTGTTATGTGCCATCGAGTCGCTTGCAACTCATAGCGACCCTATGTACAACAGCCCTAAACTCTGCTCTGTCCTGTGCCAATTGCACCATCTCTGATATACCCATCCCGATTACCCCAGTCACTGAATCAATTCACCTCATAGAGGGCCTTTCCCTCCTGCACTGTCCCTCAACCCTACCAACCATGATGTCCCTCTCCAAGGACAGGTCCCTTTTTAAAATGTGTCCAAAGTATGTTAGACGGAGTCTCAGAATCCTTGCCTCCAAGGAGCTGCCTGGTTTAACCCTTTCCAGGATGAATCTGTTTGTTTTCCTAGCAGTCCATGGTACCCTCAATGGTACTCTTCTCCAGCACCACACAGCTTGAAAGCATCAATTCTCCTTCTATCCTTCTTAGTCATTGTCCAACTCTCTGATGCATAACAAGTGATAGTAAAGACCATGGCCTGTATCAGACGCACCTTAGTCTCCAGAGAGACACCATTACTCTTCAGTACTTTGGAGAGGTCCTTAACAGCAGACTTTCCCATGGCAATGCGTCTTTTAATTTCCTGGCTACTGGTGCCAAGAATGTTGACTCTGGAGCCAAGCAATCTAAAGCTGTGGACAATCTAAATCTCTTCACCATCCATCCTGATGCTGCCAATTGGTCCAGTGGTGAGAATCTTTGTTTTCTTGACATTGAACCTCAATCCATATTGGAGGCTGCAGTCCTTGACCCTCTGCAACAAGCGCTTCAGGTCCTCCTCAGTTTCGGCAAGCAGGGTTGTGTCATCTGCATATCGCAGATTGTTGATAGTAGATGATTGAAAAGATCATGTCCTGAATCAAGCACATCTTTGACTTCAAATTAACATGATTGTTACTTAGTACATTTTAAGCTCAGTCCCATTTATTTCTATGTTTTCAAAGCCTGGCTACACACTACAATAGCTATGGAAAATATTTAAAGTACAGATTCCTGTGTCTAGCCCCAGGTATTCTGAACTAGGAATTCTGAAATATACATCTAGAAATCTAATTTGTATCCAGAAAAATTAGTCTGATGCTCCATTATTTGGAAATATTGACCTATTTTTTTTTACTATTTTTTTTCATTCCAGAGTGTGGATGAAGAATAAATTGATACTATTACTATTCTCACATACTCATAGCTTCCACACTATTGACTATAAATGATCTACAACTATGTTATCATTGTTGTTGTTGATACTGTCAAGTCTATCATCATGTAGAAAAACTGGTAGATTTGAACCAAGTACCTTCAGGATTGCAACACATCTTCTTACCACTATGCCACCAGAGCTCCTATATGGCTATCTTATTCACAAGACTTGTATTTTTGAAGACATCAAAATATTTCACTCATCTTTGTTATTTCTGCCTTAAGATTTCTGATAAAAACATACAAAAATTAACTTATACATGTTGTTGTTATGTGCTATCAAATCACCTGTGACTCATAGCAATCCTATACACTATAGTTCTGAACCACACCCTATCTTGAGCTAGTCTGTCTCCAACACACCTATCTTCATTGCCCCCGTTACTCTGTCAATCCTTCTCATGCAGGGTCTTCTTCTCCTGTGCTGTCCCTCCACCCTTACAAGCATAATGACTTTTTGCAAGTACTGGTCACCCCTGGTCATGTGCCCTAAGTGTGTAAGATGGAGCTTCAAAATTCTTGCCTCCAAGGAATAACTTGGTTTCATCCTTTCCAGAGAAGATCTGTTTGTTCTCTTACTGGTCCATGGTGTGTTCAATACTATTCTCGAGAACCACACTCAAAGGCATCAATTTTTCTTCTTGTTATCCTTAGTCTCTATCCAGCTCTCTGATGCATTTTTGAGAGGTCCCTGACAGCAGACTTCCCCAATGCAATTTGTCATTTAATTTCTTGACTGTTGATGCCAAGAGTGTTGACTACAGAGTCAAGTAAGCTGAAATTGTTAATAACCTCAATCTCTTCACCATCTATCATGGTACTTCCAATTGGCTCAGAGTAAGGATTTTTGTTTTCTTTATGTTAAGTTTCAATCTATATTGAAGACTACAGTCTTTGACCTTCTGCAGCAAATGCTTCAGGTCCTCCTCAGTTTCAGCCAGGTATGTTGTGTCATCTGCGTACCACAGGCTCTTGATAAGTATTCCTCTGATCCTGATGCCACATATAAAGTCCAGCTTTCTGAATGATCTATGCTATATATAGATTGAAAAGGCTACATTTTGTTTAGAAATTAGACATCCACATGGATTTCAAGGGGGATGGATTGCAGCTTTTGAAAGATGGGATATAAAAGCTAGGTGCCCTTAAGAAATTGTGCTTTCTAGGAGCCACATGTCTCTTATTTCCCCACTTATCAATTTTATTTGTCTATCATATGTCTCGTCTCCACTTCCATGGTACAAGAAATAACCATCCTGCAAGTTCTGATCTGAGCCCATGATAATCAGTAAATTGTTAGCATTTCTCTGTTTCAATTCCAAATTTTCACGAAGTATATTTTGACTAACCCAGAATGGACTGAATGGCTATTTTAGTTCCATCAATCTACAGTTAGGGGGAAAGATCGTCTGTCAAGTTTACTCTGTGTAATAAAATATAACACTGAAAATATCTTTAATAATGAAAATCTTTATAGTCACTTATTGAAAGTGCCAGAGGGGGAACATTCCAAGGCAGATTTTTTATTTTCATGTGCTGAGTTTTATTGCAAGGTGGCTGCAGCAGTCCAAGCATCACATTTTCTCACAACAGAGTCCAAGGCATGTCTTTTCTTAAATAACCTTCCCAATAGATTTCCCCTCTGAGATCACAAGATGAGTTCGTTCAATACCTGTTGTCTTCACTGGAAAGGTGGCTTTGAAAATGAGTTTCTAGCATTTTTAGCCTTTACATTAGGAATGGTCTCTGCCACTATGGTGTGGACAGTGGCTAGTGAGTTGGGAAAGAATAATGTTGGACACAAATATCACAATTCAAACATGGTTTTTGTTTCCTGCTGTGGCTGAAGGGAGGATGGAAGGGAAGGTAGAATTCCCAGAGATCTGTATTGGAACTTTTAACTGGACTAGGTGCTTTTAACAAGCATTAGCATTTCTCATTTCAATGGACAAAGTGAAACACAAATGTTTAATTTGCTTTCTCTGGCAATCTAGCTCTGACAAGAAGGAACACATGAGGGCAATTGAACAGGACTCACAAGGTCTGAATCACACTACAAACTTAAAACAATACAGGTGGAGAACAATAAGAGGATGAGAAATAGAAAAGGCTAAGGAAGTTTAACATCATCTTTAATAACCTATTCAGGAGAAGAAACTGCAGTAGGTAGGGGTAGGGTAAAGAAAAAGTGACAGAGAGACGTATTGAAGTTGGGATGAAGAAGAAACTTAGGGAAGATTGTACATATTGGAAAGCTTCAAGAGTTGAACAGGTCAGTGTTAAAACCTCCCAAATTGGGTCAGATTAGCCAGAGACCTGTTCCAGCAGAGACAAGGTGCTGGTGAGAGGTAACTGTAAATAATGGGGATGTCCTTGGAAGGTTTAGGGTGACCATGCAGTTAGTACTGATCAGAACCCGGCTCTTTTAAGGTCATTTACTTATTTATTTTGTAGAAAAGAGCCTAACAAATTCTAAATCCACATAAATCCAATTTCCCATATTTTGCCTTTAGGGAGTGTGAAAGATTAGTAGTGGTTTATATTGACAGTAGCATAAAAAGATATTGGTGATAATAACAGGAGGGTCATAAAAAAGCTTGTCTCTGAGCCAGACTGAGAAAGCTGGCTGTAATTCTCCTATCATGAGACACTGGCCGCTGGCACGACTGGGTCATATTAACAACCATCAACTTCTAAAGGATGGAAAGGGTTTCAAGATAGTTTAAAATCACTTATATTCCCTAATACAATAGACACTGTTCTGCAATCTGGAAGGCATGCAGTTTGAATCCACGAGAAGCTCTGTGGGAGACAATGGACATTCTCTTCCCTTGCAATTAATTGCTTCTGAAAGCCTGCTCAAGGATCAGTTGGGGGTCAGTTCTGACTCGCTGATACTCAACAACAAACAATACAGCAATACTAGTGTTTTTTTTTTGAGAAGAGTCCAAAGTAGAGTTGTCAAAGTATATTTCCCTTGAGCTATTTCAGTTGAGCTTCATAAAATCCCCAAGAAAGGAGTGTTTTGCCAGACAGTATTTTCCTCAATTTACAGATAAGAATCTGTCAGGGAAAAGATTCTAGAACTCACTTCTGACACTGACCTGGATACCCGTGTTTTCTCCTGTGCTCCTGGTGTCACTGTTGGTTACTGTTGAGTTGGAACCTACCTATAGCTGACCTTCTACTTGGTTTTCAGAGGGAGCAAAATACACAGAAGATTTCTCATCTTTCTCTTGCAGAGCAGCTGTTGGATTTGAACCACAGACATTGGCAGCACAGTTCCTTACTGCTAAGCCACCATTGCTCATGTTAGCATGGGCAGTTTTAGAAATATTCACAAGAATATAAATGGTACAGCCTATCACAAATCACAGATAGGGACCCAGATGTCACTAATGTTTCAACAAAGAAACATGAACAAAGGAGGAGTGACAACCCCTTGTTTTGTTTGGTTTTCATATTTTTCAGAGTGTGTGCCTTACGTCAGTCTCATTAAATAAAAACATCCCTGTTTCTTCCTAGAGTAATTTCTGGGTTCAAAATGTTTCTTTCAAAATGTCTTACTTATTATTTATACATTCCACTTTCTAATTTTTGTTTATATATAATTCAAGAACCATAAAATTCACCATTTTTAAGCATACAATTTTATGTTTATTTTGTTAATCCCCAATTCCAAACATAGGCTTCCTCACAAAAGAAAACTTATGGATTCATTCTTTGTAGTCCCCTACCCACAATATCTGAAGGCCACCTACTAACTTTCTGTGTCTATGGATTTATTTCTTGTGAGTATTGAATGAAAATGGATGCATACTCACATGCTGTGCTTTTAACTGCTCTTTTATCTAGTCATCCTTCCACTCATTCACTCACAAACTACTTTCCTGAAATAGAAGTTTTCTTTTATACTGGTTTACTTACAAACTTTGTATACATTGTTTTTCACACCAGATCTTTCCCATTTCATTTACTCACCCTTCCCTCTATCCTTCATGTTGTGTGACCCTATGATCATTCGCTGCCCATTCTCACCCTTCTGCTCCTATCCTCCCCCAATTGGATCCTGTACCATTTTTCAGAAAGAACCCAGGTGGTATGGTGTTTGAGCACTTACAGTTAACTAAATGCTAGTGGTTGGAACCCACCAGCTGCTATAAAGGAGAACGATGTGGGAACCCTTCGGGGGTCACTCCTTCGGGTATCATCTCAATATGATCTGTTCACACAAATGATAGATTCCCTTTGCAAGATACAGTGCTGAATCTTGCCATATTTTATTAATACGAAGTCTTTTGAATAATTACTGAACCCACAGGAGCTTTAAAATTTTATTCAATCCAATTTTTCTCTTACAGATAATTGAGTAATACACAACAATGCCTAAAAGTAATAAATCAGTGAGTCCAGTAAGACATTGTCACATTTGCTGTTCATAACTCTCCTAGTTTACAATATGGATTTGGGACTCTAAAAACTGAGAAACAAAAATATGGTCTAAACTTACTCTTTTTTTTTAAACTTACTCTTGTCATTTTTATGTGCTGTTGAGTCAAAATCAAATCATAGCTGACCCTCCAGTGTGTTTTGAGAGACTGTAAATGGCTTAGGAAGATTGCCCATTTTTATGCCATAACATAGTAGAAAAAAAAACAATTACATTACTGATTATATTATGCAGTGAGGTTAACTGATAGCAAGCCAGTAAACTAAATCATCATGGGCTTTACATACCTATTTTTACTTTTGAGAATGAATGCTATTGTGGAATTAAAAGAGTACATAGACACCATGTGAGTCCATTTTATGAAGCTCAAGAAAGCAAAACAATTTTATCAGTATTATTCTCTGCCTTAATCACAAAAGGTTGGATTTTGGGAATGAGAGACTGAGAATTAGCATAAGGACATCTTGCAAAGTGATGAGAAAGTGCTACATTCTTATATGGGTGCTTACACAGACATTATACATGTACATTATTTTGGAACTGTATTTTTAATCAATAGGAAGTTGTCCTGCTGATTGAAAAGCCACATCTCTCTGTTGGTTCAAATCCATTAGTTGCTCTCTGGTAGGGAGAAAAGCAGTATTCTCCCATGAGATTTACAACCTCAGAAAAGTTGCTGAAAGATTAATTCTAAGTTAGTTCTGCCCTGACATCAGTAAAAGGAAGTGAGTTTTGCACTTTATGTATACTACCTTTCAACAAACAGAAGGCTAACCAGAAGCAAATTTGTAAACCAAACGAAAAGTGTATGAAAAAGAACTTGATGGGAATGCCTTTAACCTCTCTCCATTAAGAACAATGTTGGCTCTTGGGTTTTCATAGATACTTTTTACTATGTTGAAGAAATTCCCCTCTAAT
>NW_006399870.1:6628246-6635952 GCF_000299155.1 Elephantulus edwardii
ATATTCAACACTCTTCTCCAGCATCACAGTGCAAAGGCATCAATTCTCCTATCATCCCTATTCAGTGTCCAACTCTGTTGCATAGCACGTAATTGCGAAGACTATGGCCCGGATCAGACACACCTTAGTCTCCAGCCTGACATCGTTGATTAAATTTGTCAATTAAATTATTAGATTGTGCTCTTACTTTATTATAAGATTATTCTCGAGACCAGTGACACAAAGCTAACTCATGTAGGAGGAAGACAATAAAAAAAGGGGGCCACCTCACTTGGATATAGCAATGGAGACTGAGAAACTTCTCTCAAAATTAGTGGAGTATTGTGGAATGTTGGAAGTAGGAGCGGCTTCCACTTCCTAAACAGCATGCCTCTGGAAACTCTATGAACGTTGAGAAACGATGATAGTTATAGAAAGGCTTCGGGTCTTTTATTCATATGGTCTCTAAGAGTCTTCCACGACTGGCAATCAACAACAAACAACATTGTGGAATGAAAGTTTTCTTCTACATAAAGGCCCAGTGTATTTAAAGTATTATTGGTTTTATTCTAGGTTGAAGGGACAGAATCTGGAAGGTTTTGTAGAAGACCTGGGATTGAATTACCCATCACTTCCACTGCTAAAATCTGGCTCGGTCAAAGTGGTAGGGATTGATGAATACAGCCATGGCTGTCCTTCAGCTTAAGGAAGTTGGACTGACATTCAGGGACTGCAGTAGATCTTAGCCTAGACTCCCGAGCAAGGTTATCATAGTTCACCTAATCTGCTGTGCCAGCACAACCTGAAAACCACAGCTTTTAGATGAAGAATTTCATCAGAGTAAGACATCTTTCTTTCGGATTGTCATCTTTCCCATTTACCTGGGAAGAATATATCTGATCCTTAGGTGACTGGATCACCACATTCTCTGTCTCAGGGCTGAATGACTCATTTTTATAACTGGTATGAAGTGTTGAGGCAGGTTAAACACATAAGCATGTTAAGAAACCTAGTTAACTAAGAACATGTATGCCTGATGATCAGCCTTCAACTTTAATTAATAGTTATTAATTGTCTATTAAATAAGCATGGAAAATGGAGGTCACAAATTCCTTCCAGTAGTAATTACAGGTTAATGACTCCATACAATTTCTGAATGTGAGTGGGCATGGGACAGTATAATACAGAATTTCTGGTAAATGGGTAATGTTGAATACTCATTATAGTGCCTTAATAATCAATTGGACTCTAATGCATGATATTTGTCTAATTAACTCCACATGTATACTCAGTAGCCAGTCTTGCTGGCCAGAAAATGGATTAGTCGTGGTAGCTTTCACTTGATTATTGAGAGCAGTATATTCTGTATGCTCTCTGGAGCTCATTTCAGGAACAAGTCAGCAGAACAACCCTTGGGAACTGGTGTGAAGCTCACATCACATTTTACAATGACACAGAAGGAGAGCAATCATGTTGCTGTAGCTAAAGATTAACTCACTGTTGTCAAGTTGATTCCAACTTGTAGTAACTTGTTGTTGTGTAACCGACCCATAGCTGACCTTCCAGTGGGTTGTCAGAGGCAGTTAATTGTGTGGAAGAAGATTGCCCATCCTTCACCTGTGGAGCATCTGGTGGCTTTGAGCCACATGCCTTCGGGATTGCAGAACAGCTTCTTACCACTAGGCCAAGGGACAACATGTTTGGGGAGAGTGGAGGGCTGGCACAGGAAAGGAAGACCCTCAATGATATGGATCGATTCTGTGATTGAGGTGGTGGGAGTGAGTGTGTCGGAGATGGTGAGGTTGGCACAGGATAGAGCAGTGTTTAGGGCTCTTGTACATAGGGTGGCTATGAGTGGCAAGCTACTAGGTGGAGCATAACAACAACAACAGTGACTTGTTAACCTTCTATCAGGCTTTTGAGATTGTAAGGAGTGGCAACATAGAGCTACCGTTGGCCTAGTGAACACAAAGTTAGACACCCAAGCCCAAGGTGGGTGATTATAACCTGCGATTCTCAGGCCTGGTTTAAGTTGTTTTTTTGTCAACATTCTTCTAAATAGTATAGCACTGGTCTGTGCATTGCTAACTTGTGGCTGCTATGGTGCTAAACACTGTGACACTGATGTGCCCAATGTGATAATGATTACCCATGGTGGACAGTGTTTGCTGGAACTTCCCGATTAAAACAAGCTTGGAAATAGGAGTGGCATCCACTTCTGGAACGGTTTGCCTCCAGACACTCTATGAACAGTGCTCAGGTCTTTCATTCTTAGGGTCGCTATGAGTCATCTCCGACTTGATGGCACCTAACAACCACAACATGTTGGCAACTATCCGGGGATTCAGTTATCTCTCTGATTATCCAGAATGCTAGAGTTAAATGACTCAAATAAAAGTCATAAAGCCCTGCTAAAATGCAGTCTCTCTCAGTAGAGATAACATGTAGTTTTTAAAAAGATTACTTTTTAAAAGATTTCTAGGAGCTAAGGTAGCCTAGTGGTAAGAAGCAAGTCCTTGGAATCAAAGACTTTTGTGCCGTTTAGATCCTGTGATCAATGCCTCTGAAAACCCGGTGGAGAGTCAGCTATGGATTGGTTCCAATTTAACACAACAACAATAGCATAGAGCTCTGTAATGCTGGCCAACAGCCCTGAGGCTAAAGGCTGAGGTCCCTGGAGCACATTTCAGAAGTTTTCCTTGCTGAAGGGAGCTCTGGTGGTCCAGTGGCAAGAAGCTGAGCTGCAATCCCATAAATTGTCCTCACTGAGAGATTGTATACTGCTGCCAATCTGGATTATAGTCTTTGACTTACTACTAAACACTATAATCTTAAAAAAAATAAACAAAAAACAAACAGCACAAAACAAACCAACAAAAACAAACAAATAAGCCACATTCTAGAATTACTATATGTTATTTTTATAATTAAAAATATATCATTAAAGTACGTGATGGAAATCTACAATTTCTTTCATGATTGCTAAAATTTTCCATTTCATCTGGGCATAAAAACCTTCAGAGTTGAAATGAAATTTGCAAAAAAAGTTATGTCAGAGGGCATGTGTGAATTATTTCTTTGTGATTTCTAGTTTGCTGCTTGATATAAATGTCAGCACCTCACCAGGCTGTATCACTTTCTTGCAGCAGAGACTGTTGGGAACTCGAGAGCAATGATATGGACAGTATGGCCTCTAGTCCTTTTAGACATTCAAATTGTCCTTCACACTCCAAATAGATGTAATCAACTGCACTGATACCATGCTACGCCAGTAGCAATGAGGAACACACCATGTAGCAGATGCAGGAAATGAAGTGCCAAATAGTGTGCCAGGTGGCTCACCTTCTTCGGTTTGGTTCTATCTCTGTGCAAGGACAACATAAATTTTTATTATATCCAAAAAAGAAGAAAGACAACGCATACCCTTTGATGTTTTCTTGTGTTGTGGGTTATCTTTTAAAAGGTGTCTTGGTTCTTTTTGATTCTAGGAAATACTTACCTGAGTCAGTGATGCACCCTTGAGTCCCCTATTAAGCCGCACTGAGACTAAAAGCTACTCCTGTAAAATAGGGGGTGGTGGTGTGGGCAGGGTGTGTGTTGTTAGCTGCCCTCAGCAAGTATTTTAACTAAATGGGCACTGTTCTACAAACTAGCAATTTAGGCAAAAAGGAAGATAATCAGACTGCAAAGGGAATGGATGGTTTTCAATGACATTGCATCAGTCACTTTGTTTACTGATTGGTCATGATCAGAAGTGCTATTTGTAAGCAAAAGCAAAGTTAGTAAACCCCAGTGCATACTAACAGTGTATAATTTTAAGTAATTAAATACAACTTAATTGATTTCCTGAATAAGAAATTTACTTTCCTGTAATTGTCGTCCATTAATGGATGTTCTCTCCTAAGTGTTTTTACTATAATAAGTCATTAGGATTTCCTGAATGACTTCTTTCTAAGTCATTGATTTTAAGTTACTTTTGCTCACACATAGGCATAAAATCTCCTAATGTTGCTATATATCAATTATAATCAATGTAGTTATGACAATCTGTAAAATGCTCATATTTTACTTCAAGTAATAAAAGAAAGGATAAAATAAAGCAATTACTGTAATAGGTAGAATATTTTCCAAGTATTGGAATATTACACATAGTATTTTCTAAATTATATTTCTAGGCAGCTCAAAATAGATTTCTACTACCTCCCTGAAATTACTTTTCTAAGGATCAATTAAGATTATAAATATGAACACATCATAGAGTTCCTGATAATAATTGACATGTGGTTAAAAAGTTTATTTTCAGACAGCTCTAAGAAAGATATGGTATTAGATGCAAAGACCAGATTTACTTTATAAGGAATCACTGGAATATTTTAAGTTATAATATTGCAATGGATCATTCTAATAGTAATATGTGGAAAATGGAGTTGTGTGGGCTAAATTGTTGTGTTTATTAGGTGTCATTATGGAAAGTATGACTCAACAGCTTTATGAGCATCAGATCTGCATTGAGCCATTTTCACGATTTGTGCCAACCTCACGTTCATCGCTGTGGTCATTCATCTCCTGGAGCGTCTTCGTGGGACTCACTGACCTTTCCCAGAATAATGTAGATCTCCAAGGACTGGCTTGTCCTTACAACAAGCCCAAAGTATGTAGAACACAGTTTCACCATTCTAGCATCTGAGGAGCATATTAGTTGCACTTCCTTCAAGATAGCTGATGAGATAAAAAGGCAAAAATAAAAAAAAATAAGCAACTTGAATGAAAATGTTATTCCAAAAAAGAGATGATAAAAACATAGACTTAAAAGTTGGTGGTGCATAAGTCGATTGTTTCAGAAGCCAGGTTGGTTCATGAGGCCTAAGAATCAGATTGATTATGCAGATAAAGATAATTTAGTTCATGATTTAGTCAATGACTTGTATGACATCATTCTGATTGTTACTATATAAAATGCTTATGTGACATAGTCCAACATCATCTCATTTTCCTTTTTTTTTTTTAAAGAGCACTTTCTCTCACCTCATTGTTCTCAGAAACCATTATCTTTTATTTTAGCTTTAGGAATTGTATGCACAAGGACAGTTATTAAAATAACAAAGAAAGGAATATGGAGAAGAAAAAGTAATATCTTGGACAAAACATTTTACATGATATAATAATGGTTTAATTGTATTTTGAATGATCCAAAAGATGTATATTTATTTCAATAGTTAGGAAATAAGGTAATTTTGTTCTTGGTCATATTTGAAATTTCAAATTTGTTTTCTTTTTAAAATATTTCTTTATAGCCTCTATAGTACTACTGCCAAAGAGTCATTGAATTGTTTTATAAAATGCTTTATGAAAATATGTTTTTAATAAATAATGGAAGTTATTATGAAGTAACTACTGAGTGTGTTTTTTGATCTCATAACCAAGATAGAGAAGGAGTTAAATAGAGTTTGATGAATTATGCAAACTGATACAACCGTAAGGATTCCATTATCATCCAAAATAATCTTTATCTCCCACTGAATTCATAGCTTACCTTATGGCATAGTCTATAGGAAGTTATTCTGCTAAATGAAGCCTATGTATGCATTTGTTGGTTTGAATCTACTGGTTGCTCCAAAAGAAAAAATTGAACAGTCTGCTCCAGGTGTGATTTATAGCATTCAAGTAGGAATGTTACAACTTGGAACCAACTCAATAGTGAGTAAGTTTGAAAGTTTTAAAAATATTCTATGGATATTTATTTATTGTGAAAAACAAACCAAAACAAAAACAAACCACAACCATATATGGGGATTGAAAGGGGTAAGAGGTGAGAGCCTAAGGGTGAAGCTGATTGGGATTAAATCACAGGATTGCACAATTTGGTGGATGGAGGAAATGGGTAAAGCAAATGAGAAAGATCAAGTGGGGGCAGGAAAAAACAGGGTATTGGTAGGCATAGTCCAATGGTGATTAATTTTGTTGTTGTTGTTTACAATGAGGTTTCCTTTTTTACTTTTGAGGTTCCCAGATGGGAATAGTGGCCAGACTCTCTGGCTTCTTCATGATGAACAGGGAAGTTGAGATGAAGGAGAAGCAGGTTCCACTTTAACACTGTACTGATGGTCTTGATTTGAAGCTACATGCCTTCTTGTTCAGTTGGAATATATTTTCATGATGTTTTCTGTCCTCTGGACTGGCAAGTATTTGTGTGTGGGAGTCCAGTGGGAATGGTTGGCTGAACTTTGAGGCTCCATTCCCCTTTGCTTTCTTAGATGGCAGTTATATTTCCCTTTTGTCTCTGGAACCAGGCTCAGGGTTCAGTTTCTGGAACAAAACTCTGTGATCAGGTTGCCTGTAGGTAAGGGAGTAAACCTAGAGAGAATCAACTTGTGATTTACAAAGAAAAAAGCTTTGGAGATGTTACTTACAGACTTACAGGTGTACTGGAGGAGGAAATGGAGGACAGTGGCTTAGACAGAGTTCCTCATACACTCCAGGCGGCTTTCCCCAGGGGCTGAGTGTCTCTCAGCAGGGGCCAGGAGGCACTCCCCAGGGGTCGGGTGGCTCTCTGCATTCGTAAAGCTCTTCTGAGTTCTGGACATTGTGCCTTACCAGGGACTACAGCCAGGAAAAGCACTTCTGGCTCTAGCACTGCCATCATTGCCCTCTTCCTCTCTGCCAAGTGGTCTAATTGTAACTTGATGGAGGTATTATTACTTTCCCCTTCCACAAATGGAGAAGGGGTTTTCAGACTAGTAAAAAGACTTGTTCAAGGTTAAAAAAAAAACGTAAAAAAGACAGTAGAACAAGGACTCAAATTAAGGTTGTCTTAAAGTGGGCCATGAGGTGGATAGGTCCTTGTGATGTGGTGAATTCCTCGTGATGTTCAGGTCAGCCATCTTTCATCTTTCTCTGCAAGGAAAATCCTGCTGAAGATCATTTTCAAAATGGGCAGAGGGGGACACTCAGGCCTTGCAGACACAGCGTGGTTCTGTTGGCTGGCTATGCAGGCATGTGACAGTTCCCAAAAATGTTCTATGAATATTTTTAAGATATTGTACCACCATAGTGTTTGCTTCATGAAAGGTACATAGTTTTAATATTACATCTGAAGTCCCTACAGTACAAGCTTCTTATTTTTTCTTCTTTTTCATTGTGATTATAGGAAACTACTTCTTCTGAAAGAAGACCTGATGGCATAGTAGGTTAAATGGCTGATTTCTAACCAAACGTTCAGTAGTTTAAAACCACCAGTTTCTCAGAAGGAGAAGGATGAGTCAGTCTGCTCCTTTTAAAATTTTCAGCCTTGCAACTTGATGAAACTATTGCCATGAGTTAGAATTAATTTGGCTCTGATAAGTTTGTATTTTTGATGTTGTTGTAGTTTTATCTATATTTGAAAAGGATTATATGTTTTTTCACATTTCTTTTTGGAATGTTAATAATATTTTAAGTGTTCATGAACACCTGACTTGCTGTTTATGTCCTATTTCAGTGTTTTAGCATTATTTTTTTAATAAAGAAACAGCTATATTTGGTGTGTCTCAATTAAATCAGTCACAACTCTCTTGGTTCCAATCTCATAGTAATGAAACATTGCAGACTGGAAATGTGCTCCAGAGGCTTTTCAGTGGCTGATTGTATATATACACAAGCCTTTCTCCTAAAAAGTGACTATGAGTAGATGAGAACTTCAAAGTGATTTTTATTTTTTTTTCATAATTATATTTTATTAATTTTCATAA
>NW_006399870.1:6639046-6660884 GCF_000299155.1 Elephantulus edwardii
AGAAAACTATAGGCCAATATCTCTCATGAATATTGATGCAAAAATCCTAAATAAAATACTGGCAAATAGAATCCAACGATACATAAAAAAATAATCAAAATGATTTTTAAACTAGTTCTAACTTTTTAATCTGGCCTGGTTTAATTTTTTTTTTCTCAAACATTCTTCTAGATGGTATAACACTGGTCTCTGTATTGTTGTACAGAGGTAACTCATGGTTGCTGTGATGCTTAACATTGTGA
Organism: Elephantulus edwardii; assembly: GCF_000299155.1. Taxonomy (NCBI): domain Eukaryota; kingdom Metazoa; phylum Chordata; class Mammalia; order Macroscelidea; family Macroscelididae; genus Elephantulus; species Elephantulus edwardii. The sequence continues at coordinate 6,639,289 of NW_006399870.1, forward strand.
CACTGATGTGCCAAATGCAGTAATGGTTTCCCCTGGTGAACAGTGTTTTGTGGAGCTTCCCGATTAAAACAAGCTTGGAAGCAGGAGTGGCATCCACTTCTGAAATGGCTTGCCTCTGTAAACTCTATGAACAGTGCTGAGGTCTTTCATTCATAGGGTCGCTTTGAGTCATCTATGACTCAACAGCACGTAACAACACCAAGTCTCAATCTCGGAGCTCTGGTGGCCTGGTGTAAGAAAGCTGCACTGCAATCCCTAAGGCACTTGATTGTTGGCCACCTGCTGCTCTGTCAGAGAAGGATTGGAGATCTCCTTCTGTGCAATTAACTTCCTTTGAGGGACCCTCTGATAAAGGGTCAGCTATGGGTCAGTTCCAACTCGACAGGACACAACAATAATCTCAATCTATTCTATTATGCTTGAAGAGAAGAGAAAGAAAACCTTTCTACTACCAGTGTAGTAAAAGGGGAATACTTACAATTATTAGTATTATCTTCTCAACAAATTATTTGCTGTGTTTTATTGTTAGGTGCCTCCAATGAACTACAGCCTTGTGTAAACCAGATCAGAACCTAACCCTATATTGCACCATCTTCATCATCTTAACCAGGTTCAAAAACACTGTTGCTGTCACTGTGTCAACGAGTTTCATTTAGAGTCTTTTCCTCTTTCATTAACCTTCTACTTTTCCCAGGGACTCTAGTGGTAAGAAGTTATGCTACAATCCCAAGGCACATGGTTCAAATCCATGACCTGCTCTGTGGGAGAAAGATGAGTAATTTCATTCCATAACCTGCTGGAGGGTTAGCTGTGGATTTACTCTGTCTTGATGGCACACAACAGTAACTATTCCCAGCATATCTTTATTGAGAGATTGGCTTTCTCCAGAAAAGAAAAAAAAATTGTTTGCTCTTTTAGCAATCCATAGTATATTCTATACTCTTTGCTAACACTACAATACAAATGTATTGATTGCTTCTTGATCTTCCTCATTCATTGTTTAACTTTCAGATGCATGCAAAATAACTAGAAATACAATGGTTTAGATTAGGCATGCCTTAGGTTTTAAACTGATATCCTTTCTCTTTAGCACTTTAATGAAGTCCTTAACATATGTAAACAGTGCAATGTGTCTTTTAATTTCTTGACTGCTGTGACCATGGATGTTGATTTGTGGGTGCCAGTAACATGAAATGGTTGACAACTTCAATCTTTTCTCTGTGTTTTTTAATTCTACCTACTAGTATACTGATGAAGCTTTTTGTTTCCTTGATGTTGAGATGTAATCCACATTGAAAGATTTTTTGTTTTGTTTTGTTTTTATATATTCTTTAGCGTTTCACATCCTACAAACAAGATTGTGTCATTTCCATAATGCAGAAGATGAGTCTATTTCCCATACTAACATCACATTCTTGTTAATATAGTCCCACTTCTCAGGTCATTTGGTCAATATAAGAAAATGAATGAGTATGATTAAAAGATGCACATTATTATTCCATTTTTTAAACAATATAGTGTCTCCTTTTGTTTGAACAATTCCTTCTTTTATGTACAAATTTTGCTGCCTTGTTCTGTCTGAATGCCTGCTTCTCCATTTATATATATCAGGTATTGCTCGGCTTCTTGCTTGAATAGGTATGGAGAAAGGATATAACCTTGACACAGGCCTTTCCTGACTTTTAAACCATACTGAGTTCCATTGTTCTGTTCAGATAACCACTTTTTGGTCTATGTATAAGTTTCTTATTAGCATAACAAAGTTTTCTGGAATTCCAGTTTTTCTTGGTGTTATTCATAATTTATTATGATGCAATTGAATACCTTTGCATAGTAAATAAACATGAGAATGGTCTGCTTTCAACATTATCTTTGTACCATTTGCAATAGTACCCTTTGTTCCTCAGCCATTTCTGAATCCAGATTGAATTTCTGGCAATTCTAACAATTTTTTAATAATCCTCAACAGCAATTCCTTTTAATTCCTCAAAAATGTTGCCTTATGTCTAGTATCAGTCATAATTATAGAGAAGTGAGAAGACACTGATTGATAGCCTTTAGATATGGATCTTGCATGTAGTTGTAACTCTTATCAAATCAAATGGGGATTGTTGTTACATGTCTTATATATATATATGAATAATCTTAAGTAACTACTTAACATTTTTATTTCATTTTCCTCTTATGAAAATTAGAAATGTAAAATAGACAATCCCCATCATTGTTCTTAATTTAAATCCCAGCATCCTTCTGTAGTTTTTCAATTTACTTTGAATCTCTGACTCTTTATTATAATTACCTAGTTAATGTCATGTGATCTCAGTACATTATATATTTGAATGAAGATCTGGGATGATAGAGCATGTTGTGGATAGAACAATGAATTGTGAATATAAAGACCTCAGTTTGTCATTAAGAGCCATCATAATGCAAATGAGGTTTGTTTTCCCTCTGTGTGCATCTGCTTATACATAAATTCAGAATAATACCAACTAACCAATTCCTAATTTATAGAAATATTTTTTTAAGTGGCAACTACATGAGGAGGAAGAAATTGCTTACACAAAGTGGCACTTAATACTCTGTAGACATGCTTGAGGAGAAAAATTTTGAATGATGGAAAAATTGGATAAAGATGGAAGAATGGGACACAACCTTCCTCCATGTCAGAAATATATTTCAGAACTATCACTCGTGCTCTCCCAATATAGAGATTTCAGAATTTCCAAGATATAATCTGTGATATTCCTATGTTCAACTCTGCCTTTTGGCAGTATAATATCCTGGTACTTTCAGCTGTGTAATTAAATTCCCATCTGAAAAGACATTGCTTTGCAGAGCTCCAGGTCCCTGCCACTGCTTCAGGCTGCTCAGGGCCAGCTAACCCCGTGGGGGATAATGCTCAGGGAATCTGTGCCAAACTCCCTTGACTCCCTTGTGCAACTGCCAGGCTCAATGCCTGCAGACTCCATTCATGTACATAGCTGAGGTTTACCTTTGTCCTGTAGTTGCTTTAATTGGAGTGAAAAGAGCTTTTGAGAGAGCAGTGTTCAAAGAAGGAGGGCCATATGTAGCCTCAAATGTAGGAATGATTTCTATTTTAGCTACCAGTTCTCTCAATGGAAATCCCTTTTCATTGCTTATTCCCTGTCTGATGAATAAAAGCTCTCCATACAGTGATGGTTAAAAAAATCAATTAACTGTAAAACAATTATTATTTTTTGAAATGCCATTTTATAAATGTAATAACGCGACACAATAATACTGGGTTATTAAACAGAACATTTCCCCTGAAAACAGTCATTACTCTTTAAGTGTAGTAGACCACAGAAGCCTCTTAACACTAAATGGCAAGTGAGGCAGAAGCGGTATTGTCAGAAATGTCACATCTTCTGGAAAAGTTAGCAAGAGAGTGCTGAGAAGTGCTCTTGCCCACTGGCTGCTGCTTTTTGGACAGCAAAGTTCCCCTGTTGAAAGTGACATCTGTCAACACTGATGTGATGAGTTGATAGGTGAAGCATTTCCCCTTGTGGTTTCATCTCCCTTCCTCCTCCTGAAGAGCCTGGACTCTGACTGTGTGGTCAGCTGAGAAGCACATGCTTCTATGCTGAAACAAGTGACAGGCTGAAAGGAAAGCTCTTTGCAGTAATAGGAGTATGGGTGGGCAATCTTAGGTTTGGATTCTGGTTGGCTGGGATGCATGCTGTTGTCATCCAGAAACCTTTCACACACAGGGCAGTGTGCATATGCCTTTCTTCGCTAACATATGGAAATCAAATATACAAATATGGAAGACTCATAAATGTCTCTGAAGATGTCTCTAAATGTTTAACTAAGTCTGAACTCAACTTCTGTCTTTAGACATAAAGAACAGAGAAAAGTATTTTGATATATATTGTGTTCAAGACCTGAGGTTTGGAATGCTGCCTCAATTCACTAATAAGCCATTGGGAAAGCTACTTTATAAAAAGTGGAGGTGTATGAAAGCTGGAACAATATTGGCCTCAGCTTTAACTTCCCTGTATATAGCTGTGTGTAGTTAACACCTCAGCCAAAGGAACATAAAATTCAAAGGGTTAAAGCTAAAGTTGTTTCTTGCCTGTCACTCTGTCGTTACTGGCAGCTAATCATCTTACACTGACATTTCTGTCACCGAAGTGTTTTTGTTGCTTTGAAGAGGGGTGGCTGAGCAGTGACACTGTACTGATGCTCAAGGGTTTACAGAGCATAAACGATATGAGGTTCCTGTGGCAGGAACTTCTATGGTATGTGCTGTGACCTCCCTAGATTCAACATTTAGAAAACCCATGTGGAGACTTGAGCCTCATTTATCTACATTTATTAATACGTAATCTTACAGCCCATTTTTTTTATATATTGTGAAGTAAATATTAGCAGAAATCTGGTTCTGAAGTGACCCAATTCTCACTTTTTCATTTCTATCCTCATTTCAAGATACTCTTGCAACATTCTTTTTAAGAGCTCACAAATTAAAAGTCACTGTCCTTTACACTGCCAAAGAAGTAGACAGCAGCTGCACATTCAAGGGGTTAACACAACTTTCTAACCTTCATCTCTACGATGCAGCACTTTGGGAGTAGGATTAGTAATTCATTAATTAAATCATTAAATCGGGCCAGGAAAACAATTTATACACAAGATCTACAGGACACATCACCCTCACTTGGGAAACATTACCCCTAAAATCAAGAGACACTGGCCACAGCATAAGAAATTGTAAGCAGTTGAAGTATTTGGAATCACAGAAGCCCATAAATCTTGAGATATAAGCTATCAGATCAAGTGGTGGACAATAGGAGATAGGTGTTGAAGGGAGTGCGTGGGAGTGGACGGGGATGCTGGTGGATGGTGGAGCAGGGAAATAAGTGGGTCAAGACACTTATGTCAAGGGTGGAGACAACACTAAAACTATTGGTTAATTCCATAGTTGGAGTATTATCTTTCATCTGCTTTTGTCCGTCAGAAACTTCTCTAAGTCTGAGCATTCAGATTAAGACAGACTAGGAAGAAGGATTGATTGGCCATCCACTTCCAAAATAGCAGGCCTCTGAAAACCCTATGTACAATAGAACACACGTAGACTAATGGATAAGGCAACTAATGTGGAGCTCTGAAATATGGAAATATAAAGGAAGAGGAACAGTTGTAAGCAGTCACTGGTGACTGGAACATGGAAACTAAGAACCATGAATGTAGGAAAATTAGATATTGTTAAGGAAGAAATGGAACACGTAAATATTGACGTATTAGGCATTGGTGAGATGAGATAGACTGGCATGGGGCATTTTGAGTCAGATTATCATATGATATATTACTCTGGAGATGATAAGGTGAGGAAAAATGAGGTTATTTTCATAGTTAAAAAAGTCATTTCTAGATATGTCTTGAAATACAATATTCTGAGCAACAGGATAATATCCATACCCATACAAGGAAGTCTGGTGAATACCACTATTATTCAGCTATATGCACCTAAAACCAGAGTCAAAGAAGAGGAAATAGAAGATTTCTACCTACTTTAACAGTCAGAGATAGATCGCACATTCAGTCAGGATGCATTAATAATAATGGATGACTGGAATGCAAAAGTTGGGAACAGAGACGAAGGATCAGTAGATGGAAAACATGGACTCAGTGACAGAAATTAAGCTGGAGATAGAATGATTGAATTTTGCACAATCAGTGATTTATTCATTGCAAATACGTTTTATAAAAACATAAATACAGGTTATACACTTGGATTTCACCTGATGGTATGTGTAGGAATCAGATTGATTGCATCTATGAAAGAACCGCTGGAGAAGCTCAATATCATCTCTGAAAATCAGGCTAGGTCCTGATTTTGGAACAAGGTTAAACTGAAGCTGAGGAAAATGAAATAAAATCCACAGGAACCAAGATATGACCTTGGTTCTATCCCATTAGAATGTCAGAACCATCTCAGGAATAGGTTTGAGGTCTTGAATACTAATGAGCAAAGACCAGATGAGTTGTGGGAGGATATTAAGAATATCATCCAGGAAGAGTGCAAAGACAAAGGAGGAAGAAAACACCAAAATGGATCTCAGAAGAGACCCTGAATATTGCACTAAAGCGCCAAGAAGCCAAAGGACAGGGAAGAATTCGAGATATTAAAGAGCAAAACAGAAGATTTCAAAAGGCAGTGCAGGACGACAAAGTAAAATATATAATGAAACGTGCAAGGATCTGGAGTGAGAAAATCAAAAGGGCCAAACTCACTCAGCATTTCTTAAGCTTAAGGAACTGAAGAACAAATTCAAACCTCGAGTTGCTATTACTTAAGGATGCTTTGGGCCAAATACAAATGATCCAGGAAATATGAAAAGAAGATGGAAAGAGTATAGAGTCCTTGTACTAAAAGAAATTGGCAGACACAGAAGAATTCCATGAAATAACATATGAGTAAGAGCCTATGGTGATAAAGGAAGAAGGAATCGGCAAAAAATAAGGCCCTGGGAATTTATGGTATACCAATTGACATATTTCAATGAACAGATGCTGCCCTAGATGTGCTCACCAAGTTGTGTCAAGAAATCTGGGGGACAATCACTTGGCCAACTGACAGGAAGAGATCTATATTTGTTCCCATCCTAAAGAAAGGTGACCCAACAGAGTGTGGAAACTATAGAACAATCTCATTGATTTCACATGCAAGCAAGATTCTGCTGAAGATTATCCAAAATGACTGGAACAGCACATCAAGAGAGAACTGCCAGAAATGCAGGCTGGCTTTAGTGGTAGTAGTACTAGGTGTCGTGGTACTAGGTATATTGTAACCAATGTTAGATGGATCTTAGCTGAAAGAAATGAATACCAGAGGAATGTCTATCTGTGTTTCATTGACTATGCAAAGGCGTTTGACTGTGTGGATCATAACAAACTGTGACTGGCTCTGAGAAGAATGGGAATTCCAGATCACTTCATTGTGTTAATGCGAAACCTATATTTGGACTAGGGGGCAATTGTCAGAACAGAGCAAGGAAACACTGCATGGTTCAAAATTGGGAAGGCTGTATGACACGGATATGTCCTATCTCCATACCTTTTCAATCTATATGCAGAACAGATTATCTGGGGAGGCTGGGCTGTTTGAGGAGAAGTGTGACATCAGGATTAGTGGAAGATTCGTCAACAATCTGCATTATGCTGATGACACCACCCTGCTTACTGAAACTGAAGAGAACCTGAATTGCTTGTTTCAGATCAAGGACTGCAGCCTTCAATATGGATTGAGGCTCAATATCAAGAAAACAAAGATTCTTACCCCTGGGCCAACTGGCAGTATCAGAACGGATGATGAAGAGATAGAAATTCTTAATAGCTTTAGTTTGCTTGGCTCCATAGTCAATACTCTATGTGATAGGCAAGTCTACTCTTAGTAACCTCTACAAAGTACTGATGAGCAATGGTGCCATTCTGGAGACTAAGGTGTGCTATATGCAGGCCATGGTCTTTGCAGTCAGTCACTTGCATCAGAGAGCTGGACAATAACTAGGAATGATAGAAGGAGAATTGATGCGTTTGAGCTGTGGTGTTGGAGAATAGTATTGAACATACCATGGACTATTAAGAGAATGAACAGGTTCATCCTGGAGAGGATTAGAGCAGACTTCTCCTTGGAGGCAAGGATTCTGAAGCTTCATCTGTCATACTTTGGACATTTTGCAAGGAGGGACTTTGGAGAAGGACGTCATGATTGGGAGGGTGGAGGGACAGAGCAGGAGAGGGAGACCCTCACTGAGGTGGATTGATTCAGTGAATGGGGTAATTGGGATGGGTGTGTTGGAGACAGTGAGATTGGCAAAGGATAGAGCAGGGTTTAGGGCTGTTGTACATAGGGTTGCTATGAGTCACAAGTGACTCAACAGCACATAACAATAGCAACAACAACAATATATCATACATAGCTCTGGAGTGCTAAGTAGGCTAAGTATTAGCCTGTTACCCAGACAGTCTGCAGTTCAACTCCTCCATTTGCTCTGGTGGAGGAAGATGTAGAGTTTCTTTTCAGAATTACCTGAAGCAGGAGAAACGTGGAAGTCGTAATAAGTTGAAATTGATATGATGGAAGTGGGTTTGATTTTGGTTTGAGTTATACTCTGCTTAGGAGAATGTTGGGAAATATCTTCCTGTGTGATGTAAAATCCACTAGAGGATCAGTTATGATTTGGTTCTGATTAAATATCATGTAGCAAGAACATAAGAGAGCATAGCCAGTTGCTAATTGAGTATTCCGTAGCTCAAACCTGCCAGGTACCACTTTGCTGAAGATAGATGAGGTACAGCCTAAAAAACTGGATGGAGGCTCAGCATGAGTCTGAGTCACCTCAACAGCAGTGGAGCTGGTTTGCAATTACCATGCTTGCAAATTTATTTACAAGTATTTATTAGTAGGGGTGTGTGTGTGTGTATACCAACAAATTGGGTCTGACTGGTACAGGAAGAGATTGTACCACCTTTTCCAGCAGAGCATCCGGTGGATTTGAACTGCTCATCTCTAGGATTACAGGGCAGCTTCTTGCCACTAGGCCACTAGAGCTCCCATCAGAGTATGGAAACTATAGAAAAATCTCATTGATTTCACATGCAAGCAAGATTCTACTGGAGATTACCCAAAACCGACTGGAACAGCACATCAGCAGAGAACTGCCAGAGGTCCAGGCTGGGTTTAGAAGGGGTCATGGTACTTGGGATATTGTAGCTGATGTTAGATGGATCTTAACTGAAAGCAGGGAATACCAGAGGAATGTATATCTGTGTTTCATTGACTATGCAAAGGCATTTGACTGTGTGGATCATAACAAACTGTGGCTGACTCTGAGAAGAATGGGAATCACAGAACACTTGATCATGCTAATGCGAAACCTATACTTGGACCAGGAGGCAGTCGTCAGAACAGAGCAAGGGAACACTGCATTGTGCAAAATTGGGAAGGGCGTACGGGAGGGATGTGTTCTATCTCCATACCTTTTCAACCTGTATGCCGAACAGATTATCCGGGAGGCTGAGCTCTATGAGAAGTGTGGTGTCAGGATTGGTGGAAGATCTATATGCGTTATGCAGATGACACAACCATGCTTGCTGAAACTGAGGAGGACCTGAAGTGCTTGCTGCAGAGGGTCAAGGACTGCAGCCTCCGATATGGAGTGAGGCTCAATGTCAAGAAGATAAAGATTCTTACCACTGGGCCAACTGGCAGCATCAGGATGCATGGTGAAGAGATTGAGATTGTTCATAGCTTTAGTTTGCTTGGCTCCACAGTCAACACTCTTGGCACCAGTAGCCAGAAAATTAAAAGACGTATTGCCATGGGAAAGTCTGCTGTTAGGGACCTCTCCAAAGTACTGAAGAGCAGTGGTGTCTCTCTGGAGATTAAGGTGCATCTGATACAGGCCATGGTCTTTGCAATCACTTGTTATACCTCAGAGAGTTGGACAACGACTAGGGAGAATAGAAGGAGACTTGATGACTTTGAGCTGTGGTGCTGGAGAAGAGTATTGAGATTACCATGGACTGCTAGGAAAACAAACAGATTCATCCTGGAAAGGGTTTAACCAGGTGGCTGCTTGGAGGCAAGGATTCTGAGGCTTTGTCTAACACACTTTGGACATGTTGTAAAGGAGGGACCGGTCCTTGGAGAAGGACATCGTGCTTGGTAGGGTGGAGGGACAGTGCAGGAGGGGAAGACCCTCTATGAGGTGGATTGATTCAGTGACTGGGGTAATCGGGATGGGTGTGTTAGAGACAGCGCGATTGGCGCAGGACAGAGCAGAGTTTAGGGCTGCTGTATATAGGGTCGCTATGAGTCGCAAGCGACTCAACAGCACATAACAACAACAATAATTTATTAGTAAGTAAATTAAAAATTTATTATAATAAAAAATGTTGCAAATGAAGGCACACTTAGGATAAGGTCTAAGAGGGCTACCAAAGCTGATCCTCCCCAGGACAAAGAATGCACTATACTCCTGAAAGCACATATTCTAACCAAGCAGGAAAACGTTTAAGCTTATTTTGTTAAGGGCTTTTATCCGGCAGGTCTTCATGATAGGGCAAATCGTGCCTCCTGAGTTAGGGTGTATTGCTCTTTCAGATCAGTTTTGTGGACCAGTTAGGCCCTATTCTCTAAAACAAATTCTCAAGTGTGACTTAGGTGTTCTAAAACAAGACACTAAGCATTATTCTGGAGCCAAGTATAAAGGTTAGTTAAGTTAAAGTAAAATTAATTAACTGGGCAAAAGTGGATTTGGGTTATTTCACAATATTCAAATCAATTATTCACATCTTTTAAGACAAACAACTTATCCTTGTGTTTATAGCAAATAAAACAAAGAAACTGATCAGGACTGATGGGAGTTAACCCAGGTAGTTTGGTAACCATGCTTGGCTCTCTGCAGCTTCTGGTCTCCTTTAGCCCTTTATCTGAACATGTTATCAGAGACCACCCATTGAACAATCAGAAGATTAATGGGAAAACCTTAGAAAAGGATTTAGAAGCCTAGATTTTAGGGTAAAAGTGAAACTTAGCATCTTAAAGCATGCAGCTTTTTAAAATTGTAAATAATGTCTAAGTGTGAACCTCTGGCTGACTAACCCAAGGTAACCAATTAGCATTTGTGCTGGGATGCAAATCTAGGACTTTAAGTTCTGTTTATGTAGGTAATTGAGCTGTATATATACATGCAAGTGTACACACACACATTTATACATCTATATTAGTTATCGATAAAAACCAATAAAAAGGAAAAAATCTGTGCCTCTAGCTATCTACTTACTGCATTGCCTTTCAGTGAGAACTATCTCATATCTGACACTGCAGTGGATTTCAAAGGCCATAGTTTGTTTTTTTTTGGGGGGGGTGATTATTCATCTTTCTGCTGCAGAGATGTTAGCTGGGGGATTCAAACCAGCCAGCCTTTAGATAAGCAGCGTAACTCCTTACCCACTTTTTGTGTGTGTGCAAGTGTGTATCTGACATTCCCTCAATTTAGAACTGACTCATATATTATCCTCCAGTGAGGTTTTAGAGGCTGTAAATCTATGAGAGGTTATTACACTTTTCTCCCACAAGGACTCACTTGTTGATTTGAATCATTAGAGAAGTGCCATCTTTGAGTTAGGAGCACAACTCCTTATGGACTGTGCTATCATCAAAACACACACACACACACACACACACACACACACACACACACTCACTATCTCTTTGTATGGTGAATCATGTTGCAAAAGGGACTTGTATTCCTCTGTTTTCAGTCAGTGACCCACTATTACACACATAAACACACTTGTTTTTATATGGTAGATCATATTGTAAAAGGGCCTTGTATTCCTCTGCTTTTAGTCAGTGACCCTAACAGAAAACAGATTTTTTTTTAAATAAAAAGAAAAAGTAAATGAGAATTTGAAAGATCTAGTAAGAAATCTGAAATTATAAGCATGAAAGCCTGGTTGTTAAGAAATATTTTAGCAGTCTGAAATTTAAGTATTTACGGTAGGAACTTATGACTTCTAGGAAGCAACATCTTTTAGTTATTATAACCAAAATTATTTTTATGACTGCTTAAATAAATTTGATTGCCTTTTAAAATGCTCCATTATTCATTTTGCTGCAATCTTGACTGTCTATTTTTTTCAATTTTTTTTTCTTTTCCCCCCCTACTCTCTATTGCTTTATACCTGGCCAGTCTATTACATTAATTATCAAAGTATTTCTGAAAGAGGCAACATATTCCTTCCTGAAAATATGTGTTTATTCTGTTTTCAACCTTTCCTTCAGTTTCCCAGCCCTCTTAAATAGCTCCACCTTCCTTTCTTACAGAATCCCTGACCTTTTCCATGGCATTAGAATAGTGCCTATACCTCAGGGTATGGCTTAAATAGCTTTCTTATAAAACAATTTCAAACAGGAAAAAAAAGCCTAATGGAGCAACAATTCTTTTCTTGGGTAATGTGCTGCCACTAACCAAAGAATTGACATCACCCAAAGACTTGATCCCACCCACATCGAGATTCCTCAGAGAGCATGCACTGAGCCAGGCTTTTGTGGGAAAGACTTGAGGGACTGAGACAGCTGACTAGCTGTTCAAACAGCCCTAAAGATAAAACAAAACAGCTTTATTTAAAGATCCATTTTAGATGTTTTAAAAATTAAGAAGAACATACATTTTTAATACTGATTGATATTATTGTAAAGCATTCTAATGAGAAACTGCCCCCAGAGTCCTTGTCAGCTACACAGACAAAAATTTTCCTTTGCACTCCTTCTATGAGTGGTGCTGAAGCCATAGATTAATAACCTTGATTAAAGTGCTCCCATTCTAAAAGGACCAGATTTGGGGGCGGAAATAATATAGAAAGGCAGCATGGAGAAAGACGAGAACCACAGCCTCCTCACGATTCCCAGCATCAAAGCATGTGAAGCATAGCTTCACCTTGTGGGGTTTGGAAGCAAGATTTTAGTAACCACTTTTAAGAATTTTCATGGAATTCTCCTTAGTATGGTGGGAGACCCTAAGGCATACATGTGTTAGGCATATTTAAAGAAATCTTCCTTCTGTTAAGAAATTTTATGTATTTGAGAAATTGCTTAAGATTATGAAATCCAAGGTACACGTCATTAGTCAAATTATCAGTTATTCAAAGCACATTGGCTATGTACCAAGCAATGACTTACTACTTTTATAGACATCAACTCAATTAATTTTCAGAACAACCCATGAGATAAATAATGAGAGTATTCCCATTATATAGATATTAAAGCAAGGTTTAGAAACATAATCTGTCCAAAGTTATATTCATAGAGAGTTGTAAAGTAGCACTTAAAAAATGGAAGCTTCTCTTGTCCACTTTTTAAACACAAGGATAGATAGATAGAGATATAGATAGATAATTGTTGATCGCCTTCAAGTTGAGCACAACTCATAACAACCTCAAGAACAAAAGAACTGAAGACTTTCTGTAATTTTTGACATCTATCAAAGTTCATAGAATTTCTGGAGGATATTAGGATGTGGATATATATGTGTTTGTGTATACACACATACACACACACACTATATCTATCTCTCCACTATATCTATCTATCTCTCCTCTCTCTCTCATCCATATCTATATATCTCCACTATATATATCCCCACTATATATATGTATCTCCACTATATTTTTATATATCTATCTTCACTTTATCTCTCTCTATCTCTGTATCTCTATTTATAATCTTTTTTTATATTTTCCTAGTGTAAAATCTGTCTCTTAATTTTACATTGTGAAAAGTCAATTGTCCAACAACTTACCCTCAGTCTTTCATCTTTCAGAATTATTTACATTCATGATGCTTAAGCCTTTTGGCTCTGGAATAACTACTTTCTAGATTTCACAGTGTTTAACAATCAATATAAATACGAAATGAGTAGGCACCTCCTCCCCACAGCTGAGTGGTATTGTTAACATTAAAATTGATCATCTAGTAATTAGTACCTTGCTTGGCACATCATTTTTGCATATCCCAGGCATTCTAACGGAATAGGGCCCAAGACACTGAACATCTATGTTCTATGTGGAGCTCTCATGGCTTAGTAGTAAGAAGCTGTGTTGCAATTCCAAAATCGCATCATTCAAATCAACAAGCTCCTCTACAGAACAAGGATAGGCAACGCGATTTACTGACCCTAAAAACCTGCTGGAAGGTCAGCTTTGGTTCATACTTTACAACACAGAACAACATGCTTTTTCTTAATGAACCTGGAACTCTGTAAGTTTCCATAAAGTTAATCTTATTTTTAAAAATTTGGCAATATTAAGCCTCACTTTTATATCTAGAGAAACCCCCCCAAAAAATTGCAAATGAACAAATTTGTCACCTGTCAAGGTTTTGACTAAGCAAGTGCATCTTGGAGAGTGTCCTTATTTGCCCTGGGGAGCCAGATGGTCTGTTAGTTTGGTCAGGGGAAGAGGGCCTGGCCAGCTGTATACAGGGATACAGACACCCAGCAGCTCTCTGCCCTAAGTTCAATGCCTTCTTCCAGCTTCTAGGACACTTTGTATTTTTAATTTATAGAACCATTAACTTAAAACTCAAACAAAACATCTGGTTTAATAGCTTAATCAGTAGATGATTCATCAAAAGTTACAAAAACTAGAAGAGACCGGAATTTCTCAGAGGAGTAGCAGTTGTTTGAAAATAATGATCTCAATTGCATTTATTTTATAGTGGTCTGAAATCACAAATTTAAGATCAAGGAGAATCCTATCCAATTAGACAATCAGTTGAAATTATGAAACAATATAGCTACTGCTATTTTTAGGGTTATTATTATTATTAATTATCATTATTATTTTGCAATCCATTAGAGTAAGAAAGTAGACAATTGGTGAATGCTGGGTAGTTCCTGGTCCAGGGACATTTACCTTCAAAATACTTGTCTCTGGATTAGAATGTTCATAACTTTACATCTCGCTGATTCACATGGATTTATTTACAGCACATACAAATATATTTATAGAAATGTAATCTGCCAGAAATTTATGGTAACAAATCTGGTCTTGTTCAGCTGTGCATATTTATTCTTCTCACCTAGCTGCTTATGTGATCACTTTAATTAATTTTTGTTATTACTGATAATGCAAGATTGTATACATAATAGATTTACACTGACTCTCTATAACTCTTACATGCCTCTATATTTTTTCTTTTCTTTTGTGAGCTTAGTGAAAGATTATAGAAAAGAGGGGTTTTCGTTCATTCATTGATACACATTTTCCTGCCCTCCCTGCCCCAAATTCATTCTGTAACACATCTTGTTCTAGATTGTTAATTGTTCTTCCCTTCTCCTGTTCTAGTGTGGGATTTATTATCTATCCATATTTTTCTGTTCTCTCTTGTGTCCACCTTAGTTTTCCATAAGTGTGGTCTTTTGCCTAACAGTAGTTTTATGCAGTATTTGTCCTTTTGTGACTGAGATATTTCACTCAGCATAATGTATTCCAGACTCATCCATGACGTGCAATGTTTTACAAATCTGGTTTTTTAGTGAAGCATAATATTCTATTCTGTGTATGTACCACAGTGTTTCTATCCATTCATTTGTTGACAGGCACTTGGGCTTCCTCTACGTCTTCACTATTGTGAATAATGCAATAAACACAAGAGTGCATACATTTGTGTCATGGCTCAAGTTTCTTTTTTTTTTAATAAAATTTTTAAAGTTTGCATATGTTGTTTTTCATATCAGATCTTTCCCCTTCCTCTACACTCCCTTGCATCTTCACCCCTCTGCTTCTACTTTCCCCATCTTGGATCTTTACACACATTTTACTAGTTATTTTCCTATTTCTACAATAATGGTCTCAAACAGTTTTCATCCTTATATAAGACCGAGTTAATTCATGTAATACAATGCTCTCCATTTCCTCTGGTTTATTTAGGGTGTATTCCCAATGGTGGGATAGCTGAGTCAAGTGGTGGTTGTAATATTTTGAGAAAGCACCACTTGACCCAGCTATCCCATTACTGGGATAACCCTTCTATAGTGGTTGTAACATTTTACATTCCCATCAGCAGTTTATGAGAGTTCCAACCTCTCCACATCTTTAGCAGAATTTGTTGTTTGCTGCCCTGTTGAACTTCATTATTGTTGTTGGGGTGAGATGATATTTCATTTTTTTTGTAATAGAAATAAATGTCTGTGATAGGTAAGGGTTTTGAATATTTCACATATTTGTGGGCCATCTGAATTTCTTCTTTGGTGAAGTGTATATTCACATCTTGTGCTCATTTTGTGATTGAGCTAGTTTCCTTTTCTCTTGCTGAAATGCTGGAGTATTCTGTAATTCTTTTTATATGAGTCCCTTAACAGATATGTTATTGCTAAGTATTTTTCGAAGTCTATGGGTTTCCTTTTTACCCTGTTGGAGAAGGTTTTGGGATGTGTATAGGGATTTGATTTTCAGAATATTATGCACCTTTTTTATTCTGTCTTGAATGTAGGTTTTTCATTATGTTTGGAAGTCTATTTATGCCAAAGATTGGGGCTTCTAAAGTTGTTTTTTCCAGAGTTTTACTAATGAACTTTATATCTTTGGTTTTACTTGTAGGTCATCTCTGACCACCTTGAATAGGTTTTTGTGTATGGTATGAGGTATGGATCTTGTTATAGCTTCATGCAGATGATTTTCCAATTTTGCCAGCAAAATTTGTTAAAGAGGATGACGTTTGTCCACTCAATTGGTCTTTTTTCCTTTATGACTTGAGTTCTGGTTTCTTGATTCTTTTCTATTGTTCTTTGTGTCTGTTATTATACTAGTACTGTACTACTTTAATTACTATTACTGCTTAGTATGATTTAAGATTAGGGAATATGATACTTCTTATTGTGTTTTTATTTTTCAGTTGTGCTTTCAATTATAGACAAATTGGAAATTGCTTTTTCCATCTCATTGAAGAATTGGTATCTATATTTTGGATTGCATTGAAATTGTAGATTTTTTTGATAGAATTATCATTAATATCACAATATTTAGTCTGCCTTTTCCATGAGCATGGTATAGTCTTCTATTTCCCTAAGTCTCTTTTTCATTTCTTGAACTAATATTTTGTAATATTTTTTGTATAGATCTTTGTGTATACAGTTAAATTTGTTCCTAAGTTTTTAAACAGTGGTTAGCTAATGTAACTGATACTGCCATTCTTAGCTTCATTTCTATGTTACTTTTTTTAACTCTAGAGAAATCAAACTGCTTTTTATATGGTGATCTGTATTCTGCTACTTTAATGAGTTGGTAGACTATGTCCAATAGTATTTTTGCTGTATCTTCAGTGTTTGCTATGTATACTATCACATTATCCACATATCTTGAAATGTTTTATTTCCTTTTCTTGCTTATTGCTCTTATTAAGACTTCCAATACAATAATGAATAGAAGTGGTGATAGTGGGCATCTATGGCTAGTTCCTATTCTCAAGGAGAATGCCTTTAATCTCTCTTCATTGAGACCAATGTTGGGTCTTGATTTCATGTATTTCTATCTCTATCTATCTATCTATCTATCTATCTATCTATCTATCTATCTATCTATCTATCCTATTCTGTTTACTTTTTACTATGTTGAGGAAATTCCACTCTATTCCTATTTGGATGAGTGTTTTAATAAGGCACGGATGTTGGATTTTGTCGAAGGCCTTTTATGCATCATTTAATAAGATCATGTGTATCTTTATCTTTGTTTTGTTAATGTCATGAATAACATTAATTATTTCTCTGTGAGATTGAGATTGTTCACAGCTTCAGTTTGCTCGGCTCCACGGTCAACACTCTTGGCACCAGCAGTCAGGAAATCAAAAAGTGTATTGCGACAGGAAAGTCTGCTGTTAGGGACCTCTCTAAAGTACTCAAGAGCAATGGTGTCTCTCTGGAGACTAAGGTGCACCTGATACAGGCCATGGTCTTTGCAATCACTGGTTATGCATCAGAGAGTTGGACAATGACTAGGGAGGACAGAAGGAGAATTGATGCCTTTGAGCTGTGGTGCTGGAGAAGAGTATTGAATGTACCATGGACTGCCAAGAAAACAAACAATTTCATGCTGGAGAGGATTAAACCAAGCAACTCCTTGGAGGCAAGGATTCTGGGGATTCGTCTGACATACTTTGGGCATGTTGCAAGGAGGGACAGGTCCTCGGAGAGGGACATCATGCTTGGGAGGGTGGAGGGACGGCGCAGGAGGGGAAGACCCTCTATGAGGTGGATTGATTCAGTGACTGGGGTAATTGGGATGGGTGTGTCAGAGGCAGTGCGATTGGCACAGGATAGAGCAGAGTTTAGGGCTGTTGTATAAAAGGTCGCTATGAGTCGCAAATGACTCGACGGCATATAACAACAAACAACATTTTGAATCATCCTTGTGTACCTGTTATGAATCTCACTTGGTCATGCTGATCTCTCTCTCTCTCTCTCTCTCTCTCTCTCTCTCTCTCTCTCTCTCTCTATCATCTATGTCTATATCTATCTATATCTATATCATCTATGTCTATATCTAATCTATCTCTATCTCTATCATCTCTATCTATCTATATCATCTCTATCTATCTATCTATATCACCCATATCTATCTCTATCACCTATATCTATCTGTATCTCTATATCTATCTATCTATATCTATATAGATAGATAGATATATCTATATATCTCTATCTCTATCTCATCTATATCTATATATCTATATCTATAATTGAATTCTATTGGCCGGGATTTTGCTAAGGATTTTTATATCTATGCTCATGAGAGATATTGGTCTATAGTTGTCTATTTTGGTGGTATCCTTACGTGACTTTGGTATCACAGATATGTCTACTTCATATAGTGAATCAGTGAGAATTCTTTGTTATTCCATTTTCTGAAATATTTGATATAGAATTGGTAACAGCTCTTCTCTGAATGTTCAGTAAAATTCTCTGATAAAACCCTCTGGTCCAAGACTTTGGTGTAGGAAATTTTTTTATGCCCTGTTCAATTTCTTCTTTTGTGACGGATCTATTCGGGTGTTCTACTTCAGTCTGTGTCATATTGGGTGGGTTGTGAGTTTCTAAGTATTTGCATGTTTCTTTTAGCTTTTCATGTTTAAGTACATGGCTGTTGTTATTAGGTGCTGTCAAGTTGAGTACAACTCATAGCAACACTATAAACAGCAGATCTAAACCCTGTCCTATTCTGTGCCTCCTCACAATTGCCGAAACACTTAAGCTGGTTGCTGCAATTACTATGTAAATCTATCTTGTTGAGGAGATTCTACAAAATTCTAAATCTTACTCTCTTTAACTGTTCCACCCCCTTTCAAATGTAATATTGCACTTGAATAAATAGCCTCTCCTAGCAATATGCTCAAAGTATGTGAGACAAAGCTTTATCATCTTTGCCTCCAAGGTGCATTCTGGCTGTTCCTTCTTGAAGACATATCTGTTTGTTTTTGTGGCAGTCCTTAGGATACTCAATACTCTTCTCCAATACACAACTCAAAGACATCAATTCTTCTTCTGCCATTTTTGTTCATTGTCCAGCTCTCACATGCATAGCAAGTGACTGAAAAGACTGTGACCTGAATCAAGTGCACCTTAGTCCTCAAAGTGACATCATTGCTCCTTGTTCATATGGAGAAATCCCTGACTGTAGACTTTCTTAGTGCAATACATTTCTTGATCTCTTAACTGCTGGTACCAAGTGTGTCGACTGTAGATCCAAGCAAGATGAAGTTGTTTAAACACAATTTTTAACAACACTATTATGTTATTAACCTTTTTAGTTACGTTGGTTCTGTTGTGAGACTGGTGTTTTCTCTTTTATCCTATTCTCGTTGATTTTTAGGTTTTAGAACTATGGTCTGAGAAAAATGCTTGGTATTATTTTAATGTTTTTTTATTTCTTGGGTCTTGCTTTGTGACTTTAAATATGATCTATTCTGGAGAATGTTCCATATGCACTGAAGAAGAGTTTATGCTGACCTTTTTAAGGGTGCATAAGCCTATATATATAAAAATAAAATTGAGTTGGTGAATATATATATATATATATATATATATATATATTTGAGTTGGTGAATTATATAGTTTAGTTCTTCAGCATCTTTGTTTAGTTTGGTTCTGGTCATCTTGTCTTTCGAGTAGTGACTTGAAGTCTCTGTAAGGAGCTATTCTGTCAATCTTAAGGCCAATGGTTTGAATCCACCAGTTGCTGCATGAGAAAAAGATGGGCAGTTAATTTCCATATGATTTACTATCTCTGAAAACCCACTAGAGGATCAGCTATGGGTTGATTTCAACCTCTTGGTACTCAACAGCAATAACTACTATAATGGTGGTGTTTATTTCTTTTTTCAGTTATGTCAATGTTTACTTTGTGTATTTTGCAGTTCTATTATTTGGTGCATATTTATTATGGTTATGTTCTCTTGTTCTATTGACCTTTTAAGTATAGCATAGGATCTTTTCTTGTCTTTTATACTGGTTTGTACCCTGAAGTCTATTTTATTGGATTTTAAAATGGCTACTCCTGCTTTTTTCTGGTTATCATTTGCTTGATATATTTTCCCCCATCATTTTATTTTTAGTCAGTCCTTATCTTCAATTTTCAGCTGGGTCTCTTGTAGTCAGAATATTGACGGGTTTTGGTTATTTTAATCCTATCTGTTACACTTTTTTTCTTTCGTTGATGCATTTAAACCATTCACATTCAGTGTAATTGAGAGACAGGGATTTACTGCCATCATGTGTGTGTGTGTGTGTGTGTGTGTGTGTGTGTGTGTTCTTGTTTATTTGGTTGCTGGTTCCATGATCCATCCACTTTTCTGTGGCATCTCTGTGAGAAGGACTTCCTTCAGTATTTCTTGCTAAATAGGTCTTTTTTCTTGAGCCCCTTTAGTGCTGGGTTTTTCTGAGAATGTCTTTATCTCTACACCATATTTGATTGAGAGTTTTTCTGGGTAAAACTCTCTTGATTGACAGTTTTGTTCTTTGAGTGTTTGATATATGGCATTCCACTGTCTCTTGCTCTCTCGGCTTTTGCTGAGCAATCTGCACTTAATTTTATTTGCTGTCCTTCATAGATTACTCTTTGTTGTTGTTGGCATTTTCTTTGTAATTTTTTTTTCCCTAGCTTCTTTCAGGATTCTATCCTTGTCTTTGATTCTGGAATTTGCTTATGATAAGTGTTGGTCTTTTTCTTTTAGAGTATATTCTATTTAGGGTTTACTCAGGTTCTTGGATGTATATTCTCTTATTCTTCATGATACATGGAAAGTTTTCTTCTAGTAACGACGTCTTCCACAATTTCTTCAATGTCTTTATTTGCTTCTTCCTGCCAGAAATTCAAATTATGTGTATGCCATTCTTCTTGATGTTGTCCACCATTATTCTTGGGCTTCATCATTTTCCTTCCTCTTTAAGTCTACTTTCTGCTTCTGTTTCACTGATTTTGTGTTCCATTTCTTCAGTTCTGCTCATCTTTCCCTCCAGCATGTTGACACCTTCTGAAATATTGGTGTTAATATTCTGGATTGCTGTATTTTGGTTTTCTAATGCCTTTTTGGTTTTATCATCTTTGTCTTGTGCCTTTTGAGTTTTGCTTGGTGATTCTCCAATTCTTAAACCTTTTACTTTCATTTATTGAAAATAATGGATCATTTTTCTCTTAAATTCTATGCCATTAAGTTCAATCAGATTTGCTACCTTCTGGAAATCCATTGGTTTTGTTTTTTAAATTTGATCCTTTTTCGAGATTATATTTTTTTTTTTTGCTGAATGATTAAATATTTATCAAGTACTGCTATATACAGGCAGAAGGGTCAGAAGTTCCTTTTTAAATTTGCCAGCATTGCCTAGGTCCTCACATTAAAAAATCCATTTTGCTGATTTTGGCATCCACCAATTTACTGGTTAATCTTCATGTACAGTCTTCTGCAGAGAATTTTCAAATACTACATAGTGACGAAGACCCTCTGTGAGATGGATTGATTCAGTGACTGGGGTAATCGGGATGGGTGTGTCAGAGGCGGTGCGGTTGGC
>NW_006399870.1:6661299-6662179 GCF_000299155.1 Elephantulus edwardii
CTTGGGAGGGTGGAGGGACAGCGCAGGAGAGGAAGGCCCTCTATGAGGTGGATTGATTCAGTGACTGGGATAATTGGGATGGGAGTGTCAGAGACATTGCGATTGGCACAGGACAGAGCGGAGTTTAGGGCTGTTGTTCATAGGGTCGCTATGAGTCGCAGGCGACTCGACGGCACATAACAACAACAACTTTAATATGGCTCTAACACATAGAGATCTGACACTGGTTTTCCAAGGCTGTAAATCTGTACAGGAGGAGACTACCTGTCTTTCTTCTATGGAGCCACCGGTGAATTTTCAGTAGCAGAACAAACAGTAACCTATTACACTACCAGAGCTCTATGGAAAACACAAATTCAGAACAGATGTGTTCCTTCAAAGAGTCTTGGGAATTTTCATCATTTAGTAGTATGAACTTGGACTAAGGAAAGACAATGATCAGGTAGAAAGTTATTTATTATTAATTAATAATTTCCCTAATAAACACTACAACTCTGAGTGAAGTGAGGCTTGTGATTCATTAGCAACAAATTTCAAACCCAGTAATTAATAGAAGTTGGTGTAAAAATGTAGAGGGCCTGACATGTTGTTGTTGCTGTTGTTAGGTGCTGTTGAGTCGCTTGCGACTCATAGTGACCCAATGTACAGCAGCGCTAAACTCTACTCTGTTCTGCGCCAATCGCACTGTCTCTGACTCTCCCATCCCGGATTACCCCAGTCTCTGTCAATCCACCTCACCCCCTTGTGCATTTTCAATCCACCCTACCACGCGTGATGTCCCTCTCCAAGGACCTCCTTACAACATGTCCAAAGTATGTTAAACTAAGCCTCAGAATCCTTGCCTCCAAGGAACTGCCCGGTTTAAACCTTTCCAGGATGA
>NW_006399870.1:6662291-6666908 GCF_000299155.1 Elephantulus edwardii
AAAAAAAAAAAAAAAGAAGGGGTCAGCAACTTGTTCTACCTCTGTGGTCCCTGGGTTTATGAGAAAATTTGCCATAGTTGGGGAGCTCAACATTCCAAGGAAGGAGAGGGCAACTTACCCTGTCTGAAATCTTCTCTGTTCCCTGTGCTCATGGGAAAACTTAGCCTGGTTGGGAATCTCACTGCTTCAAGGGAGGAGAGGGAAACTTGCTCTGTCTGAAGTCCTCTCTGGTTCTATGACTGGTGGGAAAGATTGTTTTGGTTGGGGAGCTGACCAAGAAGACAACTTGACTTGTCTAAAATCCTCTCTTATTTACACTTCTTCTTTTATCTTATCAAAATTGTATTAACCAGCCCCTTGTTTCTATATGTTTTTCCTTCACCTAATTTAATTTAATATATACCTCTTATGTATGCATACATATAATTTAATATATCTATTATCAATGAAAATCTAATACATTTTCATCCCTCACCTCTCATTCCTACTAACCATCCATCAGTTATTCTTTCTAGTTTTAAATCTCTCATTAACTTTTTTTATAGCAGTTGGCTCATTTAATATCCATCTTTTTGTTATTTACTTGTTTTACTATTGTAATGTCGTCCAGATCCATCTACATTATAAGATGTATCTTTCTCATTTTTACTTTCTCTTCTCCATCTGTGCCAGGCCATAGTCTTTGACTGACTCTGTGGCCTCCTTTCCTTGGTTCAGGTTAAATGATATTAATAGTTAAGTCACAGAAATTAACTA
Source organism: Elephantulus edwardii (assembly GCF_000299155.1). NCBI lineage: Eukaryota > Metazoa > Chordata > Mammalia > Macroscelidea > Macroscelididae > Elephantulus > Elephantulus edwardii. The sequence goes on from NW_006399870.1 coordinate 6,663,048, forward strand.
GTGTGACAGACACTCTGTCAAACACTTCACACTACTCACAGAAACAATTGTGAAGTTATTTCTTTTGACTTCCCCTAACTTAGTTGACCCACTAATGAATCCATCCATAATGTCTTAAATTTACTCTGTGGCAGGGTAACTACTTCTGTGACTTATAAGATAGTCATCTTAAGCACAATAAGTGTGAATTTATAGTAAATACTAGGAGAGGCTAACATTTGGAGGGGAAGGTGAGGAAAGTTCCATCTAGCAGTAATTCATAGGCACTTGAATGCAGAGTTTTGATTTATTAAATTCTTCCTCTGAGCTCATGGCTTATTTATTAAATTTCCACCTGAAATTAATGATTAACTCAGCCATGCATAAATTAGACTCAGACGGGAGTAAAAGGGCTACATAATGGCTATGATAAGCACATAAGAGGAAAAATTCCTCTTCTAAGAAGATTCAATAGAAGTTTCCTTTACATAATAAGATTCCTTTGAGAAGTCAAAGTATGAGTCAGTTTATACATACTTTTAAGGAAAACAATTATTGTGTATAACCAGACGTTTATTTGAATAATACACTTGCCACACTGAAAGTTTTTTTTTCTTTGTCTTTTATTTTCCACTGTTAATTATGATACTATCAGGGAGAAGATTAATTAAAAAAGATTAGGTAAAAGCAGAAAAGCCCTTATTTCCATCATTAAGAAAGACTTTTCTGAGGTAAATGGAGTATCCAGTGATACACTTGAAATAGTAGAGCATCTACATCCTCTACTGAGTTGAGGATGATGCCCTGAAATGAAGGAGGCCTATCTGACTATGGTTTCTTTCCTGGGTGCATGCTGTCCTCCTTGCTTCCTTTTTAAGAGAAATAAAGAAACTACTTTTTTTGTTGAGTTTACTTCCTGGTGAGCACAGAGCAAGGCTATTTGAATATGCCATTTCTTTATTCTTAAAAAATTCTATAAATTCATAATTATTCTCTCATTTCATACTTTAAGAAACCAAGCCTCAGAGAAATAAAATGACAATTAATTTTACATGGTTTTGTGTTGTTATTTGTAAATAGTTTTACACGTTTTAACAACTGTTTTGTGGTGCTGGTGTGATGTTGAGTTGGAACAGGCTTGTAGCTAATCCTCCAGTGAGTTCAGTTAATTGCACAAGAGGAGATCACCCATTCTTCTCTCATTGAGCAGCTGGTAGACTGCAATGATGTGCCTTTTGGATTGCAGCACAAGATCTTTCTAACAATTTGGTCAGTAATTATTTGGCTTTCTAAAGTGATACGTTTTGTATTGCTCAATGGAAGTGCAATGAAGAATGAAAACTGGAGAGAAACTTTAACCACATAAAACAATATGGAATTGTAATAGCAAAAGTGGATATAATAGTGAGATTCCTGGCATCAAGGTATAGGAATTAGAGTGATGAATTTGGTTTAATAGGCTGCCATAAATGCAGAGGTGAATGACTTAAAAATAATTTGGTTAAGGAGAATTTCAGACAGAAGAAGCTACATGTGCAAAAGCCCTAAGGTAGGAAGGGGGGAAAATAAAACAAAAAACAATGCAGACCAAAAGAGCTAGAGGTCAGAGAACATGGAGGTAATACTAAGTCAGGAAGTGCTTGTTTTTATGAAGGAGCTTCTTTGTATTAATAAAAGATATGAACTAGGGATATAGAGAGAAGCAAGAACTGTTTATTTTTTGTTTATTATCATTCTGCTTGTTGTATGCATAATGCATATGAGGAACCCTGAATACATTCAGATTGATCATCTTTTAGGACACAATTCAATAGTTCATATAGAGATTTTGTTGTTTTTGTTGCTTTGTGCTATCAAGTTGCTTGAGACTTATAGCGCCCCTACATCAGCTCTGAACGCTGATCTATCCTGTGTCAACCCTATTGTCTGTGACACAATAATCCACATTATCCCAGTCATTGAATCAACCCATTTCTGGGAAGGTCTTCCTCTCTTCTGCTGTCCCTCCACTCACCCAAGAATGATGTCCCTCTCTAAGGACTGTTCCCTTCTTGCAACATTCCCAAAGTGTGTCAGACAGAACTTCAGAATCCTTGCCTCCAAGGATCACCCTGATCTCACACTCTCCAAAATGAACCTGTTTGTTCTCCTAGCATTTCATGGTATATTCAATACTCTTCTCCAGCACCACAGCTCAAAGACATCAATTCTCCTTCTATCATCCGTAGTAATTGTCCAGCTTTCTGACACATAGCAAGTAATAGTAAAGACCATGATCTGGATCAGGAGCACTTTAGTCTCCAGACTGACATCATTGCTCTACAGTACTCTGAAGAAGTCCCAGACAGCAGACTTTCCCAATGTAATTTGTCTTTTGATTTCCTGTCTGCTGATGCAAAGAGTGTTGATTGTGGAACCAAACAAACTAAAGCTGTTAGCAATCTCAATCTCTTCATCGTCTATCATGATGTTGCCAATTGGCCCAGTGGTGAAAATCTTTGTTTCCTTGATATGGAGCTTCAATCCATGTTTAAAGCTCAGTCTTTGACCTTCTGTAGCAAGCACTTCAGGTCCTCCTCAGTTTCAGCAAGCAGTGTTTTGTCATCTGCATAACTCAGATTATTCATGAGTCTTCCTCCAATTCTGATACCACCTTTTTCCTTAAAGAGCCCAGCCTCCTCGATAATCTGTTCTGCATATAGATTGAAAAGGTATGGAGTCAGGACACATCCCTGGTGTTCACTTTTCCAAATTTTGAACCATTTACTGTTTCCTTGCTCTGTTCTGATGACTATTTCCCGGTCCAAGTATAGGTTTCACATAAGAAATCAAATGTTCTGGGATTTAAATTCTTTTCAGAGTTAATCACAATTTCTTGTGATGATCGGTCAAATTCCTTTGCATAGTCAATAAAACACAGATAGACATTCTTCTGGTACTTTCTGCCTTTGGCCAAGATCCATCTAGTCTGCACTTCTGGCAGTTCTTGGATGATGTGTTATTAAAATAGTTTTTGGATAATTTTCCACAGAATCTTGCTTGTGACATTAATGATATTGTCCGATAATTTTCATACTCTGTAAGGTCACTTTTCTTTGAAATGGGGGAAAAAATGGATCTCAAACCTTTCCTAATAATAATACCTAGTATTTTGACTTAGAGACTGCTAAACTCAAGAGATAGTGGCTACAGCATAAGAAAGTGGCAGCAAAATGAGACCTTTGGAATCATAGAAGCCCAGAAGGTTTGAGACCTAAGCCATTATATCAAGGGTTAGAGAGGTGTTGAATGGCATAGGCAGGAGTAGAAGGCAATGCTGATGCAGCAGGGAAAGGCGTGGGTCACATGTGTCAAGGGTGAGGAACAACACAGAATCTATTTGTTGCTTTTACAATTAGGAAAATGTCTTTCATCTGCTTGCCTGTCAGACATTGTTCTAAATCTAAGCATTCTGATTAAAACAGACTAGGAATAAGGATTGGCCATCCATTTCTGAAATAACAGGCTTTCAAAAACTCTATGTACAATAGAGCACACTTAGACTAGCTGATAAGGCAACTGAGATTGAGCCCTCAAATAGGGAAATATAAAGTAGGAAGAACAGTTGTAAGCAGACAGTAATAATTGGAACGTGGAATGTGAGATATATGGATGTAGGAAATGAGACATTGTTAAGGAAATAGAATGCTTAAATATTGACATACTCGGTATTGGGGAAATGAGATGGATTGGCATGGGAAATTTTTAATCAGACGATTATATGATCATATTATTATATGATCATATAATCAGACAGAGATGAAAAGGTGAGGAAAAATGGGGTTGCTTTCATAGTTAAAAAAGTCATTTTGAAAGATGATAGTAGTTTAAAATATAGTGAAG
>NW_006399870.1:6672057-6696233 GCF_000299155.1 Elephantulus edwardii
GCATCAGAGAACAGGACAATAACTAGGGAGGATAGAAGGAGAATTGATGCTTTTGATCTGCAATGCTGGAGAAGAGTATTGAATATACCATGGACTGCTAAGAAAATGAACAGGTTCATCCTGGAGACAGTTAAATCAGGCTGCTCTTTGAAGGCAAGGATTCTGAAGCTTCGTCTGACATACTTTGGTGATGTTGCAATGAAGGACTAGTCCTTGGAGAATGACATCATCCTTGAGAGGGTGGAGGGACAGCACAGGAGAGGAAGACCCTCTATGAGGTGGATTGATTCAGTGACCGGGGTAATTGGGGTAAGTGTGTCAGAGACAGATTGGCACAGGACAGAACAGGGTTTAGGATTGTTGCACATAGGGTCGTTATGAGTTGCAGGCAACTTGATGGCACATAAAAATAATATAGCACTCTATGATGCAGGAGTATGTAAAAACTGTCCCCTAATCAACATTCATTTGAATCCTTCTAGAAAGCAAGAAAGAGATATTGGGAATTAATTTGGCATTCTCTTTCAGTCTGTCTCAGGCAGCTAAGCATTGGATGCTGCCTACTTCAATATTCCAAAATAAAGAACTGGAAAAGCAGTATAACTTGTAAATGAATTGATTAAAAATTGATTTTACAAATTTGTTCATATTTACTTCTGGCTTTTAAAAGATGTTGTCAAAGAGAATGGGAGAATGGTGGGGATTAGAGAGATGTGCTATTATTGTCTCTTTCATAAAGAATACATGATGTGAGTTGCACCCCTCCTTGGAGAGATTTTATGAAGGACACATTTCCTTTTCCCAAGTCTAGGGGAATACTCAGAAAGAAACCTATATCCATAGCTTGATGTGCTGGAGGATCCTGAAAACACCAGGAATCCAAAGTCGGAACATACCAGATGGCTGAAGAGTGAGCAGAGGCAGCAGGGAATAGGGCTGCTTGTGGGAAGTAATGCTTCAATGGTTGTCCAGAGGTCTGTATTTCCTGATAATAAGATTTGAGCTGTGCTGGTCAAGTGATGAGATTAAAGGAAACCTAAGATTTTAATAAATATCTTTCAAGTAAATTGATAAATGATTGAGACTAGTAAAAGAAAATAGTATGATACTTCCAAAAGTGAATGAGAAGGGATATAAAAGTGAACTGTGTGACAACTAAGTGATTTTATACAGTGAATTAGTATAGCATTTATTGATGTTGAGAAAAGTAGTAAGAAACAGAGTGCTAACTGTGTTGTTTTTGTTGTGTTCCATCAAGTCATAGCTGGCTCAGAGATAATCTTCTAATTTTTTTTCAGAAGCCATAATTATCTGGGAGACTGGGCTCTGTGAGGAGACATGTAGCATCAGGATTTGAGGAAGACTCATCAAACAATCTGTGTTATGCAGATGACATACATAACCCTGCTTGCTGAAACTGAGGAGGACCTGAAGCACTTGCTGTAGAGGGTCAAGGACTGCAGCCTCCTATATGGATTGAAGCTCAATATCAAGAAAACAAAGATTCTCACTGTTGGGCTGATTGGCAACATCTTGATGGATGGTGAAGAGTTTGAGATTGTTAACAGCTTTAGTTTGCTTGGCTCCACAATCAACACTCTTGGCACCAGAAGCCAGGAAATTAAAAGACGTGTTGGGAAAGTCTGCTGTTAGAGATCTCTCTAAACTACTGAAGAGCAACAATGTCAGTCTGGAGATGAAGGTGTGCCTGATACAATAGGTGTGTCTTTGCAATAGCTTGCTATGCATCAGAGAACTGGACATAAGCCAGGATGATAGAAGGAGAATTGATGTCTTTGAACTGTGGTGCTGGAGAAGAGTATTGCATATACCATAAACTGCTAGGAGAATGAACAGGTTCATCCTAGAGAGGGTTAAACCAGTCTGAAGCTTCATCTGAAATACTTTGGACATGTTGCAAGGCAAGATTGGTCCTTAGAGAGATACGTCATGCTTGGGAGGATGAAGGGACAGCGCAGGAGAGGAAGACCTTTGATCAAATGGATTGATTCAGTGACTGGGGTAATGGGGGTAGGTGTGTCAGAGACAGTGAGATTGGCACAGGATAGAGCAGTGTTTAGGGCTGTTGTAGGACCACTATGAATCACAGGTGACTCAATGGGACATAATAGCAAAAACAACAACATATATCAAATGGAAGGAAATTACACATCTTTCTTTCATGGAGCAGCTGGTGAATTCAAACCACATGTCTTCAAGTTGGCAGCACAGTTCTTTAGCCACTAGTGTATTAGTGCTCCCTCCCAATAATTTCAATCTCTAAGTGTTGTTGGAAGGTGCCAGAGAGGGCATTATAGCTCACAGAAATCCTATATACAAACAGAAAAGATCTTGCTGACAATATGCCCAAATGAGATGAAGTTACATCATCCTTGCCTCTAAGAAACACCCAGTTGCACTTCCTCCAAATCGGGTATCTTTCTTCTTTTGGTAGTACATGACTTTTTCTTTGACACTTCAATACAATGGCATCACTTCTTCTTGTCATCCTTATTCACTGTCCAGTATGATAAAGAAGAAGTTAATTAAAAAAAAATAAGAAGAAGGAATTGAAAAGACCATGGATAGGGATTTGGGAAAGTGTTATAAATAGCAAAATATATAATGTAAATGGCAGAATGATACTAAAGTTGTGTCAAGGAGAAAAAAATTATTTCGAACATATTTTGTACAGAGTATATGGAAGACTTTGGGGTAATTGAGGAGACAACTGTTTGGGGGAAAGGCTAGCTATTTTAAAATATTGTATGATGTGTAAGATATTGAAAAGTAAAAATTTTAGAAAAATAATTTGGAGATGTTTTGATTTTATTATAAAGAGAAACACACTTCTGTATTTCAAAATGAAAAGTTTTTTTTTTCTCAGTATTAGTTGTTATAATAATAAACCATTGTATTATAAGACTGCAACACACTAGCAATTGTGTCAGCTTAAAGATTAAGGTGTGCCAGATCCACGCCATGGTCTTTTCTATTACGTGCTATGCATCAGAGAGGTGGACAATGAATAAGGATGGAAAAGAAGAACTGATGCCTTTGAGTTGGAGAAGAGTATTGAATATACCGTGGACTACCAAAAGAGCAAACAGATCTATGCTGAAGAAGGTGAAACCAGGTTGATCTTTAGAGGCAAAGGTTTTGAAGCTCTGACATACTTTGGGCAGGAAGGACCAGTCTTTGGAGAAGGATATCATGCTTGGAGGGGTGGAGGAGAGGGAGACCCAGGATGAGATAACCTGTCACAGTAACAGGGTTGTGGGGGATAGGTGTGTCAGAGACAGTGAGATTGGCTCAGGGTTAGGGTTAGGGTTCAGAGCTATTATGTACGGGATCATTATGAGTCACAATCAATTTGATGGCAAATAACAAGAACACTATATTTTAATGAGAAAAAAGACAGAAGCAGAGACAAAGTGGAATCAAGAAAGCTTGGGTTTACTTGTGCTACATTTATTTGTGGCAAGCAATTTGGAAGACCTGACTATCTGACTGACAGATTGCATCCATTCCATGTCAAGGTGTCCAACAGAACTACAGGCTATATGAAAAGAATGTGGTATCAGGTTTGAAGGAAGACTATTCAACAACATGCATTATGCAAATTTACAGTCTCTAAAAACTGGAGGGTCAACTGTGAGGAGGTTCTAAAACTCAAAGGCAATGAGGAGGCTTTTAAAAAATAATAAATAGTAGGTACAATATTTGAATCAAATTAGTATAGAATAAATTTTGCCCTAAAGTCAATTGTTTAGAAATAGAACATATATTCATTTATCCATTTATTCATTAGTTATGTTGACAAGTGTGTATTTTACACTTATTTAATGGCAGTCATCTTTCTAGGCACCAGAGTCCTAAAGAGGAATAAGAAATACATAATATTTGCCCTCATGTATTTTATATTTTAGTTGAGGATTGGGTAGCAAGATACTATTTTCACATAAAAGGCTCCACTTTAAATATTAATATATTTTAGGATGGGCTATCTCCTCCCATGTGACTTTTGTTGGTTGTTATTATGTACTATTGAGTCACTTACCACTCATAGCAACCCTGTGTACACCAGCTCAAATTTCATTGGCTCTGACAATTACCCCAGTCAGTGAGTCAATCTATTTCATCCAGGGTCTTCTACTCTTGTATTGTCCCTTCATCCTTCCAAGCATGATTTCCTTCTCCAAGAACTGGGCCCTTCTGGCAGCACACAAAAGTGAGACAAAGCTTCAAAATCCTTCCATTCAAGGAAAAGTTTGGTTTCACCCTCTCTTTGCAGTCCATGGTGTGTGCTATACTTTTCTCCAGCATCACAATTCAAAGGCATCAATTTTTCTTCTGTCATCCTTAGTTATTTTCCAGGTTTCTGATGTACAGCAAGTAATTGTGAAGACTGTGGCTTGGATCAGGCAAACCTAAGTATCTAGACTGACATTGCTACTCTTCAGTATTCTGGAGAGGTCCCTGACAGCAGATTTTCCCAATTCAGTTGATCTTTTGATATCTTGGCTGCTGGTACCAAAAGTGTGGTTCTGTAACACACTTGGTACCAGCAGTCTTCTGTTACAATATTTAAGGGTGCTGTGAGCAGAATGTTGAACGATTCAGGAAGCATAAAAAGAAGATGGAAGGAATATACAGAGTCACTATACCAAAAAAAGAATTGGCTGACACAGAAGAATCTCATGAAACAACATATGATCAAAAGTCAATTGTAATGAAAGAGGAAGTTCAAGCTGCTCTGAAGGAATTGGCAAAAACCAAGGCCCCATGAATTGACGGCATAACATATTTCAACAAACATATGCTTTCCTGGACCCACTCACCAGGTTGTGCCAAGAAAAATCTGGAGAATAAATACTTGACCAACTGAGTGCAAGGGATCCCATCTGATTACAGTCTCCGAAAACCTGTCAGAGTTAGCTACGGGTTGGTTTAAACTCTTTGGTACACAACAACATCAATGCAAAACAATGAACAGAGAGAAGCAGAGAAAAAATTTTTTTAGTTAAGGTGTAAGAGATTATTTCCCTGGGGGTGGGGGGATGGATATATGAGTTCACATCTGGAGTGAAACAATTCACAATTGTTATGCTCCTGAAAACATAAAGCAAATCTTCAATAAAGGTAACAACTGAAGCAAGATAGCTAGATATATCTGAGAAACAAAACCAAAATAATTTTGTGGAAGATTTTTTTTAGAATTACCCAACAAACACCTGGAACTACTTTATCTTATTTCAGCATTCTAAATTATATATGTTCCCTTTAAAAAGAATATTACTTTGGTTATTGCCTAGTTATTTGAAGTGAAAACTGAAATGGCAGAATTATAAAGACTAATTTGCAGGTAAAGTTGGAGTGACGATGATTAGAAGACAGTGCTCTGCTGGAAAATATTCAAGTTCTGGCTTTATTTTTCCTATTTCTTATCCTAGTGTCATTTTTACTTTTAGTTTATTTTATCTTGCCTACCATAGGTTGTGAAGCCATTGGATTTTGGATTTCAAAAGTGGATTCTTCTTGTTTTGGTTGAAGGTCCTGTGGGAACTGTGGGGTTGTTTTTATTTTACTCACAACCCTTTGTGTTGATTGGATATGCTGCATTTGGCTAACAAGTTTTTGGCCGGAAACCCCTTGCTTAAGTGCCAATTATGGCCTGAGGCATAGTCCTGGAGATTGAAAAGTCAGTTAAGTGCTTGGGCCTGTGACCCTCAGGCTTCATTTTAATTGTGTTTAGAATGAAAAGTCTAAGTAATGTAGCACTGGTCTGCCAATTTGCTATACTGAGGTAACTTGGGGCTGCTGGCATACTGAACCCTGTGCCACTAGTGTGTCAAATACCATAATGGTCACCCATGGTGGACAGTGTTTGGAGGAACTTTACAATTGAGACAGGCTTGGAAGCAAGAGTCACATTCAATTCCTAAACTACACACCTCTGAAAACTATGAACCTAGGAAAATGACAATGGTTATAGAACAGGATTCAGGTCTTTTGTTCATAGGGCCACTATATATAGTGTGTGTGTGTGTGTGTGTGTGTGTGTGTGTGTGTGTGTGTGTATGTTTGTGTGTGTGTGTGTGTATAAATTGTGTAGCATATAACAACAACAACCACCACCATAAGTTATCACATTGACATCACTTAGCACCAATGACTTGTATGAATCTTTGTGAGTCCCCTGAAATTCTTTATGGTAAAAAATTTTATGTATGGGTGAATGAATGAATGAATGAATAATAGTAATAATATAGAAGTACTATTTTTTTTCTCTTCTGCTCTTTCACTTCTCTCATCCTCAATATCAATGTGGAAGTATTAAGATGGGTGAAGAAGAAGATATTATACAATAAGAAGATAATTAAAGGGAAAGGGAAGATATGACAGAGATACACGAGAAATAGAATCAGCAAAGAAACACAAATAAATGTACATAATCTTGCAATATCAGCAATAATAATTGTTAATGTACAAGTAGACATTTATAGGCAGACAAACAGATACGGATAAGTGAAAAAGATTACTCCCATAGTATGTTCAGTAATATTTCTACATAATATTAGTATGTGTTATAGATCTATTACTGCATATATCAGAGACAACAGAGGACAAAGCTGTTATTTTGTGACATTGAACTGGAACTAAATCTTAGCTGGTTCTCCAGGAGATTTCAGAGAGAGGAACTCTCAAGGAAGGGGATTGCCCATATTTCACCTGGGGAACAACTGGTGAATTTAAACTGCTTAACTTTGGTGACAGTTTACCTATGGTTTGTCATTGCAACTGGTAAGCAAACTTTTTAATCATTAACTAAACATCCTGAGGGAATAAGTTACTCATCTTGGACCTTGGGGTCATAGTCATGAGAGGCATAAAGTTTATTGGTGCAACATAGTCCATGAAGACAATGTTCTAGATTCCACTTTTTAAGCAGACACTGAGGTCCTAATGCTTGCAAGCAGTCCTCTAAGGTAAATTTATCGGCCTTTTTCTCTCTGGAACAAAGGAGAGGGTCTTGGAAACAAATGTATACTGAAGGAATTAGTCCAAAGGACCAACAGGCAACACAAATGCCAACTGCAATAGCCAGAGAATTGGATGGTGCCTAATTACATCATTGGCCACCCTGAAAGGGATCAAAGTAGAAGATTCTGCATAGAGTAGGGGAAATGTGTGTGTGTGTGTGTGTGTGTGTGTGTGTGTGTGTGTGTGTAATGTAAAAAAAAAAAAGTAAAAGGCTAGATGTATGGGTCCTATAGAAGAAGCCAGTGTCCTGAGATTGTGGCTCTTAGTCAAACTTCAGAATGTAGAAAAAAATTACTCCTGTGAGACTATTTAGCCAAACAATGCTGTTGTTTATGCTGTCCCGTTATTTATAACTCACAGCAATCCTATGAGCAACAGATTGAAACCTTGGCTTTCCTGCACCATGTTCACATTCTCTGCCTTATAGGGGAAACTGTATCACCAGAGAGGCACTCAGTCCTTAAAATAATCAAGCAACCAAGCAATGTTTAAAAGAGTAGCATTTTTTAAGGGTAAAACCCAGGAGACAGGAAGTAATAGGATAGAGGGATTCATGGGAATAAAAATTACAGGGAGAAGGTGAGAAGAGTGTAATTATGTTGCAGGTATTGTAATTAATGTTTTGAAATAAAATGTGTGTGAATGATTGAGTAGAAATCTAATTTGCTTTGTCAATTTTCACTCAATTGTTTGTTGTTGTTTTGTGTCGTGGAGTTGCTTGTGAATCATAGTAATTTACAATAAAAAGTAATTAGATGGCAGTCTGGATCAATCTTTCTGAAATGAAATTAGAGAATCATGGATTTTTAAAAGTTTAGCTTCGTTATAATTTGACAACCTTAGGAGGTGAGAAGCAGGTTTGAGAGGTGAAGAAATGTGTGTCAGTGGATGTGATTTTAGTTTTGTGGAGTTTCTCTGAAGTGGAAAGTAAGACATTTTAAGCAATGTGCAAATGGCTTAAGGATGCTCTGAAATATAAATTTCCTGAGGATAGATACTAAACCCAACTCAAATCTATTAGTATTGAATCAATTATGACTTTTTGTGACCAATAAGGACAGAGTAGAACTGTTTCATAGATTTCCTAGACTGTACTTTTTTTTTACAGAAACAGACTGCCAGATCTTTCTCCTTCAGGGTAGCTAGGGGGTCCAAGCTGTCAAATTTTGAAATAGTAGATAATGCATAAATCATCATATTACCATGGCTATTCATGAAAATGGATATTGGAAATGTAAAAAAATTAGAAATGATAAAGGAAAGAGCTATCAAAAAATAGAAAAATCATTGAATAAGCCTTGCAAAGGAGAAAAAAATATTCCTGTCTATATAATGAGAATGAAAATGAAGTTTCATCTATTATCTTGCCCAAAATAATAGTGTTTCTGGTTTTCCCACTCTAAAGTTAAAAACTGAATGACTGATTTGTTTTTTGTCAAGAAAAAGAGTACTTTGTTAATAGTGCACTATCTATGCCCATTTTGCAGGCATACAATTCAGACATTTAACTTTTGTCATCATCTTCTATTTACTCAGCAAACATTTATTGACTCCTACTATGTATCAGCGCTGTACTGCTGATCCAATATGGTGGTATAAGAACCTCAACTCTATCTATACTGTGGTGTATCATCGTATAAATTTCCCCACAAAATAGCTGCTCTATTTTTACTAAGAAAAAGGAAGGTCATCGAGGTAAGATGACAGAAATATCAATAATAAATATTGTTATTGTTATTCTTGTTATGTGCTGTTTAGTTGCTTGCAACTCATAACGACCCTTTGTACAACAACACTGAAACCTGCTCTATCCGGTTCTAATTTTACCATCTCTGACACACCTATCCTCATTACCCCAGTCACTGTATCAGTCTATCTCATCGTTGATCTCCCTCTCTTTCTCCTTCCCTCCTTCCTTCCAAGCATGATGTCCCTCTCCAAGGACTGGTCCCTCCTTACAACATGCCCAAGTATGTCAGACAAAACCTCAGAATCCTTGCCTGCAAGGAACAGCCTGGCTTCACTCTCTCTAGGATCAACCTGTTTGTTCTCCTGGTAGTCCATGGTATATTCAACACTCTTCTCCAGATCCACAGCTCAAAGGCATCAATTCTCTATCATCCCTAGTCATTGTCCAGCTTTCTAACATAGCAAGCAATTGCAGAGACTATGGCTTGGATCAGGCACATCTTACATTAGTTTCTATAAATTTCTGGATATTATATAAAGGGGAAACAAATCTCTGTTAGAACACATCTGTAAATTAAACCTACTTGTTTGCCTCTGGAGTTCCTGGAAGGTGAACGTGGAGAGAATTGGAAAGAAAGATATGCAGATACCTCTGAAAAATCAACTATTCAAAGCCTTCTGTTTTACTACTACACCTATATAGTATGAATCAGAATTTAACTGATGCAAACTATTTTGTTATTTTATTTGCTTGTTTAATCTTGTTGTTCCCTTTTATATACTTCACTAACTTTTCAATGATTGGAAGGGAGGTTCTTTGTGTTTTAATGAGATAGAGGATTTTTTAAAAGGTTTGAAGTTTCTCTGCTAGAAGGTTATTGTGTTGGTGGTACATTCTTATTATTTTGTATACACATTTATTTTTATTGATTTTCACTCCTACTTTTCATTTTATAACAATATTGGCAATTATATGAGGTTGTTATTTACAATTCTCTCTTAACCTTAGAGAGTTCTGGTGGCTTAGTGGTAAAGAATTGTGCTGTTAAATCAAAGGCATTGGGTTCAAATCTACCAGCTGTTCTGTGGGCGAAAGATGGACATTCTCCTCTCTTATCATATTCTACCTCTGAACACACACTGGTGGCTAACCTATAAATCAGTTCCAATTCAGCAGCATGTAACAGCAACAACATGTGAAAATCTTGTTGTGCTGTCCCTTTCTGTTCCCTTTACCCATCCATTCTCTGTTCTCTCTCCTCTCCCATCCTTGCATCCTTTACAATTATTCCCATCAGAAGGTAAACACTCCCTTCTATTCTTTCTTTCCCCTTCTCTCCTCCTTCCCTAACCACAATTCCCCAATTAGATCAGTTATGTATGTCCTGTACTAGATTGTTAATTGCATTATGCGTACTGTTTGATCGTTCCCATTCCGTTTCAGGTTGATCTTTTCTTCCCCTAATTGACTACAGTGTTCATTATCTATTCATGCCATTCCTGCTTTCCCTGTATGTAACACTCAAATTTGTCCTCTTTTTATAATATAGTCTTCCACAATATTTATCCTTCTGCAACTGATTTATCTCGCCCTTCATTTGAAAGCATCTTCTAAGTAAAGATTTTTGTTGTTGTTGTTGTTCCATGTGATCAGAACACCTGTCCCTAGGCATTTATTTATTTATTTTTTTAGATTTTTTTTTTTTCTGGTGGACTACTGGTGAGAAGCTGTGCTGAAATCCTGAAGGCATGTGGTTCGAGACAACCAGCTGCTTTGAGGGGGAAGGATGGGCAATTTCCACCTGCGTAATGAACTGCCTCTGAAAATCCACCGCAGAGTTAGCTATATGTCAGTTCTGACTCCACAATGCACACACACACACACACACACACACACAAATAACCTTCTATAATTTTTCAACTTTGGTAAGAGATATAAAGAGGTGTTTGAAATGAAAAAAAAAATCGCTGTCGTTCTGGCCGTTATTGTTAGGTGCCATAAACTCATAGTGACTCCATGACCAATGGGTCTGAACCTTGCCCTATCTTGCCCTTCAGCCCAGATATACTCAAGCCCCTTTCTAGGCTCTTCATTTCCTTCCCTAACTCTCCACCTTTCCAAGAACGATGTCCTTTCCTTAGAACTTGCCCCAAATAAGTGAGGCAAATGTCTCCATGATTACCACTATGGAGCACTCTGGTTGTACTCTCTTCAAGACATTTGTTCTTTTAACAGTCCTTGGAATATTCAATTCTCTTCTTCAACAAGACGTAATATTATTACAATTTACTTCTTTACCTCAAGCATAGCATGGATTATTTTGAGCACAACTTGGATTCTTCATTTATTTGTCCTTGAATATTTCTTGATAATGGAATTTAAAGTTGCAGCCCTGAGATAACAAGTAGTTGCTTACTACTCACCCTTTTAAAGTACTTTCTTTCATCTTTACACTGCCATACTGCCAAGTCCTGAAAAGTCCTCTCTGGTTTCCAGGTGCCCTACAAACTCTGGTATTACTCTCAGATAAAGACGTAATGTATGATTTCTAAGAGTTTAGCACTGATTTAATCTTTTTTCTATTCTGACATGATGATCCAGAAAATGTAAATAGAACATTTTTTCTTTTTTTGTGTTGTAAAATTTGTGAATTATTTATCACATGACTGAAAAAGCTGCGATCTTAAATTATTAAAACATATTTGGGTTTTAAAAGAAGACGTTAGAGATGTTTGCTTTTGGTCCATTTTAATGCCTTTGCAAAGGGAATGATAAAATTATTTTCCTTAAGAATGAGCCAAAAATAAATTTAAAAAAGCACCAAATGAGTGAACAAATGCAGACAACTTTCATTTCTTTAAGACAAAGCCTTTTTCCAAAGCAAATAACCTTTTGTCATATCTCCAGAGAAATGACATTTTCTTTCCTTTCTCCTACTTTGCAAGGACAGCAGATGAGTCGGGAAGGAACTGAAATAAATTAAAATAAAAACATTCTCCAATAAATTTTCTTCCTTCTTTTACTGGCTATCCTTCACTGAGCCAGTGAGAATCATGGCTGTGCTGCCATCTATTTGTCATACATCAGAAAAGTGCTTCGTCTGTGATCTCTGGAGAATATTATCCATTCTGGTTAGACTCGCCTACATAATAAATTCATAATGAGGTATGGAATATGGAAACACCAGGAAACTCTTATTTTATGTTTTACAGGTCCCAGATCTGACCCATGTTGCCCATACATAGTAGTATGGTCCTTTCGGGTGTGCATCCTTGGAGCTTCTCTTGTGACAGAAAAAGAGCCAGAAGCATTCAAACAGCACTGCCTCAGCTAAGACCCATCTGCAGTACCTCTGCCATGTTTTCTCTTGCTCCTTTTCATGTTCCTTTGCCCATGTTCCCAGCCTTGCCACTCATATCACCCAAGAGTTCAATTTTTCTGTAAGCACCTCCAAAATCCTTCTGGTAAAAATAATAGTAATTAAAAAAGCATAGTTTCCCACTTTCTGGAACAAAAGACTCCCAATTTATGTGAAACTAATCTCTGACCTAGCTTTGATTTCTAGCAGAAATATGAATTCCTAGGACAATCTGTCTTGAAACCAGAAATACATTGTACACTTGTTGTATGCCATCTAGTTTAAACCGACCCATAGCTGACCCTTCGGTGGGTTTTTCAGAGGCAGTTAAGCTCACTGGAAGAGACTGTCTATCCTTCTTCTGTGGGGTAGCTGGTAGACTCAAACTACACACCTTCAGGACTGGAGCAAACCTTCTTGCCATTAGGCCAACAGAGCTCTTATATTGCACAGTAGAGAAAGTTAATCACATTATCAGTATGATGAATTTACTCTAATTCAAGATGAAGCAGAAAATACAATAAGAGGTTAATGCGTGAACCCATTCCCATTGCCAATGAGTGAATTCCACATCATTAGAGGAGAACTATTTTAAAAGGCTCCGAGACTGAAATATTTATGGAAGCTGGCTGTTACATCTTTATTTCACAAGTGGGTTTGAACTGCTGGCCTTTTGGCTAATAGTTGAGCATCCAAGCCTCTTCTGATAGGTTGACAAGAAAACAAAGATTCTCACCACTGGGCTAACTGGCAATCTCATGATAAAAGGAGAAGAGATTTAGAGGGTTAACAATTTAATTTTACTTGGATCCACAGTCCACACTCTTGGCACCAGTTGTCAGGAAATCAAAAGATGAGTTTCATTAGGGAAATTTGCTATCAGGGATCTTTCAAAGCTGTTAAAGAGCAACAGTGTCAATCTAGACACTAAGATATGTTTGATTCAGGCCATGATCTTCACAGTTACTTGCTATGCGTCTGAGAGCTAGACAATAGCTATGACAGAAGAAGATTGATACCTTTGAGTTATGGTGTTTGGGAAGAGTATAAAATATACCATGGACTGCCAAGAGAACAAACAAGTTTATCCTGGAGAGGGTGAATCCAAGCTGCTTCAAGGATTTTGAAGCTCCATCTCACATATTTGAGCATTTTGCCAGGAAGAACCAGTTCTTGGAGAGGGAAATCATGCTTGGAAGGAGAGGAAGACCCTGGATGAGATGGATTGACTCTGTAATTGGGGCAATGGGCATAAGTGTGTCAGACAACGAGATTGTCTCAACATAGAGCAGGGCTCATAGCTATTGTACTGTGAGTGATAGTCAACTCGATGGCTCATAACAACAACAACGACAACACAATTTACAATATCCTTTAAATAGTGGAGATGGGGGAGCTCTGGTGGCCTAGTGGCAAGAAGCTGCACTGCAATCCCAGAGAAACACGGTTCGAATCCACCAGATGCTCTGCCGGAGAAGGAGGCGCAATATCCTCCTGTACCAGTCAGATCTGATTTGACGGTACACGCACACAAAATAATAAAAAATAATAAAAAAAAATAAATAGTGGAGATGGTCTATGCTCAACTAACAATCTACCAAATGATGGGTTCTAACCCACCCAGTGGCATCATAGCAGAAGGGGCTATTAAACCATTTTTCTAGAGACCTGCTTAACCTGGAGACCTAGGTTATCTCCTTTCATTAAGCCATGTAGTCCCATGACCAGAAACGGGCGTTGATTTGGGTTTTTAACTGTATATTCTTTCCCATCCTACCAAACTTCCCACTTTCCCCCCCATTTTTCAGTGTCTTAATCTATAATGCCAGTTTGGTACTCTAATTTTCACTTTTGCATAATTCCAAAATGAAAATAATTCTGCTAATTTTCTAAGTCTGTAGTTGTTATATGCTGTCTCATTGACTATGACTTGTAGTCTTTTCAAGTATGGAAAGATTAGAATACTTTCTTCACCTTACTTAGCCAATACATGTTTTAGTTATGAGTTATTCTTAATGTGTCCATAGGGTGTTGGGAAAGCAGTTTACCTGATCCTTCTTCCAGAGTATCACTGTTTGGGTTTGAACTTTCATCCTTTAGCTTATAATCTGCTGTCAGTCTACAAAGATCAGAAGATCAGACCTTCTTAATCTTCTTGGATATTAAATTACACAGTTGAAGTCTAACGTACATTTTGTAATATCCATTATACAAAAAAACCTGTGACAGTCACAATCCATACAGATGGATTGGTCAATACATACAGATAATGTAAGGTAAAAGGTTGTCAGAGAATAAAAGGTATAATATTTTCCACTAACCAGAGAATGATTGAAAATGGGCCTATATTCTCTAACAGGCAGAAAATTTGCAAAACACTAAAAATAAAGTGATTCGTTCAAAGTCTGGACTTCACAGATTTCATCCGACTTTCTACAAAAAAAGCTCTGTGAGGATATTTGTTGGCACAGTGAGTTAAACATTGAACTATTACTTGAAAACTCAAGGTCGTCACCAGTTCTGTGGGAGAAAAATTATACAGTCTGCTTTTGTTAAGATTTATAGCCCCAGAGACCTTATAGGCCAGGTCTACTGTGTCCTATATGGTCAATTTGAGTGAGAATTGATGGGTTCTTTGTTTTTTCTCTCTGAACAAAGGGTTGGAAGATATAGGTAGCATTTTAGAATGGAAAGATTTTTGCGATTGAGACAAGCATGTGGACTTAAGTCCAAGTATCTCCTTTTAATGATGAAACAAAGACTCTCACTGGTTAAAAATTTGAATCTGTATGTCCTGATCAGAGTCTAGCATTCTTTCTATTATTTTGTGCTGCATGTATTCTCTAAGATATGATAATGTTTTAGGATATACGAGTAATTTTGAGAGCACACTCAAGAAAGGATTATTTGTGATGGCGTGAAAGATACTGGAAAAAAACAGAAGCCCTTTGTCCTTTCAGAATATTGTTGCAGATATTGTAGTAATATATTCCATTCCATTCTACTTATTATTCTATGAAGTGGCATTCCCTCCATCAAAATATGTAGATGGATCCTCCTACTGTTGAACCTGGTCTCTTATGACATGGCAAATGTGTCACTGCATAACTTCTGATGCTAGGTTTTGTTTTGTTTTTTTTTAAAAAAAAGGATTTGAAGCTTTTGCCTGTCAGGATTGAGGTGATCTATCTTGACAAGTCATCTTTGCTTAAAGCATCTAAATATCCAAAGACGTTTGTGAACAGCTGAACGAAGTCTGTCCTTCAAACTTTGACACTGCTGCCAAAGTGTCAGACAGAAAGATCAAGTCATCTTTGAAATGGCTCCTCCTTGCTATTCCAGCTCCAGTCATGTAAGTCTTCCTTGCTGAAGCCCACGCATCATGGAGCATAGACAAGCTATTCAAGCAGTTTCTGACTTGTCCAAACTCCTAACCAACACTCTGTGCAAATGATAATGTGATTTCTTTTAATCCTTTGGCCTAAGGGGTAAATAACTGTCCTTACAATCCAAAGGCAGGTGGTCTGAATCTACCAGCTGCTTCAAGATAAAAAGATAAACAATATTTTCCAATGTCATTTACAACTTCTGAAAACCCACTATAGAGTCAACTATGATTTGGGTCCAGCTTGACAATACGTAACAGCAAACTTCATGAGAGCTTGTTGGAGAACCCCTCTGGTGGCCTAGTCTGCAAAGAACTGCACAGCTAAGTGGAAGGCCTTGACTGCCTGGCAGTTGAAAAGCTGCTCTAGGGAAGAAAATAGGTAGTTTCCTCTCAAGCAACTTACAGCCTTGGGAAAGCCCCTTGAGGGCTGTTATGAGACAGTTCAGGCTTAAATGCAATTCATTTTAGGAAGCTCTGGTGGTGTACGCCACAAGGAGCTGCCAACCCAAAGGCAGTGGCTCTCTGATGGCTTAAAACCATCAAGAGTTCCCTGGAAGAGAGATGGACAATCTCTTCCTGTATGATTTGCAGCCTCCTGAAGCCCACTGGAGGGTCAGCTATGCATTGGTTCTGACGAGTTTGTTGTTACTTTTTGAGTCATAAATGTTCATAGATATAGAATTAGTTGTTCTAGTTGTAATAAGCCACAATGAGATACCCCACACCCTTTAAAGAAAAATATATGTCATAGAAGGATATATAAGACATATTTCAAAGTTAAAATCAAGTAACAAAACAGTGTGTTCATTGTGATCTTGTTTGTACAAAGAAAGTAAAGGATATTATTTGTTAGTGTGCGTATGCACATGCTTATTTCTGTCTTTATGACATTTTTATATTCACAATAAATTTTTGAAAGGATACAAAAATAAAATAATATTTTGAAAAGTTGCATCAATAAAAATTCTAAGTAACATCTCCAAAGAAAATATTTTATTGAAAATGTCATTAAAGTTATATAAATTCAACTGTAGTGTATTCAGTAAAAATATGAGATAGTCTTTATCTATCTATCTATCAATCTATTTATCATCTATCTATTTATATTTTATACTGGTTTACTTGGAAAATTCACATACACCATTTTTCACACTGGACCTTTCCCCTTTATTTAACCCACCTCACTCGCTCCACTCATCAAATTGTGCAACCCTATGATTAAGCCTCCTCTCCTCCCCTGCCCACTGTCATCCCTCTGCTCCTCCCTCCCCTCCTTGGATCCTTGTACTCCTTCAACAATAATGATCTTATATAATATTTATCTTTATGAGACTGAGTTAGTTCACCTAGCATAATGCTCTCTAGTCCCTCCCTCCCAAGTTACGTAGAAATGAACAAAATCATTGCTCCTGCATGCTTCATAGTATTCCATGGTTTGAATATACTATAATTTCTAAATAAATTCCATTGTGGTTTGACATTTGGACTGTTTCCATGTTCTTGCTATGGTGAATAATACTGCTATGAACATCGGTGTGCATGTCTCTGTTTGTGCCTCAATTCTCATTTTCTCAGGCTATTTTCCAAGCAGTGAAATAGCTGATTCATATGGAATCTCCATGTTTTTAGCTTTTTGAGGAGATACCTTCCAGAATGGTTCTACCATTTTACAATCCCACCAAAAGAGTATAAGAGTCCCTATCTTGCTAAATCCTCTACAACATTTATTACCTGCTGCCCTGCTAAACTTTGCCACTGTTACTGGCATAAGATGGTATCTCATTGTAGTTTTGATTTGCATCTCCTTTATTGCCAGTGATTTAGGGTATTTTTTTATATGTCTTTTGGCCATATAAATGTTCTCCTTTGTGAAAAGTCTTTCCATGTCTCTAACGCATTTTGTGATTGGGTTATCAGTCTTTTTCTTTTGGAGGTCCAGGAGTATTATGTAAACCGTCATTTATGAGATCCTTGTCTGAGATGGTATTGCCAAATGTTTGTTCCCAGTCAGTAGGTTTTCTTTTCACCCTGTTGGAATATTATTTTGATGAACACAGAAATTTGATCTTTAGAAGGTCCCGTTCATCAATTTTATCCTCTTAAGGTTGTGCATTTCTGACTGTATTTGGAAGTTAACTGACATTCAACAAAGAAATAAAACCTATCAAATGGGGAAATGACAACCTCTTCAATAAATGGTGCTGGACTACTAACTGTAGAAATCTGAAACAGAACCAATATCTTACACCATACACAAAAATCAACTCAAGGTGGATCAGAGAACTTGGAATAAAGCCCAAAACTCTGCAGATGGTAAGACACAAACGGGGCGAATCTTAGAAGGACTAGTGTCTGGTATAAAGAGCCCTTTATTTTTAATATCCACTTCTTTGTATGTGTACACTTAAGCACTTGTTATCAAGCTCTCAAACTCAAAACTCATTTTACTCCATCAAGTTAATTCTGATTCATGACAATCATACATCATGTTCATCATGTTAATTGGAGGAAGGCTGTTCACCTTTCCCACAGTCTCTGGTTGATTTTTGACAACTAGAGAATGAGGTCCTTTGGTTAGGCTAAAGATTATATACCAAGATTATTCTTTCAAGAATGCCGCAGACTCTACCACCAGGATTTCTTCAAAGCAGACAACATTATTTATTGTCCATCGTTTATGCTCCTCATCACATCAAACCAAGTCAGCATTAACATCATGTTTATCAGTAGGCAGAATTACTCACTTGAACTAAGGGATAATTAGCAAGATGTGGTTTTATACTTTGGAGCACCCTAGCACTTTTGAAGTAGGTACTCATATTGGATTTTTTGTTTGTTTGTTGTTTTTTTCAGCCATTAACACATGACTTTATGGGGTTCCCACATTGTAGACATTTATTTCAAGTGCCATTGTCCACTGTGCTATCAAAGAAATAAAGTCATGGTTCATTTAT
Source organism: Elephantulus edwardii (assembly GCF_000299155.1). Classification (NCBI taxonomy): domain Eukaryota; kingdom Metazoa; phylum Chordata; class Mammalia; order Macroscelidea; family Macroscelididae; genus Elephantulus; species Elephantulus edwardii. The sequence continues at coordinate 6,690,492 of NW_006399870.1, forward strand.
ATAGGAATTTTGGGCCTTGACTTACATGGAAGGAATTTGTTGACATAATCTCTATAAATAATGAGGTGAAGTGGAAGAGGAATTGCAATGACTGGCTAAAGATCATTTCCTACATGTTAAATGCTACTGTCAGAGCTGCCTAGGTCAGATTGGGCTCTCTCACCAGTGCTTATCCACTGCCAAGGAGTCAATTCTGACTCATAAGAACTTTCAATCAGGTTTCTCAGACTGTAAATTTTTATGAGAGGAGACCACCAGCCTTTCTTGTTCAGAGAAGCTGGCAAACTCCTCGTGAATTTAAACTGCTAAGGTTTTGAATAGTAAATGTGCATGCCATGCACTATACCATCAAATGTCCATCACCAACACTTCAATAAACCTTTACACAAGTGAACTCTTTGCTGTGGAAACAGAATCTGATTATAGGAAATCACCATTTTCATTCTAACACGTTACAAATCTAAGAAACTAATTCTCAGTTCTGTGAAAGAGAGCTTTTGAGTATCTGTATTACTTATTTAGGTAGAGATGCAGTTGTTGTTGTTGTTATTGTTGTTCAGTGCCATTGAATCGTAGATGACTCATAGCGACCCTATGAATGAAAGACCTGAACACTGTATAACTGGTTGTTTCTCCATGTTCATAGAGTTTCTGGAGGCAAGCCATTTCAGAAGTGGATGCCACTCCTGCTTCCAAGCTTGTTTTAATCGGAAAGCTCCACCAAACATCGTCCACCATGGATAACCATTATAGCATTTGGCACATCAGTGTCACAATATTTAGCATCACAGTAACCACGAGTTACCTCTGTACAACAATATACAGACCAGCACTATACCGCTTTAAAGAATTTTTGACCAAAAACAACTTAAACTTGGCCTAAGGGCCACAGATTAAAATTACCCACATGGGCTTGGTAGCATACCTTTCTATCCACTGGGCCAACAGAGCTCTCTCTATGTCATCATTGTTATTATTAAGTGCCATAAAGTTGCAGAAGTCTCATAGTGACTCTGTGAATGGAAGACCTGAACACTTTGTATAACTTTGGTCATTTCTCCTTGTTCAAAGGGTTTTCAGAGGCAAGCCATTTCAGAAGTGGATGCCACTCCTCCATCCACAGATACAGTTAGTTAGGCTACCTAAATGTATATAGGAAGTAGAGAGCTTTGGTAGCCTGTGGTGGAAATTCACCAGCTTCTTCATGGGTGAAAGATGAGCAATATCCTCATGTGTGATTAACTGCCTCTGGAAACCCACTGGAGGGTTAGCTCTGAGTAGGTCCCAAATCAATGGTACACAACAATGACAAATAAGAAGTACCATATAATAAGGGTTATTGGTAATGAAGGAAGAAGTTAAAGCTGCATGGAAGGCATTGGAAAAAAAAATAAGATCCCAAGAACCAATGGGATTCTTTCATGTTGAGATTTTTCATAATGGCTTTTATATCCATTGCCTTACATCCTCTGGAGGTATGGTCATCAGCTACTTCAACTGCAGACACGTGGTTCATTTTCACTTCTTGACTGAGATGCTGTCTGAACTAATTGAGGAATTATATCTTGTTGTTAACCTGGCTTAGAACTGCTGTCCACTAAAATTTAAATTATCCCTGCCTCCTCCATCCTCCAACTTATTTATTTAATAAACCACACAACTGTTAGTAAAATCAAGTCTGTGAGTCAATTTGCAATGGAAATCAGACCCAGTGATTAGTAGAAGCAAATACAGGAGTATGTGGTTGCTTTTTCTAACCTAGAAGGTAATTTTTTGGTGCTGTGGATGTTATTAATGGAAACAGTTCCCCTTTGCAGAATTAAATGTGGTTGGACTCATCATTCTCAATGTTATTGTTGCTCCTTTTATTGATACGAATTTACATGTTTCTAGTAATAGATACTGCCTTGGATGTGCTCATCAGTCTATGCCAGCAAATTTGTAAGGCTGGCCAACTGACTCAAAGAGATCTATTTTTTCCCATTCTCAAGAAAGGTGATGCAACAGAATGTGGAAATTTTTTAAAATACCACTAGTATTGCATGCAAGAAAAATATTGCTGAAGATCATCCAGAAATGGCAAGGACAGTACATATACAGAGAATTTTCAGAAGTCAAAATTGGGTTTAGAAGAGGCTGTTGTTACCAGGAATATCATTGCTAATATCAGATAGAACATGGCTGAGAGTAAAAAATAATTGTTGTTGTTTACCATAGAGTCAGAACCTACACATAGATGACCCTACGTCAGGTTTTCTGAGGCAGTTAATTGTACAGGAGAAGATTTGCCCATCCTTCTCCCATGGAGCAGCTGATGGCCTCTAACTGTGTGCCTTTGGAATTGCAGAACAGCTTATTTGTGCTGTATTGATTGTTCAAAGGCATTTGACTTTGTTGTTGTTGTTGTGTGCCATCAAGTCACCTGTGACTCATAACGACCCTTTCTACAACAATCCTAAACTGTACTCTAACCTGTGCCAATCTTACTGTCTCTGACAAACCTAACCCCATTACCTGAGTTACTAAATCAATCCACCTCATTGAGGGTCTTCCTCTCTCATGCTGTCCTTCCACCCTCCCATGAAAAATGTCCCTCTCCAAGGATTGGTCCCTCTTTGCAACATGCCCAAAGTATGTCAGACAAAGCTTCAAAATCCTTACTTCTAAGGAGCATCCTGGTCTCACCCTCTCTAAGATGAATGAAGCTGTTTGTTCTCTTGGCAGTCCATGGTATATTCAATACTCTTCTTCAACACCACAGCTCAAAGGCATCAATTCTCCTTCTATCATCCCTAGCCATTGTCCAGCTTTCTGATGCATAGCAAGTAATTACAAAGACTATGGCCTGGATTAGGCACACCTTAGTCTCCAGACTGACATCATTGCTCTTCAGTACTTTGGAGAAGTCTCTGACAGCAGAGTTTACCAATGCAATTTATCTTTACATTTCCTGGCTGCTGGTACCAAGAGTGTTGACTGTGGAGCCAAGCAAACTAAGCTGTCAACAATGTCAATCTCTTTATTATCTATTATGATGCTGGATTATAAAAAACTATGGCTAACATTGAGAAGTATGGTAATGCCAAGAAAGTTAATTGTGCTCATATGAAACCTATACCTATACCAAGAGGCTTTTGTGTGAACAGAGTAAGGGAACACTACATGGTTTAAAATGAAGACAAATGTATGACAGGATTATATTCTCCCTTTGTATCTATTTGATCTGTGTGCCTAGACAAATCATCCTAGATTCTGGAAAGAAGAATGTGGCATCAGGGGAAGAGTCATCAATAGTTTGCATTATGCAGATAACACAATCGTGTTAGCTGAAAGTGAGATGGACAGCCTTCATTATCTCAACACCAAGCAAGCCAAAAATTCTCACCACTAGACCGGTAGGCAGCATCATGATAGATGGAGAAAAGATTGAAATTGCCAACAATTTAATTGTACAGAGATTTACAATCAACACCTTTGGTACAAATTAAATCAAAAGACTAATTGGATTGGGGAAGTCTTCAGTTAGGGACATTTCCAAGTTACTGAAAAGAAATTATGCCAATTTGAAGATTAAAATGTGCCTGATACAGAGCATAGTATTTTCAGTCACTTGCTACACATCTGAGAGCTGGTCAGTCAATAAAGCTGGTCAGAAAAAGGATTAATGCCTTGAAGCAACTGTATTGAAGAAGAATACTGGATATCTCAAGGACTGGTTAAAAAAAAAAGAAATAATTATGCTTGGAGAAAATAAAGCTAGAATGTTCCTTGACAAATCTTCATCTCATATACTTTAGGCATGCTGCTAAAGGGGGTATTCCTTAAAGAAGAATGTAATCTTGGAAAACTGAAAGTTAATCAAAGGAAGGAAGACCCTTAAAGCAATAGTTACACAGTGACTACAGCAATGGGTTCAAGTATGTCAGAAATGATGAGGATGGGTTTAAATCTGTTGTTAAGAAGATCACTATGAGTTTTACTTGACTAGACGATATTAAACCACAAGAAATATAGATTTAGAGAGAAATACAATTAAGGTATCCCTACATAAACATTTAGGTACCTACACATTTAGAAAACTCTGGTGGCCTTGTGATAAGGAACTGCCTTCCAACCTGAACACACACGATTCAAATCTCACAAATTCAAATTTGTGGGAGAAAGGTGAGCAAACTCCTTCCATCAGATTTGCTGTGCCTGAAAACCTACTGGAGTGTCAGTTATGAATTGTTTCCAAGTTGACAGTACATAACAACAAACTATACAGTTTAGCAGACATTATAATGACACTGAATTAGTCTTTTATTCTTCTTGTCCCTCTCCTTCATCTACTCACAACTTCTTTTTAATATATTTTCTGCCCTGTGTTTAGACCTTTCATTGTAGCCACTATTTAAATATTAAACAAAACTTTGGAGATTTTTCTGAATTTGCATATAGGAAGTGCAGGCTGGATTTATAAGAGGCTGTGGTACTAGGGATATAATAGCTAATGACAGATGAATCTTGGATGAAAGCAGAAAGTGCCAGAGGAATGTCTATCTGTGCTTCATTGACTATGCAAAGGCATTTGACTGTGTGAATCACAACAAAATATGGCTGACTCTGAGAAGAATGGGAATCCCAGAACACTTGACTGTGCTTATGTGAAACTTATACTTGGATGAGGAGGCAGTCATCAGAACAGAGCAAGGAAACACTGCATGGTTCAAAATTGGGGAGGGTATGGGTCAAGAATGTGTCCTATCTCCGTATCTTTTCAATTTATATACAGAACAGATAATCTGGGAGGCTGGGCTCTATGAGGAGAAGTGTGGCATCAGGATTGGAGGTAGACGCATCAACAATCTGTGTTATGCAGATGACATGACTCTGCTTGCTCAAACTGAGGAGGAACTGAAGCTGTGGAGGGTCAAGGACTACAGCCTTCAATATGGATTGAAGCTCAACATAAAGAAAACAAAGATTCTCGCCACTGGGTCGATTGGCGGTATCATGATAGATGGTGAAGAGAGTGAGATTTTTGACAGCTTCAGTTTGCTTGGTTCTATAGTCAATACTCTTGGTACCAGCAGCCAGGAAATTAAAAGATAAATTGCAATGGGAAAGTCTACAGTCAGAGACCTCTCCCAAAGTACTGATGAGCAATGATATCAGTTTGGAGACTCAGGTGTGCCTGATAGAGGCCATGTTCTTTGCCATTACTTGCTATGCATCAGAGAGATCAGCAATGACTAGGGATGATAGAATGAGAATTGATGCTTTTCAGCTTTGGTGCTGGAGAATAGCATTGAATATACCATGGACTGCTAAGAGAACAAACAAGTTTGTCCTGGTGAGAGTGAAGCCAGGTTGCTGCTTGGAGGGAAGGATTTTGAAGTTCTGTCTGAAATACTTTGGACATGTTACAAGGTGGGATCAGTCCTTGGGGAGGGACATCATGCTTGAAAGGATGGAGAGACAGCACAGGAGTATGGATTAATTCTATCACTGGGGTAATGGGGATAGGTGTGTCAGAGACAATAAAATTGGCAAGATATGGAGCATGGTTTACGACTGTTGTACATAGGGTTATTATGAATCACAAACGACTCAACAGCACATAACAACAACAAAAGCAACTTCACACAAGTGTCAGAATAGAACTGTGTTCTGTAGAATTTTTGATGTCTAAGGTTTAGGAGGTCACATCGGATAACAGCAAAAGGAGGTGTCTTCCAGGTCAGACCCAGCGAAACCCGG
>NW_006399870.1:6711472-6739880 GCF_000299155.1 Elephantulus edwardii
TAAGCGTATGGATATAATCCTGTCACTCACGATGTTGTACTTCAAGATGGATCTAGAAATTACTTTTTTTTACTATGAAGGAAACCCCATTTTTCCTTGTCTTTTCATCTCCAGAGTAATATATCATATGGTCATCTGACTCAAAATGCCTCCTGCCAGTCCATCTTATCTCTCCAATGCCTAATATGTCAATATTTATGCATTCCATTTCTTTTTTAACAATTTCTAATTTTCCTACATTCATGGCTCTCACATTCCATGATCCAATCACTAGGGTCTGCTTACAACTGTTTTTTCTCCTTTGTATTTCCATACTTGATAGTTCTGCCTAGGTTGCCCTTTCTGTTAGTCTGCGTGTATTCTGTTGTGCATAGGGTTTTCAGAGGCCTGCTATTTCAGAAGTGGGTGGCCAATCCTAAATTATGGATAAAGAATACAACCCTGACACACAGCTTTCTTAATTTTAAACCATGCAGTAATCCCTTGTTCTTGCACAGTAGCTTCTTGCTTTTGGACAGGTTTAGCATGAGCACAGTTAAGTCTTCTGGCATTCCCATTCTTCTCAATGTTAGCCATAATTTGTTATGATCCACCCAGTCAAATCATTTTACGTAGACTATAAAGCACACATAGAAATTCTTCAAGTATTCTTTGCTTTCAGCCAGGATTCATTTGACATCAACAATATTAACAGCTTCTTCTAAGTCCTGCTTGAACATCTGGCTACGTACTGGTCAGTATTTGAATTGTCCTCAGCAATTTTTTACTTGCATGTGGTATTAATGACATTGTTTAATAATTTCCACATTCTGCTGGATCATCTTTCTTGGGAATGGGAAGAAATATGGGTCTCTTCGAGTCAGTGAGCCAGGGAGCTGTCTTCCAAATATCCTGACAAAGACTGATGAGCATGTCTGATGCATCAGAGCCCATTATTGGTGAAACAGGGCTGCATCTCTTAGTTAAAACATGTCAACTGGTATCACTTCAATTTCAGGGTATTAGTTTCTGTCAATACCGCAGCACAGCTTTAATTTCTTTTTTCTTACCATTTGACCATATAACTGGCTTTAGTGCTTAATGTGTAAATTTAAATAATCATATCATTATTGGTTCTTTACATGTATATGAATATTACCCTCTCATTCATGGTGTTATAATTCAGGATAGATCTTGAAATGTTGGGGGGTTTTAATTATTATTAATGTGATGGTATCATTGTGTTCAATTTTTCATTACCAGCTAGTAAACCATATAATTATCTGACAGAAAATGTCCAAAGCCCATCCATTTCTGTTCACGAGTGCCTAGGATCTTTATGCATTCCATTTTACTTGTAGAAACTTCCAATATTACTAGATTCATATTGTGTAGTTACCTGGTTAGGTAACTATACAGAGTCACACAGTTATATGTTTAAACCTTGGTCAGTACTTCATAGAAATACATCAGATAAAGTAAGGTGTTGTTATAGTTGGTGTGGGAATTATGAGACAAGATAGCCAGGATTTGCTGGTAAACGTCAATATTCTAGAAGAGTATACAAATAGCAAGACTGTGTCTAAATAGAAATTTGAAATATATAAATATTAAAACTACTCAAAATAATATCACTTGTTATGCATCAGAGAGTTGGACAATGACCAAAGAGGATAGAAGGAGAATTGATGCCTTTGAGCTGTGGTGCTGGAGAAGAGTATTGAGAATACCATGGACTGCTAGGAAAACAAACAGATTTGTCCTGGAAAGGGTTAAACCCGGTGGCTCCTTGGAGGCAAGGATTCTGAGGCTCCATCTAACTTACTTTGGACATGTTGTGAGGAGAGACCGGTCCTTGGAGAGGGACATCATGCTTGGGAGGGTGGAGGGACGGCGCAGGAGAGGAAGGCCCTCTATGTGGTGGATTAATTCAGTGACTGGGATAATTGGGATGGGAGTGTCAGAGACAGTGCGATTGGCACAGGATAGAGCAGAGTTTACGGCTGTTGTACATAGGGTCGCTATGAGCCGCAAGCGACTCGACGGCACATAACAACAACAAGAGATCTATAAACAAGAGTTGAATACTATAGGACAAAACCAAACTTCACCTGGCTATTTAAAACCTTCTTAGAATTCTCCAATCTTTCAATTCTCCAGATGGAAAGTCTTGTCTCATCTGCAAACCATTTCTTTCCATCCTGATAAGGATTTATATGTTGTTAAAAGCATGATTAACTGGGTTGGAGTGTGCTTATTTTTGTTTAGCTTGAAAGTGCTTTGCCTTATATTTACTTATAAACATTCATATTTACATAGCTCATCTTTTATTTACTGTTTGAATAAAAAGGCATTTTAAATTTACTTGTTATATTGGAGGAAAGTACAACCTTGTTTCTGAACATATTTGGCTTTTTGCTTCTTCCTTGCCTTTTTCACTCCTATCCCCATATTTGAAGATTCTCCTTGAAATGCAGTGTTCCAGCCTGAAGACCAAATTACTTCTATCCCAGAAGGGAATAAACCAAGAGTAGCAAAAGTTGAGTTAAATCTCTTTAGCCTCTAACCACAGGGCTAGAATGCAATGACAGTAAAATGTACTAATTTATCTTACTTTACATAATTAGAGTTAGGGGCTATTGAACACAGAATGCAAATATATACTAAATATGTAAATTAGCCACATTTCCAAGATTTGGAGAAAGGGGAATAGTGGTAGCCTTATGTTAGATAATCTGTGAACACAACTTTTTCAGCATTCCAAATGCCAGCAACTTCAATGTCACAGTTGGGGCTGCTAATTTGGAAATGTAGTTTAGACTGATTTGAAAAGACAACAGCATTTTTGCAATCATTGATATATCCTTTATACTAGAATTGGTAGTGCCTTTCCTATTTTCTGTATATAGCATTTTACTTTATTTTATTGAAAACTGGATATTCTTCCTATATCTTTATTTGTTGTATTTTTCCACTGTGCTTCACCAATTCATCTATCTTTCCCCTGATCCTCAAGTTTAACATCATCCTAGCTAATCTTCTCAACAACCATATCAATATTGTCTAATGAAGACAAAAATTAAATTATTATATTTCATTTACATGAGTTAGAATTTTATATATATATTTCCTCCCTTTAGAAAGATAATCACCAGTCAAGAATACTTTTTTTTTAATATTAGCTTTTTAATGAATGAAAAAGCTAAATGAAAAACATCCAAGCCTATCAGAAAAGGAATATAACAATGTTATTGTTGTTGTTATGTGCCATTGAGTCGCTTGCGACTCATAGCGACTCTATGTACAACAGCCCTAAACTCTGCTCTCTCCTGTACCAATCTCACTGTCTGACGACTGCGTCCTGGTCCAAGTATAGGTTTCACATTAGCACGATCTAGTATTCTGGGATTCCCATTCTTCTCAGAGTCAGCCACAGTTTGTTATGATCCACACAGTCAAATGCCTTTGCATAGTCAATGAAACACAGATAGACATTCCTCTGGTATTCTCTGCTTTCAGCCAAGATCCATCTAACATCGCTACAATATCCCTAGTACCACGACCCCTTCTAAACCCAGCCTGGACTTCTGGTAGTTCTCTGCTGATGTGCTGTTCCAGTCGTTTTTGGATAATCTTCAGTAAAATCTTGCTTGCACGTAAAATCAGTGAGATTGTTCTATAGTTTCCACACTGTTGGGTCACCTTTCTTTGGGATAGGAACAAATATAACAATATCTGATGTCAATTTCAGATACTCGATTGCAAATTTCTTTGGTGTTGATCCTTGATTCACAGTAACCCTGTGAACAATGGGACTAAAAGCTGCCCAGTCCTGCATGATCCTTATGCTCACTTTTGGATGACATCATTGTAATGTTTAGGTTTTTCAAGGTCTGATTTTTCACATCATAAAACCTTTTTTCCTAGTTGTCTTAACTTTTAAGCTCTACTGAAATCTGTTTAGCACCACAGCAATAGATAAACCTCCACTACCAGAAAGATGGTGGCTGTGTAGTAGTAGGCTCACTGACTGGAAATCAAGACTAGGACTCCCACATAGACTCCTACCCTAACCCCACCATTGCCCCCCATCTGAAATGCTGTTTAGTAACAATGCTCACTGACTTATTAAATTTTTTTGTTGTTGTTGTTAAGTGCCGTCAAGTTGCAGGCGACTCATAGCAACCCTATGATAGAGAGTCTTTGATGCTTGAGTGCCAAGCCTTTCATCCTCTCTCCAAGTTCATAGGGTTTCCAGAGGCAAGCTATTATGGAACTGGAGGCCACTCCTCCTTCCACGCTTGTTCAACCCGGGCGGGGGCGGGGCTCCACACCACTCTCAGTCCGCATTGGGTAGCCAACCCTTAACGCATTTGACACATCTGTGTCACAGTGTTCAGCCTCACAGCAACCACAAGTGACCGTGGGATGGCAACTTGTACACCAGGGCTATACGACCTAGAGGAATGTCTGAACAAAAACAATGGGCTTGAAGCTGCTCTGCCTTCAACCCAAGGCCAAGCGTGGCTTCCCTGGCTCCTGGAGGCAGAGTCGCCTTTCTCCAGAGACCGCAACAACACAACACAACACAACACAACACAACACAACACAACTCCCACATACATGGCACCATCTTCTCTGGCCAAAGGATCATAGCCACCTGGGTGGAGCAAACCTGGGCGATTATGGCCGTCTGTCTCCTCCCTCCTCTTCTCCTATTGGGCTTGAAGCTGTTCTGCCTTCAACCCAAGGCCAAGCGTGGCTTCCCTGGCTACTGGAGGCAGAGTCGCCTTTCTCCAGAGACTTCCACAACACGACACAACACAACTCTCACATACACAGCACCATCCCCAATAGAGTTTTTAAACTTTTAATTGGGAGTTGAAGGAATGTTTACAGAGGAAATTGGTTTTCTACTCAATAATTTAAATGCATTATGTTTTATATTTGTGATTGCAACCACTACATTGTAACAAAGATCTTTCTGCTTCCTTTTTGTCCTTCCAATTTCCGTTCTTCCTCTTTTCCTATACCTTCCTGCCTTCTGAGCTTTATTCCTGGGAAAATACTGGTCCTGTGTTGTTGATCTAAAAAATGTGTTCTCCTACAGTGTTACTGATCTTATATACCTCTCCGCAGTTTGACTGAAAGTTAAATCATAAAAGGGATTTCAGTTTTAGGCTGGAAAGATAGCTAAAGAAGTTTTATTAGGCTCTATCAGACTCATAAAACCAGTCTTTTATGATTTTGAGTATTTTTCTACATCTCCCAACTTTATCAGAGTTCTTCCTTTGTGATTCCTTTGGGAGCACTCAAGAAGTTGTAGTTGGATGGACACCATCTAGTTCTTCCATTCTCTGTGTTCACACCACTCATTAGCCCTCTGGACAAGAAATCTTTGTTTTTCTTTCAATTTCCTTGCTCTGCATAGTGGGATACCAATTGTTACACCTTCGTGTCTGCTCACAAGTTTTTAAAACTCCAGTTGTTATTGTTGTTGTTATGTGTCATTGAGTCAGTTCTGAACCTTGTTCTGTCCAGAGCCAATCTCATCATCTCTAATAGACCTAATCCCATTTCTCCAGTCACTGAGTCAATCCATCCCATTATGGCTCTTTCTTCTACTGTGCTGTCCCTTTACCCTTCTAAGTATGGTCTCCCTCCAAGGACTTGTCCAATTACTGCTCCCAAAGTAGGATGTAGAATAGTCTTCATAGGTTATGTTATACTGTCCAAAGCTTGGTCTAAAAATCATAGATGCTTACTCACTATTTTCTCACTTGCCTGCACCATTTTTCACAAGTCACTGTGGAAAAACTGGCTAAAGAGAGTTGGATAAGCAGACATGTACAGTTTACAGTTCTTTCAGGATTGTCTTAGTTGCAGTAATAAGTCCTTCTTGATCATTCCTACTATTCCCAGGGTACTTGATATACAGTGACTCAGCAGAGGCAGAGGCTGTATATGTTAGGCATAAACTAGTGGTGCAGACTTAGTCTTTGGGCAACTGTGATAAACTTGATTGCTCCAGAATGCTTCAGAGTTGGACAAGCCTTTGGTAGGCCTTTATCAGTGTTTGACTGCTTTCTCTGGTTGTTTCAACTTCCTTCCTCTTCCTTCTAAATGTGTGGAAAACAGTTTCTAACTCACTATCTTATTCTGGACATTGAACACATGACATAGTTCTTAATTTATTTTTCAATTTTTCTCCAGTTTAGGTCCTCACTCTCATTCCTTTTGCACCCCTGATACTAGAGAGCTTCTCATCCTCTCCAGAATAATACTTGGAAAATAAATGATGTTCCAATGTTTTATTCTAACCAATGCTTATACAGGGAATACTTTGTATGGAGTACTTTCAAATCATGTCATGTGAACACGAACATTCACAAGAGATAGGTCTGTGCTCACAGTAAGACTCATTTTCGCGTGAATTTCACAACAGTATTGTTATTTTGATTCAAACTGACAAAAATCTAAGTATGCGGGGTTAGAGTGAGGAGTGTTTTCTTCAGATTAACACAGTGTAAAGCTCCATTTCAATAGTTAGGGTAAAAATATGAAGATGCCAAATAGATATCAGTTTCCAATTACTATATGGACTCAGTCAAGGAAATTATGCGTAATTACTTGAAATTGGTATGCAACATTATTACAAGAAGTATAATAATATGACCATTCTACCAGTAATTTGGTTAGCAATTTGGTAGTAATCTCTAGCAATTACTGTAAATGCTAGCCAGTTCATTTCCCAAATCACATTTTCTTTACAGTATTAACTTTATTTTGTACATTTTAATTATCTCTCTTAAAAAAATGTTCTAACAATGTTACTCACTCCGTGGCTGGGATTACCTAATATTGAGAGTCATATGCAGCAAATTAGCATTTTTGGTTCTGTTTTGAGTATCTGTAGGTTCCTATTCAAATCAATCTCTGTGTTTCTGAATTCTCCCTATAATTACGACTTTTTTTAAACTTTGGAAATCTCTGTGATGTTATAATAGATAAAATAAGATATCAAATTAATAAAAATATGGGTTTCATTGAGTGACATCAGAAGAGATATATATACAGTTATAAAACACTAAGAAGAGCACATGCACAGAGCATGTGTGTACATGTTTACATATATGCATGGGCAGGTTTTAATTACTTTATGTTCTTGGTGACATTACATTGTTTACTAAAAAAGTCTCATAAGCTATAATAGAGATTTAAGCACTAAGTTGTTGATATTATTATTAAGTGCATTTGAGTCAAGTACAACTCATGGGAACCCAAGAACAACAAATCTGAAATCTGTCCTATATTGTGCCATTCTTATCATCTTTGACACACACATAAGCCATCGTTGCTAATTCATATTGAGGATCTTCTTTCTTCCTTTTTGTTATTCCTCTACCTTTCAAAGCATGATGTCTCTTTCCAAGAAATAAACTATCTGAGCAACATGCCTAAAGTATGTGAGACAAACCTGTCATCTTTGCTTCCAAAAAAGAATTTTCGCTGCACATTCTCCAAGCCATATCTGTTAGTTCTTCTAGCAGTCCACTGGATATTCAATACTCTTCTCTAACACCACAGCTCAAATACATCAAGTCTCCTTCTGTTATTCCTGTTCGTTGTTCAGCTTTCAGATGCACAGCAAGTGATTGAAATGACTGTGGACTAAGCCAGGTGCACCTTAGACTTCAAATTGATATCGTTACTCCTCAGTAATTTAAGAGGTCCATGACAGACCAATTTTCCCAATGCAGTATGTCTCCTGATCTCCTGACTGCTGGTACCAAGTATGTTGTTTGTGGGTCCAGTTAAATGTAAATCATTGAGAATTTTATGTTTTTACTCTATCATGATGTTGCTTATCAGTACAGTGGTGAGGATTTTTGTCCTCTTGAGGTTGAGATTGCAATCCATATTATAGGCTGTAGTCTTTGATATTCTTTAGCAAACATTTCAAGTCCTCATTTTAAGCAAGCAAGGTTGTGTCATATGCACAATGAAGGCTGATGATGAGTCTTCCTCCAAGTTTGATACTCCATTCTTTTCATAGACTCCAGCACATAGAATGATTTGTTCAGCATTTAGATTGAATAGGTATGGAGAATGTATATAAACCTGACACACATGTTTCCTGATTTTAAACCATGTGGTTTCCTCACTGTATTAAGACAACAGTTTCCTGATCTAGGTATAGCTTGTCTCAGTCATTGATGCTTTGTTAAGTTTGTTATTTACTATTTTATATTAGTTATAATACTGGCAGCTCTGACTCTTGATTATCCCATGCACAATAGAATGAAATGGAGTTTAATACTGCCTATTCCCATAACATCCTTATTATTATTGACGTACTGAAATTCATTGATCGTGTCACTGTGTGTGTTGAGTGCTTCCAATGTAATAGGTTCATTTCCCAGTGCTGTGTCAGATTATATTCTGTTGTGACATCCTGGACTTTCATTACTAATCTTCAGAAGTAAATCACCAAGTTAATCTGTCTTCCTAGTCCAACTTCATTTGAAAGTTACGTTGGAACCCGTGGATCCATCATGGATGGCTGTGCTAACATTGAAATACAAATGGTTTAGCTATGAGCACTATAGCATTAATGTGTTATCAGGATGGCAGGAAGACTCATCCACAACCTGTGGTATGCAGATGACACCACCTTGCTAGCTGGTGAAACTTAGGAGGACCTCAAATGTTTGCTGTAGAGGATCAAGGAGTATAGTCTTCACTATGGATTGAGGCTCAACATCACCAGTAGGCCAATTGGCATTACCATGATGGAAAAGAGATTGAGGTTGTTAACAATTACAGCTTGTTTGGATCCACAGTGAACACTCTTGGCACCATCAGTCAGTAAATCAAGACATTGATAAAGTCTGCTGTTTGAGACCTCTCCAAAGAGTGACAATGTCAGCCCAATGTGTGCCTGATACAGGGCATGCTCTTCTCAATCACTTGCTATGTATTGGAGAGCTGCACAATTACTAAGGATATCAGTAGAAGAATTAATGCCTTTATGCTGTGCTGCTGGAGAAGAGTATTGAACATACTACAGACTGCCAGGAGAATGTATAGGTCTGTCTTGGAGAGGATGAAACAAATTTTTTTCTTGGAGGCAAGGATTGTGATTCTTTGCCTCACACACTTAGGGCACACGACCAGGAGGGACCATTTCTTGGAGAAAGACATCATGCTTGGAAGGATGGAGTGATAGTACAGAAGAGAAAGACACCAGATGAGATGGATTGATAAAGTAACTGGGGCAAAGGGATTAAGTGTGTCGAAATCAGTGAGACTGGCTCAGGATAGGGCAGAATTTGGAGCTATTTTACATAGGGTCACTATGATTCCCTAGGAGACTCAATGACATATAACAATAGTAACAACAACACAATTTTGCAGATGGATAGCAACCTTTTTTGATACCTTGAATTAATTCTTTATTGCTTCAGTGTCACAGTCTTTCTTTTACATGCATCCAAGTTAATAAGTGAATTTAATTATTTAAGAAAGATATCTTTAAAAAAAAGATATCTTTCTAGTGAAGGCTTTTATTATAAGAGTTTTTGTTGGTGAACATAGTTCTTGTCAATGACTGACGTCAAATGTGCTGACCAGGAATTTCAGAATAAAGTGTTTCAAACTTTCTTTGCAACTGAAAAAGGCTCATCTCACATTTTGCACATCTGTCTCTGAAGAACATAGTTATTATTTCTCTTTTTGTGGGACACATACCACTTTTAAAAGGCAGGCTACTCTAGCTTCTTGACACATTGATAAGTTATTTTGTAGTTTAATAATTTTCCCATTGCATTTGTTAGAGAAATCTGAGGAAAGACACCTGCTTCTTTTCTCTCATGAAGATAAACACTCTCTGTCACCTTTCCTTTTAATTTAAAATTAAACATCTTGTCAATTTTCCTTACTTTAGCAATTTATGGTGGTTAGCCTCTTCCTAAGTATACCACTCCCTCAAAAGAAACACATATACTACACAAATAAACCAACTTACTGCCACGAGGTCAATTCTAAACTTATTCCTGTCTAAGCAAAACCACATCCATTACTACTTCCCTAAAGACTGAGATTGGTGGGGTGTACACACTCCTTCCTTGAACCAGTTGTGTGCTGATTTCTTAGAAATCCCCAGATATATTTACCCTTTCTTTTAATCTCCAGTCTCCAATTTCCATTTTGAGCAGGATAAGATAAAATTGAGGCACTAGCTCATCCCTAGATTTTCCGGACATCCTACTGTCGGCACATTTATGTTATATATTGATTTCTGCTTAATAGAATAAGCCCAGGGAAAAAAGAATCACACTCTTTGTTGGTGTTCAAAGAATAAACTATAAAAGCCATTAAGAAGTACTATAAGCCTGGGGATGATTAATGGGACTGGAGGTGCCTTCCACGCACTGTTTCTAGATAATATCTTTGAGATATTTCACTACTTCTGGCTTCAGTTTAGAGTTATTTATTTGCAAGGTGAAATTCTGAGTAATGAGCTTTCTGATTAGCCCTTAATGACAAGATTAAAATAACAGAATCAGCTGGCCTTGAACTCAGATCATAAAGGATTTTCTGTAAGTGAGAATCCAGTCATGTTTTTTAAATCATGTATTTCCCCTTAAAATAACCCTTGTTCTGTGAGCAGTGAATCTTTCCTCCATGAGGATTGGCTCTGTATGGCCTTTATAGGGAGGAAGTGCTTATCAAAACTGACTTATTCCTATCTTCTCTGAAGACAGCATACTTTTTCCTTCCTTGCCTTGGATTTTGTTTGGACCCAGATAATAAGATTTTATGAACAACACACTATCATGACATAGAAGAACCTTGCATTATATTTTTTATTTGACAGAATCCCACATAGAGTGTCTCCCATTTTCTATTGTTTCTGAAGGTTTTTTTGTATTTGTTAAAATTATCTCATTTGTGCCTCTGAGTGTGTAAATTACTATTATTTCTTGACACATAGGCAGGGTACATGTATGGATACACTTTGTGGTATTTGGAAATTTCTCATAACTCCTCAAACGAAGAAAACTGCTTAGTATCAACTGGAAAATTGTGTATCTCTAATATTTAGGATAGTGTAATACAGAGTATACCTCTCCAAAAACGTAGTGCACGCATTGACTGTTTCAGAGAACTGCCAGAAGTATAAGCTGGGTTTGGAAGAGGCCATGACGCTAGAAACAGCATAGCTAATGTCAGATGGATCTTGCCTAAAAACCAAGATTAGCAGAGGAATGTCTGTCTATATTTCATTGACTATACAAAAAAAAAAGCATTTGACTTCATAGATTAAAACAGATTGTGGCTAACACTGAGAAGAATGAAAAGTTCAAAAACCCTTGATTGTGCTCATGTGAAACCTATACTTGGACCAGGAAGCAATCTTCAGAATACAGCAAGTAAACACTACATGGTTCAAAATCAAGAAAGGAGGGCATCAAAGATGTGTCCTTTCTCCAAACCTTTTCAATCTATATGTGGAACAGATCATTCAAGAGGCTGGACTTTATGAGGAGAAATGTGGCATCAGAATTGGAGGAAGGTACATCAACAACCTGCATTATACAGATGATACAACCTTTTCCCCCAAAACTTAAGAGATCCTGAGGCATTTACTGCAGAAGGTCAAGGGCTCCAGTCTTCAATATAGATTGAAACTTAACATCAAGGGGGGGAAAAAAGAAGATTCTCACCAACGGAAAGATTGGTTGCACCAAGATAGGTGGAGACGAGATTAAGACTGTTACAAATTTTGGCTAGCTTGGCTCCACAATCAGCACTCTTAGCACCACCAGCAGTCAGTATATTAAAAGATGGATTGCACTGGGAAAATATGCTGTCAGGGATCTCTCAGAATGCTAAAGAGCTATGATGCAAGTCTGAAGACTTAGGTGCAGCTGATCTAAGACTTTGCAATTACTTTCTACTCATCAAAGAGCTGGACAATGACTAAGGATGACAGATGAGTAATTGATGCCTTTGAGTTGTGGTCCAGGAGAAGAACATTGAACATACACTGTGGATTGCCAAGAGAACATACAAGTCTGTCCAGAAAAGGGTGAAAACACGTTACTTTCTGGAGACAAGGATTTTGAAGCTCCATCTCACATATTTTAGGCATATTTCCAGGAGGGACCGGTCTTTGGAGAAGGACATTATACTTAGAAGGATGGAGGGTCAGTGCAAGAAAGAGAGGCCTTGAATGAGATGAACTGAAATAATAATGGGGCAATGGGATTAAGTGTGTAGGAGGCAGTGAGATTGGCTCATGATAGGGCAGGCTTCAGAGCTATTGTACATAGGGACACTCTGAGTTGCAGGCAGCTCAACACCATAAAACAGTAAAACAATAATAATTGTATATTTTAACATAAAGCATATGACTTCATTGAATATATTCCTTTTGGGGAGATTATCCAAGTTATAATAGCTAGTATGTTTAATAATTAATGTATAACATGCTCCAAATAATCTTAACATCCCAGTTGGATCTGAAACTGCTCATTAAATATTTAAACAGATTGAAATTTATCTTAATTTTTCTCCTCATTCAGTGATATATAGGTATTGTTATATTTAGATTAATAATATCTTTTTAATTTTAAAAAAATAGCCTGTAATTCTCAATTTTGTTTAAGCTCTGGATCACTTAGTAAGCATTTCTAGACTCCTTTCCTAACTGCCTTTTTCCAGGCTTTCCATGAAAAATTAATTACCAAAGCATTTTTCCATTAATCTACCTTAAGTCTTTCATTCATAAAATTTCCCTCAGTCTCATATTGGTTTTCAGCCTAGCTGTCTATTCTAGTAGCAGTGCTATCTGCCTTTCCTCCTGAGCCCAAAGCCAAGAGCAGGAGGAAACATTCAGAAAAACGAGGCGTCATCCAGAGAGGATTCACACAGAGCTGGAAACTGAGCACCGCTTTCCAAAAAAGATACATTTCCTTCACAAAATTAAATAAAAATATTTTCTTCCTAATTTGCTTCTTTGTATAATAGCAGTGATTATTCTGTCCTGATTCTGCTGCAAGTTGGCTACAAGTAATCAGTGATTCCATCCTGCCAGCCAAGGGCACGGGAGAGATTTTTCCATCAACAGAACCAACCTCCTACAGTTTATCACTGGAAACAAAATGACAATAATAATGGCAAAGATATCCACTCTGGGGATGATTGACAACATGTCATGTGGAGAATGGAAGGACATAATTGATTACGGTCATGTCATAAAAATAAGCTCCTCTGGAGGAGGCCTGTGCTTCAAAAGGACATAACCCTCTTTTCATGCAAAATATCAAGAAGCTTAAGCACAGCTGCTCTGAAAACAAAAACCTAATCCAGGTTTAGAGTCATAGTTGTTTTTTTCATCAACTACCAGTTTTTCAAATGCCACAAGGGCAGGAAATACCGTAAATTAGTCTCATGTTGAACAGTGTTTCACTTTTATTAACAAAAGCACAAAGCTAAGTTTCATTAATAATGTATTGTTTTATATCACAAAAATAAATAAAGTTGTTTTCTGATATTTTAAGTTGTCTGATTTTTATCTGATTTCACTTTTCCCCCTTTTAAACTTTGCACTGTTGTTGTTTTGTGCCATTAAGTCAGCTGCAACTCATAGCAACTATGCACACAATAGCTCTGAACCCTGCCCTATCCTGAGCCAATCTGTCTTCAATGTTATTATCTTTTCCCTTTTCTTATTTGTGTTTATTTATTGCTTGAAAGTTTCTAGACTACCATCTTCAGCCACATTTTTCTCACCAACTCCAAATTTTTGAACTGCTCACACTTCTTCAAAGTTTACATTTCAATTGACAGTTATTTTTTACACATCTATATTGAATGTTTAATCAATTCCAGACTCTGGAAATTTGTATAAATCCTCAATGTCTTCATATTTGGCATTTGTGGTTGTGTCTCTTTGATGTTGTCACTGTTGGTATTTGCTCTCAAGTCACCTGTGACTCACAGTGACCCTATGCACAATAGCTCTGAATGCTGCCCTATCCTGACCCACTATCTCTGTTGCTCCAGAGTAATAGAAACATGATTTCTTTTCATATGGTGTCTTCTTCTCCTGCACTGTCCCTTCAACCTTCCAAGCATGGTGTCCCTCTCCATGTACTGGTCCTTCCTGGCAGCATGTGCAAAGTATGTAAGACAGCCTCACAATCCTTACCTCTAATAATAGTCATATTTACAGGTATTTCTTGTATGTGAATGGATATTATGACAGTTGCACTTCAGGACAGATCTTGAAATGTTTGTCACTGCTGATATAGTGAACCAGGTAATTATTTCATTTTAATGGAAAACATAGATTCATTTCAGCAAGAAGTCTTGAATTTAGGGTATCTGGAACAAGGAGAAAGTAATGTACAATTTGTGCTTATCTAGTAACTTAAGGTTACCAGGTCAAACCTACTTATTGGTGCCATGGGGAAAAGGCCTGACAATCTCCTTTTATAAATATTGTTGTTTTTTGGGTGCTATCTAGTGGATTCTGACTCATAATAGTACTATACTCAATGGAATTAAATATTATATGGTCCTGCAAAAAAAAAAAAAAGAAAGTTTCTAGACTAATTTCCTTTTCCTTCCATATTAACATTATACCACCTTCCTTCTTAATATATTTATTCCACATGACTCCTCTCCCTTCTCCTTCATGTTCTATTTTCTTTTTGCTTCTTTATTATGTCCCTTTCCCTGTCCCAGAGCCAATTCTTGTACCATCAAACCCAATACTCTGGGGTAGATCCCAATTCATAGCAACCTTCTGTTTGGTTTCAAAAGCTATAAATCTTTGTGGAGAAAACTTTCTCCTGTGTAGTGACCTATGGATTTGAACTGTCAGCCTTTTCATCAGAAGCCCAATGTGTAATGTAATGTATTTCTTTCTCTACTACCAATTGGATGTCATTGTTATAACTCAAAAGTCTATGCCTCTCAGTGGAAGGAATAATGTGACGAACAAGCACTGAGTATTAACTGAAGAGTTTTTCCACAACAGCATTTGCATGGTGCTTGTCTTCAGAAGAAATGCATAATGTAAGCAGCAAAACCTATCACTTAGCTTGATTCCAATGTAAATATTTAAAAACATTATCTGTACCCAATTGGAAACTTACTTTTGGTTTGAAATGCACATAGTCAATAAACAATAGTAGAAAGAACTGGAAATAATAAATTATTGCAAAGTGGT
The DNA here is from genome assembly GCF_000299155.1 of Elephantulus edwardii. Classification (NCBI taxonomy): domain Eukaryota; kingdom Metazoa; phylum Chordata; class Mammalia; order Macroscelidea; family Macroscelididae; genus Elephantulus; species Elephantulus edwardii. The sequence continues at coordinate 6,726,696 of NW_006399870.1, forward strand.
TAAAATGAAATTTTCATATAATTTAAGTTCAGGCTAGCTTTTACAACAACCACAAGAATAGATTGATTGGTCTTTGACCACAAGCAGAAGAAGGGGGCCCTTTATTTCACAATAAGGCTATTCTCAGCTCCATGGGTAAGCTCAGCTTTTATAGAATAGTGGAGCAGAGGGCTGGCTATAAAGCAGATATATCAGCAATGTAGTCTAGATTTTAGGGGTGTACAGACTTTACATTTTCTTGTAAGACAATGTGCATGTTAATTATCTTTGCTCTGCTAACCATAGCATTTTCCTGGTAGTGAATCTTGCTTGCCCTGAATAGAAACATCCATACTACGGCAAATAATGGTGGACTAAGGCATTCTTGATAAAGATCATGGGCTTTCAATCACTTGCTAAGCATCTGAACTGGAAAAAGAATACGAATGACAAAAAAGAATCAATACCTTTGAGTTGTGGTGTTAGAGAAAAGTATTGCATATCTCATGGACTTCCAAAAGAACAAATAGATATATCTTGGAGGAAGTGCAAACTAAGTATCCTTTAGAAGTAGGCATAGTGACACTTCATCTCCCATATGGGTCTCTTGCTAACAAGGACTATACTTTGGAAAAAACATCACTCTAGGAAAGGTGTTTCCAGTGACAAGAAGCTGAGCTGAAATCCTGAAGGCATGTGGTTTGAATCCACCAGCCGCTCAACAGGATAAGGATAAACAATCTCCTCCTGGGTGGTTTACTGCCTCTGAAAACCAGCTGGAGTGTAAGCTATGTGTCAGTTCCAACTCTCTGGTACACCACCACCACAACAAGGAAAGGTGGAAGTCAGCAAAAGAGAGGAAGACTCTTAATGGAATGGATTGACACAGTGACTGAAGCATGGGCCCAAGTATGTCAGAGATGATGAAGATGGCACAGGATAGGACCGAGTCAGATCTGTTAGTCAGAGTGTCACTATGAATCATACTTGACTTGAAAGCACCTAATTAAAAAAAAACATTCTGTAGAGATGGACTGCTAAATCAGAGGCTGCTCTTCTCCAGCCATTCAAATCCATGGAGGACACATGCAGGGAGAAAGATGGGCAAGCTCTTCCCATGCAATTTACCTCCTTGAAGCCTGCTATGAGTCAAGTCACCTATGAATTGGTTCCGACTTGACTACAATCAGTGGGATGTTTTGTGTTGTTATTGTTGTTGCTTTTAATAACATTATGAAGATATGAAAAGGAATTAAGTAATGTCAGCCAGTAGTTAAGTCAATAATGCCAAATTCTCTTCAGTTATTCACTCATGCTTCATTTTACACACTTAACACCTCGGAATAGCACTCAGAATTGTCAGACAAACTTCTCACATCTACTTTGCATCAGATTAGCAGCAGACTTAGACAAGTTATCTCAAACTTTTAGGTCTCAAATTCATTCTAAGTGTAAATGAACATAGCATCTGCCTGTAGGGTTTTTTGGTTTCTTTTTAAATACAATCAAATGATAAGAGAGAAAAAACATTCACATTTTCTGCATTTATAATTGGAGCATTTATAATTAGTAAAGTGATATTATTACGTGCATGCTACCAAATCTTACTTAGAAAAACAGAACAACTCCTGTAATCCCTCTACCCTGATATTTCTATATGTAGGTGATTCTTTCCAGGTTGTATCATCTTAAAATACTTCACACGCGCGCGCGCGCACACACACACACACACACACACACACATTTATTGACTGACTATTAAAAACATTTATCTTGCATTCATTTATACTATTATGTCACTTAGAGTTCCTACACTTCATCTTCTCTGAACTGCTTTGGTGGGAAGGAGAGGGCAAAGAGCTCAGTTCTGATCTTAGTCCTGTTATTCCACAGCTGTGTTCACCATGAAAATGCTGAGCCTTCCTCTATCTGGGCATGTCCTGGAAGTACAACCTACTCTACTAAATATTAACTCACTTAGCTGTAACCACCTTCTGGCTTCATGCATCATCATCTTACATTCAATGTGCTTACAATTTGGAGTGAGAATAAAATAAATTAATAGGACCTCTAAGAATCAAATCTCTATGCACATAAAAAACACTTCTAATAGGGTAGAAAGGAATACCACAGACTGGGAAAATATTTGGTAATAACTTATCTGATAAGGGACTCATACCTAAAATTTAGAGAATACTCCAAAAGCTCAACAAGAAAAAAGTAAACAACCCAATTGCAAAATGGGCACAGGAGATGAATAGACACGTCACCCAGCAAGACATTCAGATGGTAAGCAAACACATGGAGAAATGTTCAAAATCCCTAGCTTTTAGAGAGATGGAAATAAAAACAACTCTTATATATTATGTCACCTCAGTAATAATAGCTAAATTCAACAGAGCAGCAAGCAACAAATGCTGGTGAGGTTGTAGAGAGATTTGAACCCTTATTCACTGCTGGTGAGGGTGTAAAATGGTGCAACCACTATGAAAAGTGGTATGACACTATCTCAAAAAGTTGGAAACAGAAATACCATTTGACCCAGCAATTCCACTACTAGGAAAATACCCTAAAGAAACCAGACGTGCCATTCAAACAGATATATTCCCACCCATGTTTATTGCTATGTTGGTCACAATTGCAAAGGGATAGAGACAACCCAAGTGCCTATCAACAAATGAATGGATAGAAAACTACAGTATATTCATGCAATGGAATATTATGCAGCATTGAACAACAAGGAAATCATAAAATATTGCATATCATGAGTGACCCGGGAGGACATTTTGTGGAGTAAAATATCTCAGACACAAAAGGACAAATACTATATAACACACTGTTCTAAAACAGATTGACATGGAGTTCAGGGGAAACAAAGAAAAGAAGATCCAAATAATGAACACTGCATTGGAACAGATAAAGAAAATAACTTTAAAAAGAATATATGACTAGGCATTATTTGTGTGACAATAAGAGGTAAATAGCAAAGACAACTGAGAGAGGAGTGAAAGGGGAAGTGAGGAAATTATGCAACAATTATATATATATATATGAATTGGGGTAGGGTAGGGAGGAAAATGTGTAATAATGAGTGAAAGAAAATCCAACTTTTCTGTAAACTGTCATTAAAATAACCAAAAAGTATTAAAAAAACCCACAATATGAAGTAAATACATAGGCCAGCTGTGTTTAATTATTTGAGAAATCCCTTGTAGTCTAATGTGTAGTGTTTAAGACTGCTAACCATAAGCTCGGTGGCTTGAATCCACCAGACTCTCCTCAGGAGAAAAATGAACATTCTCCTCTTAGGATCTCTATTGATCAGAATTGACTTGATGGCATTGAGCTTGGTTTTTTGTTTACCGAATTAAGCGGGAATGACATCCACTTCCTATACAATATGCCTCTAGAAACTCTGAACTTTGAGAAACGACAAGTGTTATAGAAAGGCTTCAGGTCTTTGTTCATAGGGTTGCTATGAGTCATGCTGGACTCGAGAGCAATCAGCAGCAATGACAAGAATTAATTCAGACTTCGTTGATAAAACAGAAACAGAAAAATAGCAAAAGGATATGACTATACATGCTGAGTCTATAGGAAACATTTTTAATGTCCGCAGTGTTATTGTGGTATTTTTTGGACCCTTGTTCTATCATCTCTTCTTCTTAGCAAGTTTTTGCCATAGCATTCATGGAGTAAATTGCTGTGTCACATTTTAGGAGAACTCTCCTGTTTCTCACCTCAATATCTTCCGTTGCCAGACAAAGGCAGTCACTAAGCTGCACAAATCTTCCTAGGATATTTCCTTAAATGAGCTATATTCCTACAAGGTGGAAATATTAGAAAATAAACATGATCTTAATAGTCAGAAATGTCATTCTTTCCACCTTAATCTTATTGCTTATTGTGAGAAATTAAAAATGCATTTAAGTGCTTTGATGTCTGTTTCTCCTTTTATGTAACTGAAAATGTGATGTCTTTCCCACAGCTGTTGAATACATCCAAAATTATTTAAAATCATAACAACTCCTAATAGTACTGCCTTTTAGGGTTTCCTTAGTTATAATTTTTATAGAATTATATCATCAGGTAATTTTTTTAATGCGTAATCACTATTGAGTTCACATTGCCAGTATTTTTTGGCTTAAACAAAATAGCTTGAATCACTGAACAATCTGGCCTCCTTCTGTATGGAAATAAGTAGGCTTAGTAAGATAATGCTTGGAAAATGCCTTAGAATTATCTGTCAGAGAATCTTGCCCTAAAGAATGTCAAACTACAATTGTGTCTGTTTCTAACGCATGGGATCAAAAGAACATGGATCCTCAAGATAACTCCTTTGTCACTTCCTGGCATGAAGATTTGGGGCCATTCTTTGTCAGTGTCTTCACTGACTGCCAATGAATTGCTCATTAACCTAAAATGAAAGCACCATTTTGTATTTTTTTTTACTGCTTTTCATTTAAGGAACATCCATTGGCTTGCTAGCACTAATAAAGTAAGCATGCATACCTACCCACACCTAGCAAAGGTTCTGCAAGTGCTATTATACTTAGTACATAAATGCATGGGGGATTCAGACACCAGGAAGCTGGGATATATAGGATCTGATTTCCTGAGACAACGCTAGTAACTGGCCTCCCAATACTTGACAAAACAAATATCTTCTTTGCTGTATGGCTATTCCCATCCTCCCTTCCTGAAAAGCAAGTCTAAAATGTGAAACAATTGCAGAGGATTCACCGCTATGCCCTATTTCAGCTACTGCCACAAAGAAATCAATTAAATTTGTCTGACAGTCTACTTTTCCTGAAGCTCTGCTGGCAGAGAGTTTAACTTTATATCATCTTCAACAGCCCCAAAACAAAACAACCATTTTATTTCATCCTCAATGAAAGTTTCTTCTATTTATCTCGGCGAGGTTGCCTTGCTGCCTAATCTACAGTCACCAGTCAGAGCGCCTTTGTTCTCAGCACTTTTTGGCTCCTGCATCTTAGTGCCTGAAAGTCTAAGAAACTGGAAACACACTATTATTTTAATGAATTGAATTCTCTTCCACTGCCACTCTTCACCCAAACAGTCTATTTCCATAACCATCAAAATGTCAGATGCAAAATAAGGCCAGTTGCAACCTAACACTGTGAAAAGGCAATTCCTACTATTATTGAATTATGTGGTTAGAAAGACTTTGAGAAATTGTTTGACTCATCTCTGACTTTTTGAAGTTTCCCTCTAATTGAATTTAAATTATCACCAATTATGACAGAGTTTTTAAACTTCAAAGGGCCTAAGTAAATAGTAATAAACAGGAAATGTTAGATATTGGGTTTAGAAAATAAATATCAAAGCCTTGGCTTGTTTCTCTTATCACCTCCTTTGGCCTTGTAGCTTACACCTTTGGCCAGAAGTCAATTAATATAAATAAGCAGTAGCCTAACCTAATACAAATAAACTAGAGTATAACCTAGAAGTAAGAATAAAGTTTTTGAAAAATAAAAATGTAGCTTCATGTTCACAGCCGTAAGACATAAAGAAAATTGTTCAGTCTCTGAATCTTATTCTGTTTATCCTTAAAGTGAAAATAATAATACTGACCCCATGTACCTTAGACATGATAAAAATTAAAAGTCCTTTGCAAGTTATAAAACCGTATGCAAACATTAACAGTTGTTTTCAATATTGTCAGTCATTCTCAAACGACAATGTTGCTGTGCCATTGAGTCAGAGGCGACTCATAGTAACCCTATAAATGAAAATACCTGGACACCTGTATAACTTTCGTCCTTTCTCCAGGTTCATAGGGTTTCTGGAGGCAAGTAATTATGGAAGTGGATACCACTCCTCCTTCCAAACTTGTTTTAATTGGGGATCTCCACCGATCATCAGTGTCACAGTGTTCAACTTCACAGCACCCATGAGTTACCTCTGTCCAGCAAGTGGACATACCAGGGTTATGCGGCCTAGAAGAGTGTTTCACCAAAACCAAGTAAAGGCAGACCTGAGGGTCGCGGAGTAGAGTCAACCACCTTTGGCTTGGGAGCATGTCCACTAGGCTAATTGATCAGTGCAAAATATATGATGCATCCAAACTACAAATACAAAAGACATTTCATAAGCCATACTGACTCCCATCTATTAATACAATTTGTGCTAAAAAAGTGAAAATTTAATAAAACGAGAAACAAGAGCTATCAGTGACCAACCTGGATTCTATTCTTTGCACAAATCTTTAGAAGCAGAGTTAGTGTAAAGAAGGGGACACTTGCAATCTTATCATATGGGTAATATTATAAGAACTACTATTTGAAGATTTAATGAAAAATGTTATATTATAAACATCATTTTACAGAATTTCTAGGTTCACAATAAATTAGACAAGTGAATTCTTTTTCCCCCTCTTCATTTCTTTTCCTTGTCTGTTTTCTACTATTATCACATTATTATCAGAATCTAAAGATTTATGTGCTAACTATGGAAAAAGCAATGAGACAAACTCAGGTTGATTCTTGTCTTTTATATACTATCGCTATAGCCTGTTTACTCCTTCAGGGAAAAGAGGAAGATGCCTCAGACTTCACTGGAGAATTTCATGTACATAAAATTCCTGAAAGTGAGGTGAAATATGAAGAATATCAATTGACCACCAAAGGTGGACAGATTTCTGGCAATGGCCATTGTACATGATGGAATGGCCTTTCTTAGAAGAAGAAAAACATTTACTACTTAGCTGGATAAAGTACACTCAGAAACTGATATTTTCTTTTAGATTGTCTTTGATGAAAAGATGGTGAGCTTCATTTCACACAAAATGGGCTTAATATCAGTCCCTGAAGAAAGATATAGTTCTTGGTAAAGGAAAGGAGGACAAGGAAAAGAAATACCTTCAACACAGTAGACTGATACAATAGATGCAGCAACAGGTTTAGGGAAAGCAGAGATTGTAAAATGCCCAGGATTAGGCAGTGTATTATGTGCAATGAGGTCATTATGAGTCAGAGTCAACTCAATGGCACCTCACAATAACTACATGATTTTTTCTATTACTAATAGTAAAATGAAAAATTTAGCTGCAGTGCTATAATCATTGTTGTGTACATTTTTAACTACATTGTCATTACATCCGGTGATATTCTGAAATAAAATCTCTCTTTTGGGTCACTATTTCCTGCTAGGTCTCATCTGTAGAAGGCTGTGTTTATGCTTGTGCTAGCATACTTGCATTTAACAATGTTGAGTCACTGTTTTTTAAACAATAAGCTAGCTTCATAGAGTTTCAGAATCACTATGGAAATGTGCTGTTTAAATGCTAATACATAGAGTGGAAGAGATAGCACCTGACCCAGGAACAGTATTTCCTCTGTTGGATGACTCTATAATTTAGTTTCTGTTGTTTGTTCAATCTTAGTGAACATTTTTCATGGACTTTTCACAGTGTTTTCAAAAATGCTATTCTAAGCAAAAAATAAATAAAAAAAAAACACGTTCTCCCAGTACACTTTTCAAGAATATACTTTTGAACTGAAAAACAGCACATTAGACTATTACAAATGTATTATTTTCTCATTATTAAATTACTAAGAAAACACATGTAAAATATACACATAATGGATGTGAGTGTATGTGTTATTAATGTTTCTTCACCAAATTTTTTAACTGGCTTATAGAAAATGTTAGAAATTTCTTTAGGGTTTTATTGTATTGTTTGTTTTAATTTGAATCATTGTGCACATGAGGGCGCTCTCTTTGACCTACAAAAAAACCTTATTTAAGGACATGCAAGTCTTAGGAAGTGAGGGGGTTGTAACTACCTAGGAGAGAAACTGCTTCAAGGGGCATGGGACCAAATCACAGACTAAAGAGGACAATAGACTTCAGGAGAGGGGCCTGCAACCAGGGGAGAGACTGAGCCAGCACATTGAAGGACTATGGCAGGAGCTTCCTGCTGCTTCCCAGGGCAGAAGATGCTCCAGTTTGGGAACTGATTGGCCCACCCTGCAGAACTAAGACAATAAACTTCAGGAAAAGGCTGCAGTCAGGTGAGAGGCTCATCCCAAGAGCTAGTACATTGAGGTCCTGAGGACTGAGAGGCCTGCAACTTTTCAGAAGAGAAAGTCCTCTAGGCAGGATACCTGGTTTCTGTGGAGGACCAGCCCACAGACCAAAATGAACAATATAATTTCAGAGAGGAAGCTGCAATTAGACAAAAGACTCACTACCAATGCCAACACACTGAAGTGCTAGGAGGGAGCTGTTTGCCATTGCCCTAGAGAAAATCTACAATTGCTTCAGGTTTACATTTGGCTTTGACACTCTTTAGAACAAAGAGGACAATTAATTTCAGAAGAGGAACCTACAATAAGGTGAGATCTCCACAGGGCTATATCTCAGACTAGAAAGAATCTGAAATAATTTAGGAAAGGTGAGCTTTTCACTCCACAGGCCCAGAAAGAACTTCCAATAGACCAAGTTGCCCATTCCCATAGATGGGACACTTTAAGTCTGCAACTAATTAACAACAAAGTAAAAATAAAGAACTGTCAATAACCTCTGCAGACACAATAGAAACTGCCTAACACATACCAAGAAAAAAATTCATATAATGTTGAGAAAGTAGTGGTCAGCTTCAAACATTATGGAAAACCAAAATAAGCCTTCTCCTAAAAAAGAAGAACATACTTTAAATCCAATGATTTCTTCAAAGATAAAAAGGCAAAAGAAGTATATTGATGTGGAGTTATAAAAAGAGCTATAGAAAATGGTACAAATGATGAAAGACTGGAACTCATAAATAAAGCAAATACTCTAGAGACAGGTAATCAATATAAATATATTGATGTAGAGTTATATGAACAGCTACAGAAGAAAGTAAAAATCATAGAACAAAGAATGGAAACCATAAATAAAGTGAATATTCCAGAGACAGGGAGTCAGAAAAAAATATATTGACACAGAGTAATGTGAACAACTATAGAAGAAACTACAAATAATGGAAGAAAGAATTGAAACTATAGATAAAGAAGTACAAGAACTTAACATAGAATCAAGACAGAGGAGGTACTGATAATACAGAACAGACATTAACATGAACACATGAAAATGCAATCCAGAATATCAAAACCTAAGTGAGAGAGTTTCCCAACATGGTGGAGGGACCAAAAGCAGAAGAGATGGAATAGAGAGTCAGAAAGCTTGAAGACAAGAACCTCAAAGAGAACATATTAGAAGAAAAATCAGAGAGAAGGCAGAAATAAAATGAAGAAAACATTAGAATAATGTGGAATAATATCAAAAGGATTCAACATACATATGATTGGAATTCTGAAACACAAGAGGGACAGGGAAATCACTGAGAAATTGTAGAAGAGGCACTGAAAGAAAACTTCCCATGTATTCTAAAGAATAGGGAAATCTACATTCAAGAAGCTCAGCAAACACCAAATAGGCTAGATCTTATTAAAAAAAAATGAGAAATTTTATTGTTAAATTCTCCAAAATCACATCTAAGGATTGTTGTTGTGGTTATGTGTCATCAAGTTCCCTGCAACTCTTAGCAACCCTATGTATATCTGGGCTGTCCTGCCCCGAGCCAGTCTCACTGACTTCAATACACCTACCCCCATTGCCCTATTTACTGTATCAAAATACATCTTATTTGGTGTCTTCCTCTCCAGTGCTGTTCTTCCACCTTTCTGAGCATAATGTTCTCCAAGGATTTGTCCCTCCTGGCCTTGTTCCCAAAGTATGTGAGACAAAGTTTCAAAAGTCTAGCTTCCTAGGAGAAATTTGGCTTTACCTTCTCCAAGACATAACTATTTGTTTTCTTGGTGGTCCATAGTATGTTCAAGACACTTCTCCAGCACCACAACTCAAAGGTATCAGTTTTTCTTTTGTAATCCTTATTCATTGTCCAGTTCTCTGATGCATAGTAAGTAAGTGTGAAGACTATGGTCTGAATCAGGCACACCTTACTCTCTAGACTGGTATCACTGCTTTGGAGAGGTTCCTGACAGCAGATTTCCCTAGAGCAATTCGTCTTTTTATTTATTGACTGCTGGTGTCAAGAATGCTGATTATGGACCTGAGTAAGCTGCAATTATTAACAACCTCAATCTCTTCTCCATCTATCATGGTGCTACCAATTAGCCTAACGGTGAAAATCTTTGTCTTCTTGATGCTGAGCTTCAATTCACAGTGAAGACTACAGTCCTTGTCCTTCTGTAGCAAGCTCTCACTAAAAGCAGGTTAGGTAAAATAAAGATTCACCACAAAGTAGAATCAATTAAAGTTCTGATTTCTAAGCAGAAATCATACCAGTAAGGAAATAATAGGATGGCATCTATAAAAGATTGAAGGAAAACAATTAACAGCCAAGGATACTGTATGCAGCATGCCTTTGACTATGCATGTATGCAGTCATGTCCTTCGACTATTAAGGAAAATTATAACCTTTTCAGAAAAGCAGGAAATAAGACCCATCTACAAGAAATTCTAAGGGAAGTCCATAACACAGAAACATGATCTAGTAACCATTAAAAAAAAATGGAAGACGTATAAAGAATCACTGCACCAAAAATAATTGGATGACAGAAAAATTTCATGAAATAAAATATTATCAACAAGCCATAATGATGAGGGAGAAAGTATAGACTGCTTTGAAGGACTTGGCAAAAAAATAAGGCTCCAAGAATTTATGGAATATCATTTCACATATTTCATAAAACAGATGTTGCCCTAGATATGTTTACCAGGTTGTGCCAAGAAATCTGGAGGACAACTACTTGGTCAACTGACTAGAAGACATCCATATTTATTCCCACTGGAGAATTGATGCCTTTGAGCTGTGGTGCTGGAGAAGAGTATTGAATGTACCATGGACTGCCAAAAAAACAAACATTCATCCTGGAGAGGGTTAAACCAGGCTACTTCTTGGAGACAAGGGTTCTGGGGCTTGGTCTGACATACTTTGGACATGCTGTAAGGAGGGACAGGTCCTTGGAGAGGGACATCATGCTTGGGAGGGTGAAGGGACAGCGCAGGAAGGGAAGACCCTCTATGAGATGGATTGATTCAGTGACTGGGGTAATCGGGATGGGAGTGTCAGAGGCAGTGCAATTGGCACAGGATAGAGCAGGGTTTAGGGCTATTGTACATAGGGTCACTATGAGTCGCAAACGATTCGACAGCACATAACAATAACAACAACATAATGTTTATTTCCATCATTCATTTTAGGAGAGACAAAAATGACAGAAAAAATAAAAACATTTTGAAGAGTTATCAATTCTATAAAATATTTAGAAATAGGAGCAACTAGCCAGGTATTTTTATTTACCATTTTAGATATTTTACCTAAATTGTAATTATTAAATATATATCCTGTTTAAAGAAAATTGCTAGGTTCCCATGTAAATCTATGCTTATTTGACTAAGAGGTGGAAAGTTAAGGTATATGTAATTAGAAGTTGCAAAATTATAAATACAAGCCCTTTTTGACTCTTCAAATTTCTTATTTTGTGGGTAGTTTGTACTCCAATCATGGATTAAATTATATAAGCTGTAAACTTAAGTGATTTTATATCTGAGCTGAAATGTAAACACACACACACACACACACACACACGATAGGAAAAGAACAAAAACCGTTTAATATCTAACACTGGGTCTGGACTTAACTGGTTATTTTTACCTAACTGCATTTTAACATATTTTAATTTGGGGAAATCTACTATCACTAATATGATGATATAACTCTATTAACTTTTTTAATGGCCAAATGGGAATGGATTCTATGTTTTATTATTGTTGGAGATTATGTTAAGTGCCACCCAATTTTTAGAGGGATACGTTAAGGGTAGTCATCCTTTGCGATTGAAGACTCCTAAAAGTAAAGCTTTTTAAACTGGGACTTGAAACTGTCTTTATTAACGGAGATGCCTCTTTGGAGAATTATCTCTCTGAGCTAGAGTGCTAACTACAAAATATTAGATAAAATGTGCACAGTCTAGTTTTGTACTTTTTTATTGAAGCAGAATTGTTTATTTTCTTTATCTTTCCTTACCCTCAGTTGAAAATGGTGTTTAAAAAAATTTAACATCCATAGTTTAAGTTTTTAGAGTAGAAAGGAAATGACATCCCATCTACTCAAGCAACAACAGCAAGGAATTATATTGACCCAGGACACAGTTTTACTCTTATTCAGAATAAAATATCTCTGAGATAAGATGAAAAAACAACTATCTATTCTGCCTGTCAGAGCTGGTTCTCACTCTGCTTTTGCACTTCCAACTCCCTACGTTCAGTAAACTCCATACATACTCTGTATTTACTGTCCTATCTGATTACAAACACTCTTCCCTAAGATTATTCATAAGGCTCAACTTCTAAGTCCCTCACTTCTCTCCAGCTTTTGTTCATAGATCATCTCCTCAAATAGAAATCTCCTTGATAGAGAATAAAAGCAAATTCAGCCATCCCTCACCCTTCTTAACTTGCTTAATTTTTCTGAATCATATTGAGTGAAATTTGATGTATTACATGGCTATGTACTTATTTCTTTATAGTCAATCATCCTTCTGCAGAGGACCAGTTTCATGAAGATAAGGGCTTTGCCTATCTTACGTATCAGTATATCTTCAGTGCCTAAAAGAGTTCCCTGACACACAGCTGGTGTTCAAGAAATATGTTAAGCAAGTTAGAAACACAAATAGACACTTGTAATTCTTATATAAAATTTATCCATTAGATTTTCTTTTGAAATAATGAGGTTATTTATTAACCAATGTTTTGTGTGATTCAGAAAATTCTTTCGCTTTTGGAGGATATTTTATCAATAATCTATGTTATAAAACTTGCATAGCTTTACTTGCAGAAACTGAAGAAGACTTGAAACATTTACTACGGAAGATCAAAGACTGTAGGTTTCAATATGGATTGCATCTCAAAGTCAAGAAAAAAAAAATCTCATCACTGGACCAATAGGCAACATCATAATTTATGGAGAAAAGCTTGGAATTGTCAACAACTTAATTTCATTTCATATTTTCACCAAAACCTGAGAAATTCTGTATAATTGATTTCTTATCATGCTGTGGTCACATTGAGCACTGGTTACCAATGTAATGGTAATATGACTATTATGTAACAAGTGAAACTAATCTTTAATTTCCCAATACCTTGATCAAGCAACAACCCTCTCTTATGTTTATA
>NW_006399870.1:6739980-6751461 GCF_000299155.1 Elephantulus edwardii
TTTGGGCATGTTGCAAGGAGAGACTGGTCCTTGGAGAGAAACATCATGTTTGGGAGAGTGGAGAGACAGCACAGGAGAGAAAGACCCTTGATGAGATGGATCAATTCTGTGAGTGGAGTGGTGGGAAAGAATGTGTTTGAGATGGCGAGGTTGGCACAGGATAGAAAGGCATTTAGGGCACTTGTACATAGGATCACTATGAGTCGTAAGTGACTCAATGGCACATAACAACAACAAACAACAAGACTCTTTGTAATCCTCAACCTCTATGATTTATCATCTCTTATGTCCAGTGTTGGTAATAACTAGAAGTAGAAAGTAACCTCTTTGTGTTGTTCTATTTCTTTTCTATTTAAACTTTCCCCCCCTTACATTTACTAGGGCATAGATATTTAGAAAGTTGATAAAACTATTTTATACTAATCAGGTAAAATGCTTCCTTTTCCAGACATGTATAGCTTTATTCTTCAAGTTTAAATTTAGTTAGGTATTAGAAATCAGGAAATGTATTAATACTAGTGATTTCAGGTAATGATGAAAATACCAACAGAAATAGTCTCTAAATGTGGTAATTCCTCTTTTGAAATTTATTATAATTTGGTGAACATATTTTGATGCAGGTGAAAGTCTATTGAAAACTTGTGATTTTAGACATTCTTTCCAAGAAGTTCACTTAAACATTTAGAGAAAAACGTGTTCAACATTATCTCCAAATGAATTTTCTCTTTCTGAATCTGATTTGAATTTGTTGAAGTTCTTTGCCAATGTACTGTTCCAGTCATTTTAATAATATTCAGCAAGGTTTTACTTACATGTGGTATTAATGATATCCAGCGAAACCAGAGATTTAAAGGAAACCAAGTTGAAATACAAGCATTGATTCCTGGATAGTACTCCTTAAACCATTATCTTAAAACAGTAAAATCTTACTTGTAAATAGCTCAGCTGCTTGTAGTTCTTTTCCTGGTGAGATTACTCAAGCTTTCATTTTGGAAGGGTTTGGGTCACATCATATTTGAATTGCTGTAGTTTTCTATTGATTTTAATTCCAGAGCATGCTTCTACTAAGAGATGATCTAAGGAAGCTCCTGTATTAAGACATACTGGTTTTGTTGTTGTTAGGTGCCTCCAGTTGAGTACAATACATTGTGCACATCATGACCCTTTGAACAACATATCTAAACCCTGTCTTAACCTGTGTGATCCTCATCATTTCTGACATTCTTGAACACACTATATTTGGTTGAGGGTCATCTTCTCTTTTCTCAAGTCTTTATTTTCCAAGCATGATGTCCCTCTCCAAAAAATAACCTCTCCTAAAAACATGCCCAAAGTATGTGAAAGTAAGCTTTATTATCTTGTGTGTGCTTTTTTAATTGGTTTGCTTACAAAGTTCATATACATTGTGTAGTATACACTATTCTTTCATACTGTGTTTCATACAATCGTTCTTATCCATTATGTCATAAAATTAATCACCATTGGACTTTGTGCATCATTACCTTGGCTTTTCAACTGAATCCTTCCCATTTGTTTCCCCCTCTCCCTCTGCCAATCAAACTGTGCAAACCTGTGGTTTTGCCCCCACCCATACTCATCCCTCTGTTCCTACTCTTCTACTCCCTGGATTCCCATACATGTTTTACTAAATGGTCTTATTCACTATTTGTCCTTATGATATTGAGTTTGTTCACTTATTAGCTTTGCCTGCAAGGAACACTTTATACTTTCTCCAAGACATATCTGTTTACTCTTTTGTATAGACACATATTCTTAATTTCCATTATATATCACCACTCTATTTCCTTTTGATAATCAAGATAATTGGCCATACCGTAACTTTATTTGGTTTTATGGTTTTTTGGTTTGTTTGTTCAGTTGATCCAGAAGCCTAAGCAGTCCAAAGTAATTAAGTGGTATTATTACTTCCAGTTCAATAGAATCAAACACCTGTCTACAGCTAAGTATTTCTCTATTTAGGACTAAGATTGCCAAACTCACATAGTATAGCATTACAGTAACAGGAAGCAAAAATTCTGTGACAAGTTCAACAGGACCTCCCTGAACTTCTCATCCTGACAAGGTTGTAGAAATGTGTAAAGCACACCATTCCTCAAAGTCATACTTCTCATCGATTTGATTTACTGGTAGTGATATTTTAGGTATTAATATTGCCACTTCATATAATGGAGTACCAGGGATACTAGTGGATGGTGAAACATCAACATTTTTAAGAACTAGTTTAGAAAAGCCATCCTTAGAATTTTGTTTCTTTAGTACATTTTTTTAGTGATAAATGAATTGGTTGTATCATGTTATGCTCAGGTATGATTTTATAATTGTTTTTATTTAGAGATTATGTCACTTAAGGAGATATATGTATGTCCAAGTAGACACGGGTAAATTGTGACGATTATTAATGTATGCCAATATGATCATGATTCTCATTAACATATAGCTATCCAATGCATTCTAAATACTAACCTCTATGGTGTTAATGATACAGGACTGTAAGCATTTTTTAAATGGTATTATCAATCCTGAGGCAATGTAGAAGTGTCAGAGGGCACCCTGCTTGAATATATGTGTGGGCTCAGTCAAAGCTAGCTAGCATTTTTTACAATTATGATAGTGCATCTGCCTCATCTCTTCCAAACTTGAACCAATGGCCTGCTTTATTGATCAACTCATTAATGTCTAAAGCCAACAATGTATGAATGCATAGACACACACACACAGACACACACATTCAAAGTCGTACAGTTTAAGTATACTTTCATATACATGCATATGCACGTATTTACGCCATATCTACACATGTAAGTATGTGTGTACATATTTCATTGGTTTTGCTTTTCTAAAGGACTCAGTCTAAAATAGTCTTCTAATTTCCAATGTGTTAATATTACCTATAATTTTAGCATGAATATAGCTCTAATGTGTAAAATGAGGGTATTGAAATATGGTCCAAGATAAGGCTAGACTTTAAATATGTTGACACCTTTTATAAGAAATTCAGCAATGTTTCTAGATCAAGTATAACTTTCACTGGCATATTTTGTGTCTTAAATGTTCATGTGAGGAGAAGTCATTTTTGTTAATATAGAAGAAAGAGGAGTCTTTCAGAGATTGGCATTGGAAACAGTACGTAGAGGTAGAAAAACTGACAGAAAGATATTAAAATCACAAAACTAGCCACGGCTCAGATGTCTCTCCTAAATTCTGGAATCAGCATGGTGTTCTCTTTAGAGTTGAGAGTGCTATTGATTTCCTAAACTCGGTGATTAATAATGGCCAAATGGGAATGGATTCTATGTTTTATTATTGTTGGAGATTATGTTAAGTGCCACCCAATTTTTAGAGGGATACGTTAAGGGTAGTCATCCTTTGCGATTGAAGACTCCTAAAAGTAAAGCTTTTTAAACTGGGACTTGAAACTGTCTTTATTAACGGAGATGCCTCTTTGGAGAATTATCTCTCTGAGCTAGAGTGCTAACTACAAAATATTAGATAAAATGTGCACAGTCTAGTTTTGTACTTTTTTATTGAAGCAGAATTGTTTATTTTCTTTATCTTTCCTTACCCTCAGTTGAAAATGGTGTTTAAAAAAATTTAACATCCATAGTTTAAGTTTTTAGAGTAGAAAGGAAATGACATCCCATCTACTCAAGCAACAACAGCAAGGAATTATATTGACCCAGGACACAGTTTTACTCTTATTCAGAATAAAATATCTCTGAGATAAGATGAAAAAACAACTATCTATTCTGCCTGTCAGAGCTGGTTCTCACTCTGCTTTTGCACTTCCAACTCCCTACGTTCAGTAAACTCCATACATACTCTGTATTTACTGTCCTATCTGATTACAAACACTCTTCCCTAAGATTATTCATAAGGCTCAACTTCTAAGTCCCTCACTTCTCTCCAGCTTTTGTTCATAGATCATCTCCTCAAATAGAAATCTCCTTGATAGAGAATAAAAGCAAATTCAGCCATCCCTCACCCTTCTTAACTTGCTTAATTTTTCTGAATCATATTGAGTGAAATTTGATGTATTACATGGCTATGTACTTATTTCTTTATAGTCAATCATCCTTCTGCAGAGGACCAGTTTCATGAAGATAAGGGCTTTGCCTATCTTACGTATCAGTATATCTTCAGTGCCTAAAAGAGTTCCCTGACACACAGCTGGTGTTCAAGAAATATGTTAAGCAAGTTAGAAACACAAATAGACACTTGTAATTCTTATATAAAATTTATCCATTAGATTTTCTTTTGAAATAATGAGGTTATTTATTAACCAATGTTTTGTGTGATTCAGAAAATTCTTTCGCTTTTGGAGGATATTTTATCAATAATCTATGTTATAAAACTTGCATAGCTTTACTTGCAGAAACTGAAGAAGACTTGAAACATTTACTACGGAAGATCAAAGACTGTAGGTTTCAATATGGATTGCATCTCAAAGTCAAGAAAAAAAAAATCTCATCACTGGACCAATAGGCAACATCATAATTTATGGAGAAAAGCTTGGAATTGTCAACAACTTAATTTCATTTCATATTTTCACCAAAACCTGAGAAATTCTGTATAATTGATTTCTTATCATGCTGTGGTCACATTGAGCACTGGTTACCAATGTAATGGTAATATGACTATTATGTAACAAGTGAAACTAATCTTTAATTTCCCAATACCTTGATCAAGCAACAACCCTCTCTTATGTTTATAGAAGGTGCGTCTGATACAGGCCGTGGTCTTCGCAATCACTTGTTATGCATCAGAGAGTTGGACAATGACCAAGGAGGAAAGAAGGAGAATTGATGCCTTTGAGCTATGGTGCTGGAGAAGAGTATTGAGGGTACCATGGACTGCAAGGAAAACAGACAGATTTGTCCTGGAGAGGGTTAAACCGGGTGGCTCGTTGGAGGCAAGGATTCTGAGGCTCCGTCTAACGTACTTTGGACATGTTGTGAGGACAGACTGGTCCTTGGAGAAGGACATCATGCTTGGGAGGGTGGAGGGACGGCTCAAGAGGGGAAGGCCCTCTATGAGGTAAATTGATTCAGTGACTGGGATAATCGGGATGGGAGTGTCAGAGACAGTGTGATTGGCACAGGACAGAGCAGAGTATAAGGGCTGTTGTACATAGGGTCGCTATGAGTTGCAAGCGACTCGACGGCACATAACAACAACAACAACAACATGATCTACTTTGGAGTTCATAGATAGAAATAGTAAATTACTTTGCCTAAACATTAAATAAGAAGAAGTATAAGAACATGAATTAATTTCTTCTAAAGAGCTCTGGTAGCATAACATATATGTTGTACTGCCATCTGAAAGGTCAGCAGTTCAAATTCACCAGCTGTCTTGAAGGAAAAAAGATGGCAAGTCACTTCTTGCAAAGAGACGTACAGCCTAAAAAACATGACAGAAAGTTACTAGGAGTCATAATCAACTTGATGTTGTCTTAGAAAATATCTGTGTTAGGGTATTAATGTATCTTTCAAATTTCTAATCTCCATCAGATCTAGTCCAGCAACATTGGCTTCGTCATCTGAGTTTACAAAGATCATGGGTAAATTGGGAGAATGCATTCTGCCATCCCTTCACCTCCTTGGAACATTGATATCACAGGTCAAGGAAACACAAGTGATCCCAAGAAATAAAGTAATGTTAAGTATTCTGCACAGAAAAAAAATGGTTCCTAATTTTAGAAGAGGAGCTAGCTAGAAATATCTTAAAGGATGACTTTTGTATTTTCCAAGGTAATGAATGTGCATTTATGTGTACATCTATATGACAATGGAAACATCCTTAATCACATTTCCAGAATTGTATCAATCATAGTCAAAACTAGAAGACTATTCCTTAAAGATTACACTGAATTGAAACTCATTCCTATCATGTCCATTCTAGCTCATAGTAATCTTAAAGGAAAGAGTAGAAATGTCCCATAGTTCTTCCAATGCTATGATCAATCTTAAAGGAAGCAGATCCCCAATTTCCTCCTATGGAGTACTTGTGCATTAGAACTATGAATGTTTTGGTTAGAAGATGAGTAACTATTGAGCTATCAAGGTTTATTTAAAGAAGACAACATACCTGTAAAATAATGACAATGATAAAAAGATTATTTCATTAATCTTCATGATTTCCACATTTTATTTCTAAATGCAATAAGTACTTGCGCTAACAACCCAAAGGTACATTGTTTGACTCCCCCACCTGTTTAATGGGAGAAAGATGAGCAGTCCCCTCCCTTGCCATTTACTACCTCTGAAAACTCATTTAGAGTGAGCTAGGAGTAGGTTCTGATTTGAAGGTACATAAAACAACACTAGTATTAGTGTAGATTGAGCAGTCTGATTTCAGTCCTGATGAAATTGAGCTAGGTAAACAAAACAAAAAAGGTAAACAGTTTGTTAATTCTGTTTGAATGATACTCTTAGCTACTTCACAAATCTGCTAAAAAGGGGGAAAATAAACAAACAAAAACAAAAGAGTCCTCCAAACTCTGCTCCAAAATTTTAATTTCAGACTCAAATACCTCACCAAACTGGTAATTTTACCTGATATTCCTTAAAAACAAGAGTGAAAAGTTAGTTTTGAAGATCAAGTTATAAATTCTCAATTCTATTCTCTTTCCAAACCCAGAGAAATCAGAAGAGATATTTTAATACTTATAGTTTATAAAATATAGAATTTTATGGATTATTATATGTTCAGACTGATATAAAATATGCCTTTGTTGTGTTGTTGTCATGTGTCATCGAGTCATCTGTGACCTGTAGCAACCTACAGACAGCAGCTCTGAAGCCTGCCCTGTCCTGAGCCAGTCTCACTAATTCTGACCTGTACCAATCCATCTTATCTGGAGTGTTCTTCTCCTGCTCTGTGTCCATCTTTCCAACCATGATGTCCTTCTCCAAGAACCGGTCTTTCCTGGCACATCCCAAAGTATGTGAGATGAAACTTCAAAATCCTAGCCTTCAAGGAGAAACTTGGTTTCATTCTAAGACAGACCTATTTTTTTTTTTGGCAGTCCATACTGTGTTCAAGGTTTTTCTCCAGCACCATAATTTTAAGGCATCGATTCTTCTTCTGTCATCCATAGTTATTGTTCATCTCTTTGTGCATATCGAGTAATTGAGAAGACCAAGGCCTAGATTAGGTGCACCTTAATCTCTAGACTCTCATCGTTGCTTTACAGTATTCTGGAAAGGTCCCTGGCAGCAGATTTCCCCAATGCAATTTGTCTTTTGATTTCCTGAATAGTGGTGATAAGTATGTTGATTGTGGAGCCAAGTAAGCTGTAATTGTTAACAACCTCAATCGCTTTTCCATCTATCATAGTGCTGCCAATTGGTCCAGCGGTGAAAATCCTTGTCTTCTTGATGTTGAACTTCAATCCAAAATGAAGACGATAGTCCTTGATCTGATGCAGAAAGCACTTCATGTTTTCAGTTTCAGCAAGCAAGGTTGTGTCATCTGCATAATGTAGCTTGTTTATGAATCTCCCTCCAATCCTGATGCCACATTCCTCCTCATGAAGCTCTGCTTACCAAATGATCGTTTATGCATATAGATTGAAAAGTTACGGAGACAACAGGATGCAATACTTAAGAATGTTATGGGCAGAATATTAAATAATTCAGGAAGCATTTAAAGAAGATAAAAGGGAGTATACAGAGTCATTGTACCAAAAAGAAGTGGCTGACACAAAAGAATTCCAAGAAACAACATGATCAAGAGGCAGTGGTGGTGAAAGGGGACATTCAGGCTGCTCTGAAGGACCTTGCAAAAAAATAAAGACCCAGGAATTGATGGAAGACCAATTGACATATTTTAACAAACAGATACTGCCTTGGGTGTGTAAGCTTGCCCTTAGTTTCCATTAATCTTGGCAACTGATTAAAAGAACTCGCATTAAGGATGTATAATTTTTGTTTTATTTCCATTGGAATTATTAAGGCATGTCTTTTCTGCCCAGCTATTTGTGAAGAAGCAGAATGAGACCAGTTTCTTGGACCTCTTTTTATAATAATAAATATTATAATTACATGGATTCCACCAAGTGAATTTCAGGCAACCTGATGGAGGATTGCTATGAGTCCAAACTGACTCAGCAGTAGGGTCTATACTTTTTTGAAGAATGATATCCTTTTCCAAGAACCAGATCAATAATGTATTATTTCCTGGTGTTTAGGTGCTTCCTAGCTATTATTGTTAGTGAAAGATTAAAATTAAAATAGTCCCTATAGTTTTCAGCTGAATTAAACTCAGGTTTCTATAGTTCTCAGCTAAGTTAAACTCAGGAATTTTTCCATTTTCCCGGGTAGAGCCCCACACCCAGTTGTATCCAGGGCAACAGTATTTCAAGAATGGCTAACTACAGGGCAGGGCAAACAAGCAGATGTTTCTCCACTGATAACCCATGTGCCTTTGTTTCCCGACTGATAACCAATGTGTCTTGTGCTTTTCCACTGCCCTGGAGTCTCATTGTATGTTTAAGAATTTGTGAAACCACCCTATAGTTAATGTTCCAGGGAATAGCTAACCACAAAGGTTGGGCAAATATACTAATGACTTAAGATCTGTCTAACTGCTACATGTGCTACGTGACTGCCACATGTGCTACGTGCAAAAATGCTGTGTAAACCATGAGCAAACACTGAACCAATGAATTCAAACTGTGCTTTCATCACCCAATGAGAAGCTGATACCCAGTTGTATCCCCCTAAAGTGTATAAAAAAGCCAACTTTGTTTGCTCAGGGTCGACACCTCTATCTCCTGCGAGAGATACGTGTCGGCCCGGAGCTCCGTAATAAACCTTTCCTCTTGCTGTTGCATCAAGCCGGTGTCTTGGAGTCTTGGGTCTTCGCCGTCTGCTCGGGACAGGACCATCGGTTCGGGGGTCTTTCAGTTAGGAGCAGTCCAGTTGACTATGATTTAAGTCTACAAACATGAGATTAGAACCTTGCTCTATCCTGCACAATCGTTGTTATCTCTGACTTTCTAGAGTCCATTGTTACAGTCAATGTGTCAAACTAATATGTTGAAGATCTTTCTCTATATCTCTGACCCTCTGCTTTTCCAAGGACGGGTCTATCTTGATAATATGTCCAAAGTATGTGACACAAAGTCTGACCATTTTTGCCTTAAGGAGCATTTCTCTTGAACTTCTTCCAAGATAGAATTTGGTTTTGTGGCAGTTTATAGCATATTTTATGGTCTTATTCACAATGCCACAGTTCAAAGGCACCAATTCTTCGATCTTCCTTAGGCATTATCCAACTTTTAGAAGCATAGGAAGCAATTAAAAATGCCATGACTTGGGCCAGGTGTACCTTAGTCTTTATCTAATAGAAAATTTTGATATTTAAATGTGTCTGGTATCATTGTTATTTAGCATTTAAAAATGGTCTTCTACAGCATATTTGTACAATTCAACTCTTATTTTGGCTTCTATTGTTACCATGACTGCTGATTATGGATCCAAGTGTTTCTCCCTCTATTATGACATTAGTCCACTGGTGAGGATTTTAATTGTCTTGGTATTGAAGTGTGTTTCACATTGAATACGGTAGTCTTTGGTCTTCTACACCAAGTCATCTTCACCCTCTGTAAGCAAAGTTGTATTGTCAGTATAACATAGGTTGTTGATTAGCCTTCCTCAAATCCTGACACTACATTCTTCTTTATATGATCTAGCTTCTCCAAAACTTTGCTGAATATACAGATTGAATAGGTATACATAAATGATACAACCCTGACACACACCTTTCCTGATTTTAAACCATGTAGTGTTCTGTTGTTTTGTTCAGATAACTGCATCCTGGTCTAGATATATGTTTCACATGAGTATATTCAGATGCCCTAAGATTCTTATTCTTCTCAGTGTTATCCATAATTTGTCATGATACACATGTCAAATGCCTTTTCACAGTCAATAAGACACAAGTATACATCTTTCTGGTATTGTTCTGTCCAAGATCTGTCTGACCCAAGCAATGTCATAGTTCTGTCACTGTCTATTCTAAATCCTACTTGAACTCCTGGCAGTAACCTTCCCAGTTTTTTTTGTGTTTTGTTTTGTTTAATGATCTTTAGGAGTTACCTGTTTAAACTATTTTTTAATAATCTTAAGAAAAATGTTACTTGCATGTCATATTAAAGAGAGTGTTTGCTAATTCTCCCTCTTTATTGGATCACATTTTTTGGAATGGGGATAAAGAAAAATATTTTCCAATATATATAGATATCTTCTAATAAATATTCTAGATTTATTGACATTGAATAATGAGCCTGTCCAACTTCCATTGGTATTCTATTAATTATTGGGACTGCAATTTTTGCCAATGTCTACAGTGCAGCTTGAAAGTCCCCCTTAATTACCATTGGTTCTTGATCTTATGCTATTTTCTGACTTAGCAAGTTAAAAGAAGGTGCAACACTGTTAAATTACATTATTGCTAAGAGTCACTGTGTCAGAAGGAATTGGTTGACACAGAGGAATTTCATGAAATAACATATGACCAAGAGCTTATGCTGATGAAAGAGGAAGTTCAAGTTGCTCTGAAGGAATTGGCAAAAAACAAGGCTCCAGGAGTTGACAGCATACCAACTGATTTATTTCAACCAACAGACCTGCCCTGGATGTGATCACTGTGTTGTGCCAGGAAATCTGGAGGACAGCCAGCTGGCCAACTGACTGGAAGAGATCAATATTTGTTCCCATTCCAAAGAAAGGTGATGCAACAGAGTGTTTTTTTAACAGAGGAAATTATCTAACAATATCATTGATATCACTTGCAAGCAAAATTCTGCTGGAAATTATCCAAAAAAGCCTGGAACAATATGTCAACCAAGAACTGCCAGATGTGCAGGCTAAATTTAGAAGAGGTCGTGGTACTAGGGATATTATAGCTAATGTTATATGGATCTTGACAGAAAACAGAGAATACCAGAAGAATGTCTATCTGTGCTTCATTGACTATACAAAGGTTTTGACTGTGTGGATCATAATAAGCAGTAGCTGACTCTGAGAAGAATGGGAATCCCAGGACATTGGATTGTGCTAATGTGAAACCTATACTTGGACCAAGAGGCAGTAGTCAGAACAGAGCAGGGAGACACTGGATGGTTCAAAATAAAGAAGGGGGTTCATCAGGGATGTATTTTGTCTCCATACCTTTTCAATCTATATGCAGAACAGATCATCTGAGATGCTGGGCTGTAAAAGGAAGAATGTGGCATCAGGATTGGTGGAGCAGTGATCAACAACCTGTATTATGCAGATGACACAACCCTGCTTCCTGAAACTGAGGAGGACCTGAATCTCTTGCTGCGTAAGGTCAAGGACTGCAGTCTTCAAAATGGATTGAAGCTCAACATCAAGAAAACAAAGATTCTCACCACTGGGCCAATTGGCAGCATCAGTATGGATGGTGACGAGATTGAGATAGTTAACAGTT
>NW_006399870.1:6752811-6757708 GCF_000299155.1 Elephantulus edwardii
TTTGGGCATGTTGCAAGGAGAGACTGGTCCTTGGAGAGAAACATCATGTTTGGGAGAGTGGAGAGACAGCACAGGAGAGAAAGACCCTTGATGAGATGGATCAATTCTGTGAGTGGAGTGGTGGGAAAGAATGTGTTTGAGATGGCGAGGTTGGCACAGGATAGAAAGGCATTTAGGGCACTTGTACATAGGATCACTATGAGTCGTAAGTGACTCAATGGCACATAACAACAACAAACAACAAGACTCTTTGTAATCCTCAACCTCTATGATTTATCATCTCTTATGTCCAGTGTTGGTAATAACTAGAAGTAGAAAGTAACCTCTTTGTGTTGTTCTATTTCTTTTCTATTTAAACTTTCCCCCCCTTACATTTACTAGGGCATAGATATTTAGAAAGTTGATAAAACTATTTTATACTAATCAGGTAAAATGCTTCCTTTTCCAGACATGTATAGCTTTATTCTTCAAGTTTAAATTTAGTTAGGTATTAGAAATCAGGAAATGTATTAATACTAGTGATTTCAGGTAATGATGAAAATACCAACAGAAATAGTCTCTAAATGTGGTAATTCCTCTTTTGAAATTTATTATAATTTGGTGAACATATTTTGATGCAGGTGAAAGTCTATTGAAAACTTGTGATTTTAGACATTCTTTCCAAGAAGTTCACTTAAACATTTAGAGAAAAACGTGTTCAACATTATCTCCAAATGAATTTTCTCTTTCTGAATCTGATTTGAATTTGTTGAAGTTCTTTGCCAATGTACTGTTCCAGTCATTTTAATAATATTCAGCAAGGTTTTACTTACATGTGGTATTAATGATATCCAGCGAAACCAGAGATTTAAAGGAAACCAAGTTGAAATACAAGCATTGATTCCTGGATAGTACTCCTTAAACCATTATCTTAAAACAGTAAAATCTTACTTGTAAATAGCTCAGCTGCTTGTAGTTCTTTTCCTGGTGAGATTACTCAAGCTTTCATTTTGGAAGGGTTTGGGTCACATCATATTTGAATTGCTGTAGTTTTCTATTGATTTTAATTCCAGAGCATGCTTCTACTAAGAGATGATCTAAGGAAGCTCCTGTATTAAGACATACTGGTTTTGTTGTTGTTAGGTGCCTCCAGTTGAGTACAATACATTGTGCACATCATGACCCTTTGAACAACATATCTAAACCCTGTCTTAACCTGTGTGATCCTCATCATTTCTGACATTCTTGAACACACTATATTTGGTTGAGGGTCATCTTCTCTTTTCTCAAGTCTTTATTTTCCAAGCATGATGTCCCTCTCCAAAAAATAACCTCTCCTAAAAACATGCCCAAAGTATGTGAAAGTAAGCTTTATTATCTTGTGTGTGCTTTTTTAATTGGTTTGCTTACAAAGTTCATATACATTGTGTAGTATACACTATTCTTTCATACTGTGTTTCATACAATCGTTCTTATCCATTATGTCATAAAATTAATCACCATTGGACTTTGTGCATCATTACCTTGGCTTTTCAACTGAATCCTTCCCATTTGTTTCCCCCTCTCCCTCTGCCAATCAAACTGTGCAAACCTGTGGTTTTGCCCCCACCCATACTCATCCCTCTGTTCCTACTCTTCTACTCCCTGGATTCCCATACATGTTTTACTAAATGGTCTTATTCACTATTTGTCCTTATGATATTGAGTTTGTTCACTTATTAGCTTTGCCTGCAAGGAACACTTTATACTTTCTCCAAGACATATCTGTTTACTCTTTTGTATAGACACATATTCTTAATTTCCATTATATATCACCACTCTATTTCCTTTTGATAATCAAGATAATTGGCCATACCGTAACTTTATTTGGTTTTATGGTTTTTTGGTTTGTTTGTTCAGTTGATCCAGAAGCCTAAGCAGTCCAAAGTAATTAAGTGGTATTATTACTTCCAGTTCAATAGAATCAAACACCTGTCTACAGCTAAGTATTTCTCTATTTAGGACTAAGATTGCCAAACTCACATAGTATAGCATTACAGTAACAGGAAGCAAAAATTCTGTGACAAGTTCAACAGGACCTCCCTGAACTTCTCATCCTGACAAGGTTGTAGAAATGTGTAAAGCACACCATTCCTCAAAGTCATACTTCTCATCGATTTGATTTACTGGTAGTGATATTTTAGGTATTAATATTGCCACTTCATATAATGGAGTACCAGGGATACTAGTGGATGGTGAAACATCAACATTTTTAAGAACTAGTTTAGAAAAGCCATCCTTAGAATTTTGTTTCTTTAGTACATTTTTTTAGTGATAAATGAATTGGTTGTATCATGTTATGCTCAGGTATGATTTTATAATTGTTTTTATTTAGAGATTATGTCACTTAAGGAGATATATGTATGTCCAAGTAGACACGGGTAAATTGTGACGATTATTAATGTATGCCAATATGATCATGATTCTCATTAACATATAGCTATCCAATGCATTCTAAATACTAACCTCTATGGTGTTAATGATACAGGACTGTAAGCATTTTTTAAATGGTATTATCAATCCTGAGGCAATGTAGAAGTGTCAGAGGGCACCCTGCTTGAATATATGTGTGGGCTCAGTCAAAGCTAGCTAGCATTTTTTACAATTATGATAGTGCATCTGCCTCATCTCTTCCAAACTTGAACCAATGGCCTGCTTTATTGATCAACTCATTAATGTCTAAAGCCAACAATGTATGAATGCATAGACACACACACACAGACACACACATTCAAAGTCGTACAGTTTAAGTATACTTTCATATACATGCATATGCACGTATTTACGCCATATCTACACATGTAAGTATGTGTGTACATATTTCATTGGTTTTGCTTTTCTAAAGGACTCAGTCTAAAATAGTCTTCTAATTTCCAATGTGTTAATATTACCTATAATTTTAGCATGAATATAGCTCTAATGTGTAAAATGAGGGTATTGAAATATGGTCCAAGATAAGGCTAGACTTTAAATATGTTGACACCTTTTATAAGAAATTCAGCAATGTTTCTAGATCAAGTATAACTTTCACTGGCATATTTTGTGTCTTAAATGTTCATGTGAGGAGAAGTCATTTTTGTTAATATAGAAGAAAGAGGAGTCTTTCAGAGATTGGCATTGGAAACAGTACGTAGAGGTAGAAAAACTGACAGAAAGATATTAAAATCACAAAACTAGCCACGGCTCAGATGTCTCTCCTAAATTCTGGAATCAGCATGGTGTTCTCTTTAGAGTTGAGAGTGCTATTGATTTCCTAAACTCGGTGATTAATAATACTGCGAAGACAAATTGCTTCAGTTGTTTGGTCCTCAAGCCAAGTGTGTTTAGCCCTTGAGCTACTGTGGATATCACTGACTGGAAAAAGAAAAGCCACAATTGGAATGGTTGATTAATGCAACAGAAATTTCCCTAAGTTCCTGATAATATAAGAATTATTTTACCAGGGTGATTTGTCGCAGCCTCTTGCAAGGAATAAGAATAGGGAATGATTTGCTGGTGTAAAATGTTGTGTAATGCAGGAAAAAAACTTAGTAACCAGGTTTCATGTGGGTGTTCCAGGTAACTGCACTAGAACACCAAAGAGAGAAAATGAAAGAAAGGAGAAGAAAGAGTTAAAGATCCAGTTATTTTAATTTATTTCATGCCATCTCCAGAGTTCTATTTTAGTGGAAGGCTAAATAAGAAAACTTTGAAAAGATGTCTTCTTTTAATATCTCTCTTACTGTACACTTCAAATGGTATCTTCTGCCAACAGACTGTAAATAAGTGCATGTGGTCTTAACTCACCTTTATTGAGATTACTATAATTCATAAAGTTAGACTCTATGTAGAGGAATGTGGCATCAGGATCAGAGGAAGATTCATCAACAACTTTTGTTACATTGATGACACAACATTACTTACCAAAATCAAAGAAGCCCTAAAGAACTCATTTCAGAAGATCAAAGACTATACAGTCTTTGATGTAGACTGGATCTCAATATCAAGAAAACAAATATCCATACCGCTGGGACAATGGGTAGCATTATAAATATAGAAAGGATTGAAACTGTCAATGACTTTTTTTACTTGAATCCATAATCAACACCCTTGCTAACAGCAGTCAGGAAAAAAGGAGACATACTGAATTGCAAAGTCCATTGTTAGGGATCTCTCCAAAATACTGAAGAGCAATGATGTCAGTTTGAGGACTAAGACACACACCTAGTTCAGGCCCTGGTCTTTTCCATTACTTTCTATGTATCTGCGAACTGGATAATGGATAAGGATGACAGAAGAATTGATGCCTTTGAAATGTGATGTTAGAGAAGAGTACTGAACATCCTATAGAATGGCAAAAGAACAAAACAGGTATATCTTGGAAAAAGTGCAGCCAGAGTGCTCCCTGGGTGAACTTAGGGGTACTTTGTCATTGGGGGCAAAGATGGTATAGCTTCATCTCTCATACTTTCGACATATTACTAGGAAGACTATCCCTTGAAAAGGAATATCAGGCTTAGAAGGGCAGAGAGTTAGCAAAAGAGAGGCAAACCCCAGCCTCCCCCTGTCCCCTGAGAAAGAGAAGGCTTGATACAATGACAACAGCATTGTGCTCAAGTGTGTCAAAGATGAAGGACACTACAGGATTAATGTCTGTTATTCATACTTGACAGAACCTAACAACAACATATAAAATAGAGTTAATTTACATTGTTAAAGTAGATATGATTTACCCTCAACTTTGGGTTAGATTTTATTTCTGAAAATGATTCTTTTTCTAATGTAGTCATTGAAGGCTTTCAATGGACAGTTATTGTCATTACCAACACTGTAGGTCCATGGAGTTCCTTAAGGCCCATGTTAATACTTGTCTGCTTATCCATCCATCCATCCATCCATC
>NW_006399870.1:6758731-6764576 GCF_000299155.1 Elephantulus edwardii
AGAGTTTAGTCTCACTGTTTTGTGAGCAACCAGAGTGTACAAATAAAAATTAAAAATTTCATGACCTATTCAATCTTGACTTCACAGTCAAGTGCCTAATGTGCTAAGCTGTTAATCAAAAGGTTGATTGTTCAAATCCTCTATTCACTCCTTAGGGGAAAGATATCCCCTACTCATAAAGCTGTATAGCCTTGAAAACTTCAGTGCTATGATTTCTACATGTACCTATGTACTCTCAGTATATCAGTTCCATTAGGCACTTGACTGTGAATCAAGATTGAATAGGTCATGAAATTTTTAATTTTTATTTGTACACTCTGGTTGCTCACAAAACATAGTGAGACTAAACTCTGAATTCCTCTTTAATGTGCCATCTCTTTCCTACCTTTCTCTTCTATTCCTTTCTTTCTTTTTTTTTTAAATATATAGATGACTCTTGCCTTCAAGATGACTCCTCCTTGTGGCCCCCTAATGTGTGCTAGAGTAGAACTATGCTTCTATGGTTGATCATTTTTGCCAGTAGATTTTTGCTCTTTTCCTCGGAGGTTCCTCTTGGTTGATTTGAGTCTGTGGTGTTTCCTTTAACAGTCAAATACATTAGCCATTGCCCCCACCTAGGGCTGCCTTCTTTTCACTAACCTATCATGTATTTTCACCATATTTCACCATTTCACACTTCTTTAATTAGTATTTTCCATACCTTAGTACATTCATATGTCTGTTGTCTTCCTTAAAAACAAAAACTAAAATAAAACAAAAACCTACTTAGCTTCTAGAAAAAGAAATAAAATTCCAAAAGTAAATATGGATAATATTTACAATTTATTGAAAATTTAAAGACAGAATAGAGCTTTGATTTAAGTAATCCTCTGGATTCTTGTAGATTATGAAATTTAATTTTAGATACATTGAAAACTTAACCCAAATGCTTTAAAAAATCTATATAGTAGAAAGAGAATTTGAACTTCTATCTTTGACCCTAAAGGACTTCAAACTAAAATTTCTTTGGGACAATATACTAACAGAACCTTTGAGAACTATAGAACCCTGAAAATTCCATCTTTAGTTTCCATAGGAGAGCAATGGCCTCTCTGTCCCAGTTAGCTGTTTGTTGCTCATGAGTATGAGGATATAGTGTTGCTAAATTCTTTCTAATATTCCAAGGGAAGAATATAATTATGAGTTTTAAAGTCTTGATCTTTGAATGGTGTTACCTCTTCAGAAATCAGTAAAACATCCTGTGGGAGCCAACATAAAACACATGCAAATTAAGTGCTATCCCAACACTCCCTAGCTCTCCATCAGATTCTGTCACTCACTTCTTCCTATACCTTCTCATCCTAAACTGGTTCCTTCTTTGACCCCTATTCTCATTTAATTTTCTTTCCTATCCTCATTACCTCATTATAGTCTACCATTTTCATGGTCCACATTCTTCCTCTGGTATTCTCAAGGGCTTTCTCCCCCCTGCCTTATACCTCCTCCCGACAAGACAAGATGCTCTAGTGATAATCATGAGTGGCTATTTGCAAAGCAGAAGGAAATAATAGCACTGAAGAGCCTCTGTACACAAAGTAAACCTCTACTCAGGAAGTTGGCAAAGGGAAATGGAATTGAAAATGATGTTATTTCAATTATATTTTAATTAGCTTCTGTCTTGGAACCATTGGATAAGCTGCCGAATAATTGAAAAAGCAACTACATTTGCATCTGTTACTCCCAAGAATAGCAATTTTTGCAGCATCTTTTCCATATTTTATTCAGTGGGTGAGAAACAGAAAGGAATTTCAGTGGGAGAAGAATTTCAGGTTAAATAATCAGTGTCAACAAAAGCAGTGTAAGTGGGCTAACCCAACAGACTTTATGAGCAATGTTTAATACCCTTGCTCTACTTTTAGCTGGGATTGGAATGAAAGCAAGAAACATTTAATTAACAACAGCATGTGCAAGCTTATTACCAAGCTCTCACAAACTCAATCTAAGCATGCTAAAAAAAATAGGAAAGGCATCTATATTGTAACCAAATATGTAACAAATTTGAGGGTCAAAGGAAGCAGAAGGGGAAACCAGAGTTGGTAGCTGGGTCCCCCCGATGCTTGGCTCTGAGAGCTGGAAATGGGTACTTCTCCTATATAATACATTGCCTACTCTGATCTTGGCTGAAGTAAGATGTCACACCCAGTGATGTAGTTCAAACCTCTCTTCACTTGATTTCCCAAGGCTGCAAAAAAATTTCTGACCCTAACTTTGCAAGATCTCATATTCTAACAGACAAAGAAGATTTCTGTGCCTATGAGGGTGATGAAATGCTTTATCCAGGAGCATATACAAGTGAAGATATCTGAATCTTCTCTAAGGAAATGTGTTGTTTGACAGTGTAAGAGACTAGCATCTTCACTCACAGAAAAGTGTATCCAGAAAAAAAAATCTTTTAGTATCCTCTCTCATTTGGTATGTAATAAGTCTTAGAATAATTACTGAAGGTTCCTACTTCCAATTAGCACTCATACACTTGCTACTTTTCCCTTTTAAAGGGCTGATGATTATTCCATGTCCAGTACTGAGTCAGGTAGTCTCCACAGACAGACCTCTCAATTCCACCACAGGAAGGGTCAACAATTAGTAGTGCTAATTTTTACACTCTAATTCTCTTATAATGTGCATTGCTAGAGTGTCTGAATATTTTAGACTGTAAATATTAATGCAACACTTGGATTATGATTTTTCCCCAAAAATTGTTAGTGAGAACATTTAGCTATTAGTCTGTTGTCACAACCAAGCCCTGTCTCCTGCATTGTCGTTTTTGTTATTAGAACTCTCAAGTCAACCACGATGCCATGTACAGCAGAACAATGCCCTCCGTAGTTTTGCACCACTGTCACAATCTTTACCAGACCACAGATCCCTCTCCTCTAGGGTCTTTCATTTATGCACTGACTGTCTACTTTTTCAAGCATGATGTCCTTCTCTAGGGGGTAGCCTCTCCTGAGAACATGCCCCAAATCTGAGGTATGAAGTCTCTTGCTCCTAAGAAGCCCTTTGGATGAACTTCTTCCCCAAAATATTTGGGGGACTTGTCAATCACTATTCTTAACCAACACCACAAACAAATTTTCTTTTCTTTATTCATGGCCAATTTTCACATGAATATGAGATCACTTAAAGTATCTTTCATTTTAGCTACTCTACATTCTAGTACATGTTTCAGAGTCAGCTATGCCACCAATTTGGTCTTTTCTTTGCTTTTAATGACTTTAATTTGGTTTTGTTAATGTATGATGTTTTGATGCCGTCACACAATTTGCCTGTCTTTGGTCGTTAGTGTTCAGTATGTCAAATTTATTCACTAATTTACCTCTGAATTCAGGTAGGTTTACTCAAGATCATATTTTGGCTCCCTTGTTCCAATCTGAAAATGTTGGTTTTTGTTATGTGTCGTCAAGTCACCTGTGACTCATAATGACCCTATGTACAATAGATCTGAAGCCTGCCCTGTCCTGAGCCTGTCTCACTAACTCCGACACACCTACACCCATGACCCTAGTTACTGTATCAATCCATTTCATCCAGGGTCTTCTTCTCATGCACTGTTGCTCCACTATTTTGAGCATGATGACCTTTTCCAAGAATCATTCTGTCCTGGCCACATGTCCATAGTATGTGAGATGGAACTTCAAACACTAGCCTCAAGAAGAAACTTGGTTTTGCCTTCTCCAAGACATACCTGTTTGTTTTCTTGGTCGTCCATGGTATGTTCCAGCACCATAATGCAAAAGCATCAATTCTTCTTCTGTCATCCTTGTTCATTGTCCAGCTCGCTGATGCATAGCAAGTAATTACAAAGACCAAGCCCACCTTAGTCTCTAGATTGGCATCATTGCTTCTCAGTACTCTGGAAAGGTCCTTGACATTAGATTTACCTAATGCAATTCCTGTCTTGATTTCTAGGCTCCGTTTTAGCAAGCAATGCTTGTATCATCTGCATAAGATAGATTGTTAATGATTTTTTCTTCGAGCCGATGCCACTTTCCTCCTCATAAAGCCTAGCCTCCTGAATGATCCCTTCTGAAGAAAATAAAGAACAAACACACGTCTCAAGTTGCAATACATAAGGATGCTATGGGTAGAATATTGAATGATCAAGTAAGCATTAAAAAGAAAAAAAAAACACAGTTCACACACACAAACCACGCATACTCACATTACACATTATTTTAAAATTAATTTTAAAAATTGTTGAAAATATACTCAACAAAACATACACCCAGTCACCAATTTTCACACGTATATTCACCAACCATGGCTGCACATTTCACAAAGTTGCACTGTGCTCCCTATCTCTGTTCATGTTGCTTCATCGTTAACTTTGACTTTCAGTGTTTTCCAGTTATTGTTTTCTGTTTTCATGTAGATAATTCTTTAGAAGAAAATGTTCAAGGCAAACATTGTTTATTAAATGAGCGAGTTATAGTTTAGTAAAAAAAAACAAACAAACAAGAAGAAGATGGAAGGAATATACAGTCACTGCAACAAGAATTAGTTGACACAGAAGAATTTCAAGAAACAACATATGATCAAAAGACACTGATGATGAAGAAAGAAGTTTAGGCTGCTTTGAAGGATTTAGTAAAAAATAAAGTCCCAGCATTTGATGGAATACCAAATGACATATTTCAACAAACATACTATTCTGTGCAGGATGTGCTTATCAGGTTGTGCTAAGAAATCTGGAGGACAACTTTACCTGGCTAACTGACTGGAAGAGATCAATCGTTATTCCTATTCAAAAAAAAAAAAACAAACAAAAAAACGGTGACCTGGCATAATGTAGAAATTACAATAAAGTATCATTCATATCACATGCAAGCAAAATCCTGCTGAAGATTATCCAAAAACAATCAGACCAGTACAATGACAGAGAACTACCAGAAATATAAGCTTGGTTCGGAAGAGGTCATGGCATTAGAGACGTTATCACCAATGTCAGATGGATCTTGGCAGAAAACATAGAGTGCCAGAGGGATATCCATCTGTGTTTCTTTCACTATGGAGAGACATTTGACTGTGTGAATCACAACAAATTGTGGTAATCCTTGAGGACAATGAGAATCCTAGAACACTCAATTGTGCTTATGGATTTCACCTGATGGTATGCATAGGAATCAGATTGATTACATCTGCGGAAAGAACTGCTGGAGAAGCTCAATATCAGCTGTGAAAACTAGGCCAGGAGCTAATTGTGGAATAGACCACCAACTACTCATATGCAAGTTCAAGCTGAAGCTGAGAAAAATTAAACCAAACCCATGGGAAACAAAATATGACTTTGAGTCTATCCCACCTGAATTTCAGAACCATCTCAGGAACAGGTTTGAGACCTTGAACACTAATGAGTGAAGACCAGATGAGTTGTGGGAGGATATCAAGGGTATAATCCAGTAAGAGTGCAGTTATTACAAAGTCAGAAGAAGAATCGAGAAGACCAAAGTGGATGTCAGAAGAGACTGAAAATTTCACTGAAGTGCAGAGAATCCAAAACAGAAGGAAGAATTCAAGATACTAAAGAGTTGAATGGAAGATTTCAAAAGGCAGCATGGGATGACAAAGTAAAATAATACAATAAATTTGTGCAAAGAGTTGGAGTCAGAAAATCAGAAGGGCCGAACTCGCTCAGCATTTCTTAAGCTCAAAGAACTGGAGATCAAATTCAAACCTCGAATTGCTATAATCAAGGATGCTTTAGGAAGAATGTTAAATGATCCAGGAAGTATTCAAAGAAGATGGAAAGAATATACTGAGTCACTGTATCGAAAGGAATTGGCCGACATAGAAGAATTTCATGAAA
>NW_006399870.1:6766823-6768230 GCF_000299155.1 Elephantulus edwardii
TTTCATATTCTAGTCACTAGCTATTATTACTCCAATAGAAAAACCTTCAAGTTTGTCATTGTTGGTGTTCATTATTGATGTATAAATTTGAGTAATAGTCATATTAACAGGTCATTTTGTGTTCATATGGCTATTATCAAAACTGACAGCATTGTTCGTCAGAATAGATCTTGAAGCACGCTTGTGTATTTGAATGTATGTATTCTGATGATGAGTGAGACTCCATTTCTATTCCATCTGTCATTTCCAGCATAGTAAACCATATAATTGTCTGATTCAGATTGGCAAAACCAATTTGTTTCAGCTCACTAATGCCTAGTATCATTATACATTCTGTTTCAATTTTGATAACTTCCAATTTTCCTAGATACATATGTTTTTACTTTCAACATTCCAATTTTTAACATATGTTTGCAACTTTTACTTATCATTCTGAATAATGCTGCATCATCTAATGAAGACTCTTCATTAACTGGAAGCTGGAGGTATACTTTCGTTTGAAGAGACTTCTCCAGTTGTGTTTTGATTGCCTTCCAAATTGAGTACTTCATATTTCAGCATATTGTCAAATTTTGCTGTTATTCATAGGACTTTCAGGGGTCTATTATTCCAGAAGAGGTTATCCAGGCCTGTTTTCCAGTCTACTTTAATCTTGAAAATAAGCTGAAACTTGCCTGCCAGAGGTAACCTTACTCATGATGAAATACTTCCGACATGGCTGCCAGCCTCACAGCAACATTCAAGCCATCACAACAGGACAAACTGACAGATGACTAGTAGGCATTGCCATTGCTGTTGTGATTATGTACCTTTGAATAGCTTCCAACTCAGAGTGATGCCAATGTAAAACAGCCCTGAAACCTGCTCTATCCTGTGTCAACTTTACTGTCTCCAACATATCTATCCTCATTACCCTAGTCACTGTACCAATTCATTTCATCAATGGTCTCCTTGTCTTTCTCTGTCACTCTGCCCTTCCTAGCATGATGTCCCTCTCCAAGTGCCAGTCCTTCCTTGCAACATGCCAAAAGTATGTAAGATGAAGCCTTAGAATCCTTGCCTCCAAGGCATAGACTGGCTGCACTCTCTAGGATGAAACTGTTTGTTATTTTGGCAGTCCATGGTATATTCCAAACTCTTCTCCAGCACCACAGTTCAAAGGTATCATTCTCTTTCTATCATCCTCAGTCATTGTCCAGTTCTCTGATGTATAGCAAGCAATTATGAAGACTATGGTTTGGATCAAATGCACATCATTGCTCCTCAGTACTCTGTAGAGGTCCCTGACAGCAGACTTTCCCAATGCTATTTGTCTCTTGATTTTCTGGCTTCTGGTACTAAGAGTGTTGATTGGGGAGCCAAGCAAACTGAAGCTGTTAACAATCCCAATCTCTTTACCATCCATCA
>NW_006399870.1:6768715-6773286 GCF_000299155.1 Elephantulus edwardii
GTTATGCAGATGACACAACCTTGCTTGCTGAAACTGAGGAGAACCTGAAGCACTTGCTGCAGAAGATCAAGGACTGTAGCCTTCAATATGGAAGTAGTTTCTATGTAATTTTATAAATTCTTTTCAGGTATTTATTCTTAACAATTATTACTAGGACATAACATTTTTTCAGATATTAGTTCTAATCAAACCTTGTACCCTGTACTCTTTCAGTTTATTTTTATAACTTTATTATTATTATGAATAATCTTAACTTTCTTCTGTCACTATTTGTTGATTTCATATTTCTCTTGTATGTAAGCATGTTAAGTGTTTGGACCCTATTTCCAACGTTCCAAACATGCACGGCATATAGTGAGCTGTAAGAGATGATTTTATTTTAATATACAGATCAAAGACATCAAATATGGATTGAAACTCAACATCAAGAACACAAAGATTTTCTCCACTAGGCAAATTGCCAGCACCATGAAGAGATTGAGATTGTGAACAGCTTCAATTTACTTGGCTCCACAATTAACATTCTTGGTACCAGCAGCTAGGAAATCAAGAGACAAATAGCATTCAGAAGATTAATTACATTGGGAAATTTTGCTGTCAGGGACCTCTCCAGAGTACTGAAAGGCAATGATGTCAGTCTAGAGACTAAGATTGGCCTGATCCAGGTCATTGTCTTTGTAATTACGTCCTATGCATCAGAGAGCTGGACAATGAGTAAGGATGATAGAAGACGAACGAATGCCTTTGCGTTGTGGTGCTAGAGAAAAGTATTGAATATACCATGCACTGCCAAGAGAACAAACAGGCCGGTGTAAGGCAAGGATTTTTAAGCTCCATCTAACTTCCTTTCGGCATGTTGTTAGAAAGGACCCATCTTTGGAGAGAGGCACCATGCCTGGAAGGGTGATGGGACAGCACAAGAGAGGAAGATCCAGAATGAACTCAGTGATTGGGTAAATGGGGTAAGATGTGTCAGAGACAATGAGGCTGACTCAAGATAGCATGGGTCAGAGCTGTTATACACAGAGTTGCTATAAATCACAAACTACTCAATAGCACATTACAACAACAATGACAAGTGTTTTCTGGAAGTTTCACCTTTAGCCAGAACTTTTCTGGACATAAAGATACAGGAATGAACATAGTATTTTCTTTCAAGTGTGCAATATAATAGGATAAGACAGGTAACAAAAATTCATAAATTAATCAGTAAAAAAAAATAAATCAGGAAACACAAATAAATTCCAAGTAGAGAATTAAAATAGTATATTATGCATGTGATCTAGAACTAATAGAACGCTGGTATGGAAATAACCAAAGTAGGAGGTCGAAGATGAAAATAGAAGATTAAGGTGACAGGATGAGGTCAGTAGAGAATTTACTAGCACAAAGATCCTGACATCCAAACTCCTTCATAATCTGCTTGCCACATACTATCCTCTTGTCATTTATTTTCTAATCAGTCACTTGAAGGGAGACCTGGTTATCTTCAACTCTTAGCTCACGCATCATGTATTTTCTGATGTTATTCCTGTCATAATAGCTTTTTAACTGCCCCTAAACACAGTTTTATATTAGTATCTGCATCATTTTTATTTAACTCTTCTATTTATATATATTTTTTGTTAGTTTGTTTTGCTGACAGAAAATAAATTATTTGAAGACAAGTGCTGTAATTTCCCTTTTTATACTCAGGATATGGAAGAGATCTAATTCTAGATTCTTCATTATTATTTGTCAAATTAATAGCAAGACCATCTCAGTTAATGATGGGTACAATAATAAAGGATGTAGAAATCCACTAAAAGGCTTTTCCATTCCTGGAAGTTCGTGATTCTAATGTTTAAAATTTCCACTTCTCCTCAATATCATACTTTTCTTTAATATCATTAGCTTTATTTTCTTGTGGTTCCATTTGTACTTACACTGGTATGATCACCAGTCTACAGTTGGTATGAAGTGAATTCTATAATTACCTGAAGCCCACTTCTACCTGTTACTATTGCACTCCTAATAATACAAACTACAAACTATTTTTTTCCTCTAGTGGGGTGTTTCCTGATTCATCATTTTCCTTCAAAGTATTAATTATATTTTATCTTGATCATGCAGGCCAAATGAATACCTGCTTTCATATCTTAGTGCTTGACTCTTCTTTTTATGAATGTTTTGACAGAGAACAAATGTTAGCAGGCAATGTATTGGTGGTCAAGAAATAAAAATAAGATTTATGGTGGCATATTGTCCTTGAGTAGATTCAAACTCATGTCAATCCTACATCAGGTTTCAGAACCTGTAAATCTTCGTAAGAGAAAGTTGTCCATTTTTCTTTCACAGAATAGCTGGTGGATTTGAACTGCTTGAGACAGGCAGCCTTGGCCAGGGCAGGGCTGTTGTTGTTGACTGCCATCGAGTCGAGCATGGCCCAAAGCTACCCTGTGAACAAAAGGCCTTGGAGCCTTTCTATAACCATGGTCATTTATCAAAGTTCATAGAGTTTCTGGAGGCATGTGGTTTAAGAAGTAGATGCCACTCCTCCTTCCAAAAGTTCCAGAATATTCCCTAAAATTACATTTTTATTACTGCAGTTAAAATTTCAAATGGACGCACAATATGTATTTTGAACTTTAATGTCTTGAACTGAGTACGTTATTTATCAATCTTAAGGAAACAGATTTTACACAGTAATTTTAAATCCAACTTCAAGTATTACAAAAAAGTCTGTGCAGAACTCTCATCTTAATTTAATGGATAATATAGGACAGGAAGAGAATCAGTTCTTTTAATACTAATGAGATTATTTACAGTTTTTCCAATTTCTATGTTTTTCATTATTTCTGAAAGGCCAACATAATGTTTTTCTGAGAATTCGACACCACAGCTTTCTCTGCCTAAATTTCCTCTTTGTGCAAGGCTGCACTTAGTGCTTTCAGTAGTTAATTTCGAACTTTGAAATATTTCCCTTACTACCCTCCTTTGTTCAG
Source organism: Elephantulus edwardii (assembly GCF_000299155.1). Classification (NCBI taxonomy): domain Eukaryota; kingdom Metazoa; phylum Chordata; class Mammalia; order Macroscelidea; family Macroscelididae; genus Elephantulus; species Elephantulus edwardii. Next base: position 6,771,700 of record NW_006399870.1, read on the forward strand.
GAGCCAGAACCTTGTTTTGCAAGGAGCACATCAGGATCCAATGTTAGCAAGCAGGTGCTTCAATCTTCCATTTATCATCCAATAAAACAGAGACTGTGGAACCAAAAAAAAAAAAAAGGGACATGTGTTTTGACAGGATATTTAAAGGTAGATCTGATTTTTGATAGAAAAGGATGGAGACAAAGAAATACTGTTTAGATTTATTTTATTTTTCAGTTTGAGTACCTTAATTTACAGTTGTGCTACCACCAAATAGATTGGACATAAACAAAACATATACTTAAGGAAGGCAATGATTCACTTGCACTTGACATACTGTGTTCCAGGTGTATGTGGCTAATGATGAAGAGATGACTAGAGATGTGTTCTATGTACAAGAACATATTCTGGGCCTGGGTATCTATAAATGAATAAAATACTAAGAGTACTAGTGATGTGGCCATGTGTCTGTGGTAATTCGAGTCCATGACAGTTTGGAAGACTGATGGAGAGTTAATGGGAGTTGAAACCAGCTCCATAACAATGGAGGTTTAGTTCTCAATGTCATGAAGGCTGTCTTTGTTATCTAGTACTTCTAAAACAGAAATGTCACACGTAGATGACTCTAGTAAACGTAAATTTACTTTCTTATCGTTTAGGCTACAAGTCTGAATTCAGATTATTTCTGGAGGGACAAGTTTTTCTCTCTCTGTCACTAAGCATAAACAAATCATCCTTTGAAAAAGTATAATCAGATTTCTCCTTAGAGGCAAAGATAATGACACGTTGTCTCATGTGCTTTGGGCATGTTGTTAGGACAGGCTAGTCCTTGAAAAAAGACATCATGCTTGGCAAGGTGGAGGGTCCGTAAATGAGAGGAAGACCTGTAACAAGATGGATTGACATAGTTACTGTATGGTCTCAAGTATAGAAGAGATGATGAGGATGGCACAGGATAAGGTAAGGTTCAGATCCATTATTCAGGATTAGAGGAAGGTTCTAACCATGTTTCCTTGGAGATATCCATTTTACCCCAACTTTATCTTTGCTTGCTTGTCTAATCTTCTTTTCTCTTAGTTTTCATTAATTCTCAAATGGGATTATAACTACAAGCATCAGGCTTGGATTCATTGCCATCAAGTCAGAGCCAAATCATAGCTGATTTTCTTGCTAGTTTTCGGAGAAGGTGTCTCATGGACATCTTGGATAACTGGCATAATACAGTTCTTTCCCAGTTTTGGTTTTTGCCATTTCCTACCAATCCCTTGGTCTGGCATATCCTTCCCTTAGTTTTTAATAAGTTGTTCCTTATCTCTCAAAACTCAGCTGAAATACTTTCTCAGACTTTTCTTCTTCTACTGATTGCACTTCCTCCAAGACAAATTTGTCTGTTCTTTTCAAAGTTCACTGGATATTCAATATTCTTCACTAACGTAATTAATTATAAAGCATCAATTTTTCTTCATTTATTGCCCAACTTTCAGATGCCTACGAAGCAATTGAAAATTGGCAGCATCATGACTGGATGGTGATGAGATTGACATTATAAACAGCTTTAGTTTGCTTGGCTTCCACAATCAGCACTCTTGGCACCAGCAGCCAGTAAAT
>NW_006399870.1:6773386-6775012 GCF_000299155.1 Elephantulus edwardii
CTGATACAGGGCATGGTCTTTGCAATTACTTGCTAGGCATCAGAGACACTGAACAGTGACTAGGATGATAGAAGAAAAATTGATGCCTGTGAGCTGTGGTGTTGGAGAAGAGTATTGAATGTACCACGGACTACTAAAAAAACGAACAGGTTCAACTTGGAGAGTGTTAAACCAGTCTGGATCTTTAAGACAGGGATTCTGAAGCTCTGTCTTTGAACTTTGGACATGCTGCAAGGAGGGACCAGTCCTTGGAGAGGAATGTCACGGTTGGGAGGTGGAAGGACAGCAAAAGAGAGGATGGCTCTCAATGAGATGGATTGATTCAGTGACTGGGGTAGTGGTGGTAGGTGTGTCAGAGGCAATGTGATTGGTACAGGATAGAGCAGGGTTTAGGACTGTTGTACATAGGGTCGCTATGAGTTGCAGACGACTTGATAGCACATAACAACAACAACTGCAGCAAGACTTTACTTGAATGTGATATTAATGGCATTGTTTATTAATTTTCACAGTCTGTTGTAACACCATTTTGAGAATTGGAACAAATATGTGTCTCTTCTAGTTAGTTAGCAATGTATCTGCCTTCCAAATTTGTTGGTAGAGATTACTCATTATGTTCTGCTGAAAAACTTTATTTAGTGTGGCATAAATTCCTGGGATATTGTTTAGGGAGCTTGATCTTCTTTGTAAATCTTCACCCAAACCAATAAAATCTTGTTGAGAAGAAAGAATTAATTTCCTTGTATTATGAGGAAAGAAAAGTACACTTGTTCTCTACTTATTACTTAAGTCAAGAGATATAATTAAATATTTCCTGTATATACAATGCAATATTCTTTGTTGTTGTTGTTATTAAGTGCTATATTCTTTAGCTATGACACATAGCTCTAAAACAATAGTCGCTGTGAAATGTTAATATTTAATGCACATGACCATGAACTAATATGTTAGAGGTTCCAATCCACCTACAGGTGCCTGAGAACAAATGTCTTCAAATTGCTGAAAATCCCTTAAGAGTTATTTCTACACATGAGGTTTTAATGAATTAAGGTCAAATTTACGGAAACTTTTCATTTTAAGATAACTCAATTATAATCTTTCAGAATGTTTTTCATTTCTTTTGCACTGCTTTCACTCACAACTAGCCAAATAGTGTTTTCTTGATCTGCAATTTGCTCTCCAAGTGGACTTTCTCATGGGAAAAGAGTGTCAGGTTTATATGACCTGTGTTATCTATCACAACAAGGATATTTTTCTCTGTTATTGAATAAACTGTTGCACTGATTTATTACAAGTCAGCTTTCCGTCCATTAGGTTGCTATGAATCAATCCTCCACAGTCTGATCGTTTTTGAATGAGAGGATAAAATTGATAATATAGACATAGAAAGTGGAGGCTCTGTGGAGCTGATGACTTTCATATCTTGCTCTCCTCCTGTCACCCTGGAGAATTCTGCTTGAAATTACTAATTGGCATCTTGTAATTACAAACTTAATTTGAAATTTCCAACTCTAAAGTTGCCTTTCTAATACTAATGTCATTTCCACTGGTCAAGTTTTGATCTAACAAAGCTATACTTGCCTTTCAAATTGGAGTTGGTGTCCATATTACTTATCTCTCTAAAGT
>NW_006399870.1:6775707-6777455 GCF_000299155.1 Elephantulus edwardii
CTGGGAATTAATACCCTGAAAACAGGGAGCTCTGATGGCCTAATGGCAAGAAGCTGCACTGTCATTCCAAAGGCATGCTGTTCGAGGCTGCCAGCTGCTCCATGGGAGAAAGATAAGCAATCTCTCGTGCAATTGCCTGTCTTTGTAACCCACCAGCTATGGGTCTGTTCTGACTTGATGGTACACAGCAACAACAACAGCAGCAATAGAAAACCATGAAACAACAACTCATTATACCCCACACGGAGCTCTGGTGGCCTAATGCTAAGGAATTGTACTGCCAACCCAAAGACAGGTGATTTGAAAGAACCGAAGCCATAAATGAAGGGAATACCCCAGAGACAGAGAACCAGAAGAAGTACACTGACATGAGGGAACATGAGCAAGTACAGAAGAAAAAACAAAAGATAGAAGAAAGAATTGAAAGTATAGATAAAGAGGTGTAAGAGTTTTACAATCATCACAAGTCAGACAGGATACAGCCAACACAGTACTGGACATGACAGAAATGCATAAAAAATAAATACAGAATACCAAGATACAAATGGCAGAGGTTCCCAACATGCAGGAGGGACCAAAAAGCAGAAGAGAAGGAACAGATAGTCAATGAGCTGGAAGACAAGAACCTCAATGGAAACATATGAGAAGGAAAAAACAGGAAATGGAAGAAAAGTAACAAAATTCTTAGAATCCTTTCATTATAAATAAGCATTTTAAGACTGACAAATGTTGAACTGTACATACATATATATCAGCCTAACTACCCAATTTTTTGGTGCTGAAGTACTGTAAGTAGAATTCATCAACAGTCTCCAATTTTTGCATCTACATTTGAGAAAAAGAAAGCTGTAATATTATAAATAAATCCAACTTAAGTGACACTGAAGATTTAAATACAGACATTTGTAAGATGCAAAAAGAAAAAAAAATCTTAGAATCCAGTCACATACCATCCAAGCAAACCTATAGCTACAGAAATGAGCATCTTTAGAACAAGTTTTACAAGTGAAGTGTGGTGCCCTTGGGCACTTATTGGTAGAGACACAGAGCTTTGTAACACTTGCACAAGGAGGGAAAGAGTCAGGCTGAAGGCCTGAGTAGTACAAAGACTGAGAGTCAGAGGCTTACCTGTGTGCACAGATAGTAAGAGGCTGTCATTATCAAAGACTGTGTACTGAGCAGTTCAAACAACGTTAGAATCATATATTGTAGTTATTATGTGCTCTCAAATTGACTATGACACATAGTGACCTTGTGGACAATAGTTCTTAACCATGCCCTATCCTGAGTCAGCCTCACCATCACTGACACATCTGACCCTGTTGCCACAGTTCCTAGGCTCTTCCTTTCCTGCATTTGCCTCTACGCTCCAACCATGATACAATTCTGCAACATCTGGCCCCTTCAGGTGGCATGTCCAAAGCATGTGAGACAGTTTCAGAATCTCTGAAACCTGGTTTCACCCTCTCCAAGACAGACTTGTTTGTTCTCTTGGTAGTCTATGGTATGTTCAAACTGTTTTCTAGCATCACAACTCAAAAGCATTGATTCTTCTATCATCCTTAGTCATTTTCCAGCTTTCAGATGCAGTGCAAGCAATTGAGAAGAATATTACTTGGATGGGGTGCATCTTAGTTTCTAGACTGACATTGTTGCTCTTTAGAACTCTGGAGAGGTCCAACAGCAGGCTTCCCTAAAGCAATGTGTCTTTTTATTTTCTTACTGATGTTGCCAAGCGTGTTGATTGT
>NW_006399870.1:6778670-6784228 GCF_000299155.1 Elephantulus edwardii
ACTGTGGATCCAAGCAGACTAAAGGTGTGAACAATCTCAATCTCTTTGCCATCCATCTTGATGCTGCCAATTGGCCCAGTGGTGAGAATCTTCTTGACATTGAGCCTCAATCCATATTGAAGGCTGCAGTCCTTGACCCTCTGCAGCAAGCATTTCAGGTCCCCTACAAAATAGTATAACAAAATATGCAAAGAGGTGGAATCAGAAAGTCAAAAGGGACAAACTCGTTTGGCATTTCTCAAGCTGACGGAACTTTAAGCTTGATGAACAAATTCAAGTCTTGAGTTGCAATCGTAAAAGATGGTCTTCTCAGAATATTGAATGATTTAGGAAGCATTAAATAAAGTTAGAAAAAATGCACCAAGTCACTGCACCAAAAAGAGCTGGCTAACAGAACAATTTAATGAAGTAGCACATGATCATACATCAATGGTAACAACAACAAATCATGATAACAAAGTAGGAAATTCAAACTGGTTTGAAGAAACTGACAAAAATAAGGGAGTAGGAACTGATTGAATACCAAGTGACATATTTGAACAAAGAGATGTAGCCCTAGATGTGTTCCCTAGGTTGTGCCAAGAAATCTGGAGGACAGCAATCTGTACAAGCAGACTGGAAGAGATCTATGTTCACTCGCATTTCAAAAAATGGTGATATGACAGAACATGGAAATTTTTGAAGAATATCACATACAAGCAAAATCTTGCAGATGACTATACAAAAATCTTGAGCACCCTATCCTGACAGAGAACTGCCAAATCTGGGATTAGAAGATACTGTGGCATTGTCAGTAACAGATGGATCTTGGCTGAAAGCAGAGACTACTAGAAGAACGTCTATTTGTATATTACTGACTATGAAAAGGGATTTGACTATGACAGATAACAACAAATTGTGGCTGCTAACATTAAGAAGAATCATATGAAATAACATCAAAAGGAACAACATTTGTGTGTTCACAACTCCAGGAGAGAGGTAGGGAAAACACTGAGAAAATCATAGAAGAGGTCCTAGAAATAAATTTCCCAGGTATCATGAACAACAAAGAAATAAGTTAAGTGCTTCTTGACTTTTCCTTTGTTGCTTCTTACAGGGTTGTTTTTAGTTTGGTTGATTTTTTATTTTATTTTATTCTCTTGAATATATATTTTTGATACTCTAGTAATTAATTTTATGGATTTCTATTATCTACTTATATTGTTGGTGGTGGTGTGTAATATTAAGCTGGAACCAACCCATAGCTGACCCTCCAGTGGGTTTTCAGAGAGAGTAAATTGCACAGGAGGAGATTATCTATCCTTCTGCAGCAAAGTAGCTGGTGAATTTGAACTATACACATCTTCTTACTAGTAGGCCACCAGAGCACTTCCTCTCTCTCTCCATCCATCTATCTATTTATATGTATACATCACTCAGATACACATATCCTTCAGATTATATGTAATTTACACACTAATTTAGGGGGCTGACAAATTAATTCTAATCTGAATAATTGTCTATTAATAGGAGAAGCTATATTTTGTTTTAGGTGATGAGGTCACCAAGAACTCAAATAGCAATTAAATTGTCATGTAGTCTGATTCCCTCCCATTTACAGTTTGAAGTTTGGATTTTCAACTCTAAAGAATATTGACCTTTTCTTTTCAGTTTTACTATTCATTCTGGAACTTTAAGTAACAATATTTTTTCATTACAAACAAAAAAGAGTGGTTGGAAAAAATGTATAATTAGATGCTTAATTGCCTTTTGATGAGGCTAATAGTGATAGAGTTAGGGAATGTGAAGCGATTCTTTAGCTACTTAAAGTCTAACAAGAGTGATTCTTAGAAAGATGTTGGAAAAAAAATTAAAAAAAAAGAAAGATGTTGGTTAATAGAACAATGAGCTGCCATTGTCAAGCTGCAAAAATGTTGCCAGAGAAGTGAGCATTACTTCTTCTTGGATCAAACCTAATAGGTTATTGAAGACCTAGAAAAGAAAGAAATGTAAATTTTTTTTTAAAAAAGGGCAAACAGGATGTACTCAGAAAGAGAAAGTGATTCCTATATAATGACCATATCCTGTATGACAGGACAAAAAGAGAATTCTTCAATGACAATGAAGTTCTCCTCTGCAATATGGTTTATACAAGTTTCCGGTGCCTGCACACATTGTGTTTAAAACTTAAAAGGAGGAAAGAGGGAGTATTTGTGTGTGAGATGCTGAACAAAAAGAAGGGTTTTAGAAGAGAGGGTCAAGAGAAAATTACTCAAGCAGTCATTTCTGGCCCTATTATCAATTATGATAGATGGATATTTGGGAGACAGGAGGAAGAGTATCTATTTAAAGATAGCAATTAAGAAAATATGTCTTGGCATGGAGAAAATGGTAGTACTGTATCTTACTGTTGATAAGTCTGATGAAGCAAGACTGACTCACCTTCAAACTGACACAGCCTCATTAATGTGAATGAAAATAGCCATTTTCATCTGCTCACTGGAGCTCTGGTGGACACGACTCTAAGATTTAGGAGCTTATAACAGATTACTCCCTTTTATCTGGAAATGATTTCTTCCTGTTTTTCTAATGATGTTGAATGACTGCCCTCCACTGTTGGCAGCTAGATAAGCATTAAAACAATTTGTTGTTTGGATTTAGACCTCCATTCACTGAGTGATAGGGATGTGTATTAGCTTTATGCTTCTAAAAGTTCTCTTTGTGTTTTGTGTGTATTCTTTAAAAATGTCAATTGTAATTGCTGTGATTTACCCAGTTGCTTTCATGTACATGTAGTGAGACAAGTTTATGAGGGGAATATACAAACCAATGTGCAAAATTAAGACATCATTAAGTGAGTATGTGACTGTATATTAGTTGTAAGGAAAATAATAAAATTGCAGGTGGGAAAATATGGTTCTGAATTTAGAGAGACTTTGTCTCACACAGACATTCTAAATATATCCTACCGCACCAAACTTCTTCTAAATTTAGTTATGCTTTTTTTTTTCCACTCTCTTTCACTGATAGTAATGAATATTAAGATTGCTAAGGGTGAAGAGATGCATTCTCTCTTAGTTTTAAGTTAAAATCTGTTTTCTTTCCCCACTGGATCCTTTCCATTTCCTCCACCTACTCTCCCCACCAACCAAATTGTGCAGCCTTGAAACTGCATCCCTGCAATTTCCATCCCCACCCATCCCATCCTCACCCTTCTGCTCCCAACCCTCACCTCAGTGTATCTCCATCATGTTTTTCCCAATAAAATAAAAAAAAAAACCCAACACCCAAAACCTGTTTTCTTTTTTTACTTAGAAGACAGCACACTTATACGCATTTTGTCCTGAGAAGATACGTTGTATGCACAAGTAAAGGGAGGAGGTAGAGTCAGAATGCATTAGATGCAGTAGTTGAGTATGAGATGGGGAAATGAGGATAAGTCTTCTACCTTCTCTGTTCTTGAATTTTACATTTACAGATAAATAAATTTAGAAATCTTTCTGAAGTTGTTCATGAGGCAAAACCTTCTGATGTGGTCTTTAATTAGACATTATTATTATTTTGAATTCTCATTTTCTTAAAAGAAAGAGAAGAAATAAGGGGCAATTATACAGTCCGAAGCAGAAAAGGGTCATAACATTCACTAAATGGTGAGTTAACATTTCATGATATAATGTGTATGAACAGGAAAATACTCAAGCTGGTTAATCAAATCAAAGGATCTATGCGGTATTTCACATACTGTGATATTTTTAAATACACATGACAAAGCAGGAGTGATTCTGTTTAACTACATGATATAATCCAACACAACTTTGTCTTTGTTGAAATGAAGCTATGAATCATATACTTAACTGTTTGTGGAGATTTAGAAGTTTAGTCATTTTATATAATTCAACTTGAATTCTATAAAAGTATAAGGAACACTATTGCACCAGGAAAAAATTATGTACTTAGTGATATAAAGAAACTCCCCAAAATTCTAAAGAGCAAGGATATCAGTTTAAAGACTAAGGGGCCCTTGACCCAAGCTGTAGTATTTTCAATTGCTTCCTATGCCTCTAAAAGTTGGACAGTAAATAAGGATGACAGAAGAATTGAGCTCTTTGAATTGTGATGATTACAAAAATATGTGAAATAAAATGGACTGCCAAAAGAATAAAGAAATTGCTTTTGAAGGAAGTATAACCAGAGTACTTCTTTGAGGCAAGGATGATGAAATTTCATCACACTTTGGACTTAATTTCCTGTATAGAGTCTATACTAGAAATAATGAGAGGTGCCTGATCAAGACATTGTAAATTCAGGACCAAATCCAGAGAGAGAGAGAGAGAGAGAGAGAGAGAGAGAGAGAGAGAGAGAGAGAGAACACAAGAAAGATCAGATATGAAAGCACATGAAAATAATTGGTTTATGAACCTTCATCTTATTACAAGAGGTTTTACACATTCCAGGAAGCTCTGGTGACCTAGTCTGTAGAGAATTATACTGCTAATCAAAAGGGCCTTTCCCTAATGGTTCAAGTCTACCAGTGTCTCCCCAAGAGAAAGATATCTCCTCCTGGGCAATTTATAGCCTTCTGAGAGCTATAAAATGTCTGGATGGTCAGCTCTGAATTGACAATGATTCATTGGATGACAATGAATGAGTGAGTATGAATTTTATCTGTCAGGATTTGCAGTCAGGAATAATTCCTTTGGATTCTGTCCTCCCTAATGGCAGGGCAAAATAAAGGACAGTTTCACAACCGAGAACTTAGACTGCTCCTGCAGGTCCACAAGAGGATGCAGCTGCTGATTCAGCACTATGGCCCTCCACCCTGAGAGCCCTTCTCATTTTGCTCACCTCTATGAGATATATTGAAAAGGAGAGGAACGGCTTTTCAAAAATTACATTTATATGCTACGTACTTTATCTGTAAGCTCCCACTTTGATACTTTCTGTAGGCCAATCCAGATATTTTGTCAGTTTTTTATAATAATAGTACCATTTACCGGATGTTCACCCTGTGTCATTAGGTGAAATATACTTAAAATTTCAAGTTCTTACTAGCTAAATAATCTTTGTCTATTTGGACTTTTACTTCAGTTTGTCAAATAGAGTTAATACAGCTATCTATCTCAGAGCACTGTAGTGAGAATTAAATGAGTACATCCATTCATTTAACACACAATAAGCTCTCAATATGTCCTATATGCCTCTATTGTTAAATCCAATTTTCACCTAAGTTAGCTAAGTAAATAATACTTTACGGCTTATTTTACCCTGCTAGAGAATTTATGTTTAGAATAGTGGATCAAAATATAACAATTCTTGATTTTTCTAATGCTGAAATTGGATTTGGAGTAGTCCAGACTTTGTTTTAATTTTTTAATTAAATTTTATTAGTTTTAATGAACATTTACAGAGATTTTGGGCTTTCATTCATTCGTTGTTGCACTGTTTCCTCCACCCTCATCCCCAGTTCGTTCTTCTTCGCCCCCACCAATGTCTGTTTTAATTGTCCAATTGCCACAGTGCTTGTCAAAGCCAGTTCTGATTAATCTCCTTTGTCAGTGTGTCCCTTGCCATTCCCTATC